>NC_072483.1:87825000-88180000 GCF_027574615.1 Eptesicus fuscus | reverse complement strand
GCTCAGGACAGGTAAAAGTCAGCTGGGAAACATTAATTTACTAGCATGTATGTGTGCAATCGCCACCACACCCAAACCGTGTGACCGGTTAGCAAAGATCTGGCTCTACACTCCAGCCACAGAGCTACTGGCATTCCTGCCGGGTTCCAAGGTTCAGATAGCCTGTTATCTTCATTCCTCCCTAAACATGGTTCTGAGGGTTATAACAGACAGGTTAATTACAGACGAGAGGAAACAAACCCAAACATTTTCACTCCAAATTGTCAGTAGTGTTGCAGGAGGAAGAGACTCTGGTGTTACAGACAGTGCTTCTCAAACCAGTGAGTGCACACCCAGGGTACACCGCGTCTGGCCAAGGAACAGGCAAAAGGCAAAGTCTTCCTGGGTCAGCAAACTTCTTTGCTGTCTGAGGAAGCGGGGACCCAGCCGTTATTAGAGCTAATAGGGAAAATCCTTATTTTCAAATGAAAACCAAGTTTGACGATATATGAGAGTTTTGCTTAAACTAAATGAAGCCTGTAAGTAATTTTGTATTGGTAGGGTGGCTGCACGCTGCATTTCCCTACCTGGGGCGGGGGTGGGGGGGGTGGTGCTCTATCACTATGGGTGATGGAATGCAACATTGAAGAAATGTTGACATGGTTTCCTAATTAAAAATGGAGTACTAGCAAATCGTCGCTAATTAGCGAATGGTTCTTTAGCCAACAGTTAAAATGGTTTTTGTTGTTTTGTTCTGGGAAGTCAATCATTCAAGAATAGAATTGGCCCCCCAGGGAAATGCTCAGTTCCTGTCCACTCTCCCCGCCTCCATCCCAAAACAGAAAGGCTGGTCTGGACTGGGCCGCTCAGGAACCCAGACTTGGGTCTTGTCCTCTTGGGGGACTTCATCACTTGAGCTTTCTCTTGCCTTTCCAGGCCACAAGGCTGGAAGGTCAGCGGAGCTGCCCAACCGCAGTCAGGTCTGACCATGTAGAGTCCGGCTTATCCCATTTCTCTGGCCCCGTGAGTAGCACTGTTTCCATTTAGGGACTCCTCTGCCCTGAGAAGCCATAAGAGTGGGCAACCTGGACCAGGTGTATACATTATATATCCAGATTCATCTATCAGCATATTCCTCTTCTTTTCATCCATTGGTTTTTCTCTTCTTGGAACTTGCCTTTCCCTCTAAGTAAGATGCAAAGGATCAATCTGTGAGTGTGGGTTTATGGAGGACCGGTATAGGTATAGGAAGTCTCCTGACCTTGTTTGGTCTCTTTAGAACTGACTCTACTCACTGCAAAGGATGTCCTTCATATGGTTTAATCCTATTCAAAGGAGATTGCTTGGGACATTGGGGCAAAAGCCTCACAGTAATAAGAGGCAAGACTTTACTTCATCTTGAGCTCAGGCATTTAATTTTGGGGTGGAGGCAGGGAGAGAGGTGTATTGGCAATGTCATGACAAGAATTTGGATTCGGGGTCCATTTCCCAATGCCAACCGAATACCAACTAGACATGAAAAATACTACCTTACCCAAGAGTTGTGTATGTATAGCAAGAGGTAGTATTTCATAACATTATTATCAATTGTCAAAGAAATATATATTGTTCCAATGATTTATGCTTTCGAAAATTGCTTGCTTTTTCTTTCTAAATAAACAATTAGTGACTAAAAATTTTTTTGCAAGGACTTGTAATAATGGGGCAAATAAAATGTGTGAGATTTATTTCTATCAATGTAAACATCAGCTCTTTACCAGATTTCCTCATTTTAGTTCATTATGGTGATTCCAAACTTTACTTTGATTGACAAATGGAATACTAGTCAACCCAGTATCTAGTTAGAAGGAAGTATCTATTTAGAAAGAAAAAAAAGCCATTAGTAGGTAAATATTTTTGATAAAGGAAAAGAAGGAAGCATGAGGAAAACATATTTTCCATTTCTTGATAAAAAGGTTAAAAGCTTTCTGGTTAAAAGATGAAATAAAAAACACCAAGAAAGACTCTCTGGGGCCTGGCCAGTGTTGCTCAGTGGTTGAGCATCAACCTATGAACCACGAGGTCCTGGTTTGATTCCTGGTCAGGGCACATACCCAGGTTTCGGGCTTGCTCCCCAGCGTGGAGTGTGTGAGAGGCAGCCAATCAATTATTCTCTCTCATCACTGATGTTCCTATCTCTCTCTCCCTCTTTTTTCCTCTCTGAAATCAATAAAAAATATATATATATTTTTAAAAATCTCCCTGGGGATGATTAGCTGGGTGGTGGGAATTACACATTTTAAAACATTCACTAATTAACTGGGTTTCAGGTTTTTTAAAAGTATATAATAATGGAGGCAGATACATTTATCATATTAGAAGCACTTGGAGGTCAAAGGTTATAGAGGAACGTTATAATACAAAAACCAGGAAGTCGGTGCTGGGGATGCAATCTCTTGCTCGTCCCTTTCAATGACAATGTAAAACTTTCGTCAGTTATGCAGGGTGAGTCTTTGCCTTCGACTGCTCTCCTGTGACCCGTGAAATTCATTTTACTGTAAAATACAGAACCGAGTTTCAGGGCACATCTGCCCCATGAAACCTTGACAAGGATTCTCTTAACTCGCATGAGTTAACACTAGTTAGTTTTCAGAAAGATAATGGTCAGCACAGATCATTTTTCAAGTACATCCTTCATAATTGTCTACCCTCATTGTATATATTTGCCTTTCCCCATCTCTTCATATGAACTGCCATGTCTTAATAGTGTTTTATTGATTTGGTCAATTATTCATACTACCAATCAAATATAAAAGATAATGTATTGATTAACTCAAGGGTTCCAAACTGATGGACCCACAAGGGAAATTTAGCCTATAGACATATTTGCTTTGATCCAACTGGTATTAAAAAGATCTAAAAAAAAAAATCACACAATTTTAGATTTCTCAGTTTCTCTTTCCACACGGGACCTGAATCTCATGTGACTAGAATCTGCTTGAGCAGATTGGAATGCCCCCTTTAGGTAAACCTCAGCACTCTCTGTTGCTTACACTCAGCCGGTTTTACTCATTAAATGCCTACTTGGATCCTCTACGTGTGTGACACCTGCATTAGACTGGTGTTGGAGGTTGTGATGGTGTGCATACGTGTTTATGAAATAAACATTCAACCAAGATGGCTTAACAAATAGTCTCAATCCATGTGAGAAAGGAGATTATATTTATGTCAACTCATTTCTTCAGCACGAGAAATGAGTTGCCTATCAAATAGCAAAATATCACTCTAAGAATAAAAAATAGATTCCTAATTATAAATATCATGAAAAGAAAACTTCCTATATCCACAAAGCTGCACACTAATCCCATGAGACCTTTATCCCTACATTGTTTTGTTCCCTCGAGTTTTTTCTTCCCAAATGTATCACAGAAAAGTCATAATCTATTTTTTTTAGAAGAAGATTTATTTTGGATTAAGTGATTTCATGATGCAACATGGTTTTAAACAAAATAGAGATCAGTATGAAAATAAAATAAATTGTACACATTAAAATATCTTTCCTTCAAAGCATTTCAGAATCATAAAAAAAACACCACCACAAAAGCCAGGGGTTCAGATGAGGCTAAGAATACAGACTTTGCAGAAAACAAACAAGGAGTCTACATGTCAGAGTTCCAGGCTCCACTTAATACCACCCGAGAATCATTTCTAGGATGTCAACCATCTGCATTGTTTGCTTAAAAAAAAAAAAAAAAGATGAACTTTAAATATAAGGTGAAATGAGAGCTGTATAATCTTAATGCCAATAACAAATGCCTCCCATTATTATTCTCTATGAAAAGTCACATTGACTAGGTATGAATTTTAAATCAACTCAGCAAAACAGAAATATAACGATTACCTGGGATGCGTGGTGTGGTAGACACAGTAGGTGGATTTGGTGAAAGGAAATGGCAAGGCTTTAAAAAAATACATCACCTGGGCTCTACTGAAATCTTAGAAATAAATATGTTTGGTTTTTTTCTTGCAGAGCCTTAATATTAAAAAGTAAGCATTATTATAAAATTAGATTAATACTTTCAGTAAGAGGCGAGAGAGATGCATGTATTTTCATTTACTTTGGAATGCCTGCATCCCTATTGTAAAAACATGTAATCTTATGTACGTTCCAAATATTAACAGCCTCAAATTTTACCTATGATAGCATATAAAGAAACAGAAATAGGTTGTAATAACATCTTTTAGAGCATTAAGGTCCTAAAAGAACATTCGGTTCTGTGTGTTTCTTAGTTAATCCTTCCAAGGTATTTCTTGAATGTTATTTACCCCCCCCCCCCTTTTATTTTTTTTTTTGCAGAAGGTGATAGTAACCAGAAGTTTACTGATGATTCCTCATTGGCATCAGTAACAGCTGATTCAGTTTGAATCACACCACATACCGATCAACATGCCTCAGGGTTGTAATATCTTCAAATGAAAATCGGATAGAAAGACCTCACCTGCCCAAGGCCACTACAAGTAAAAACCACACACATAAATGTAGGGTTCCTGTGTTCCCCGGGAAATGGGGCCTGCCCATGCTGCTGACCTGTCCACCATGAAAGACAACTACTCTGCATCATAAGTCTAAGCAAATGTCTCTTCAGTCTTGACTTCCTGAAAAGTTGGAAACACTGACCGGGTCTCCATTTGAAATCCAGGAACCCAGTTCTGAGGTTTTCGCCTTCTAGATTAGCAGAGAACATTGAAGTCACCACTAGAAACCACGAGAATGTCTCCAAAGCTATTGGAACGTCCAAGAACGTCTACTGAAAAAACAAATCCAGTGGAATAAGCCAAGCAACACCCTTTCCTCTAGTTCATGCACGGAGTTCAATAGTAGTAACAATGCTTAAGTTTAAAAATACCCACAACGGAATTTAATACTAAATTACTGACTCTCCCCTGATGGAAGCTCTGGCTAGCTCTACCAGTGGGGGGCTACATTCTGTTTCCCAATACCAAAATGTCACCGACCTGCCGAACTTAGAAAAACGGGCTACTCCCAAGCAGCGCCCTCATTAGGCAACATGGCACGCTTTTCCTCAAAGTCAGAAACCAGATTGAGGTGCTTGCTCCCACCCCACCAGCAAGCCCTAACAGGATCCTCCCACCCCGTTTCAGCCTTCCCCCGCCCCCGTTACAGTCCTCCCTTCACTACTGCTAGTCCCACAGGCTCCTGGAATGCAGTTACCACTCCTCAGTCTGGACTGTTGTCAGTAATTAGCACTGCGTTCCTGGCGGGCAGGGCACGTCTTTTTTGCTTTTTTCGTTTCTTATCTCCCAGCGGGGAGCAGTCGGTTGGCTTTAAGCCACCATTTAGAAATGAGAAGCTTGGCTGTCTCTGGGATCCCTTTGCTCCCAGGTTAGACAAACACACCTATCTGGAAAGCACAATGGAACCACAAAGTTAATGGATTTTGCAAAAATTGGGAATTTAATTGAAAGACAGTCTCGATTTAAACTCAGGTTTTATGGGAGGAAGGTGTCTAAGATCTAGTGTTTGCACTCATCACCTAAATCAGAAAGCAGATCAGAGAGCACGAAGGGCCGGAGACTCGGTTTGGAGATTAGTCTTCACTTGCACGCTTTGACTGTGCAGACTTACACAGATCTCTTAATGATCACATGGCATCATTTCACCTGCCTGGGGAATTTCCTGAATGGGGTTCAAACTGGAAAGATTTTTAGACTCTTCATTGTAAGATCTTTGTCTTAGTTAGAAGTGGTCACGTTCTAAATACAATTTGTGTAGAAAGAAAAAAAAAAAATTGGATGACTGTGAGGACAGAGAGGAAAAAAACCCAACCCTGCAGTAGTTTCTTCATCCACATCACTGCCACTCCGCTAGCAGGGCTTTCTAGATCCATCCTTACTAAAAATGAAAAAATAAAAGAAGGCTTCTGATTAAAGACCTTTTTTTCCCCATGATGTTGCTTCCAAATAGTATTTGAGAAAACTAAACTGCTATACTATATAAATCCACCAAAAGCAATCAAATTGGGCATTCTGTTTTTCATTTCTTATAACAAACAAAAATTTCTTAATAAAATGCAACCGTTAAGCGAATGGGGAGTTTTTCCAGAAATGGACAGTACTCATTTCTTCATGGGCTTTTCTGAAGGCGTCACATTTTAGAGGGTTCGAAAAAGCGAGCCTTTGGTAGATGAATCATCTTGCGAAATTCACTGAAAGCGAAACATGCTGGTAGAAACATTAGCTCTCCATCTCTGGTGACGAAACCTAGAATTGTAACTATAAAGTACTGAAACCTCTCACCAGCCAGCCACGAACACCAGCCTCAAACCAGATGGGGACGTGATACCTTCGACCCCACGAAGTATGTGAGGATCCAGAGATGATGCGCCCGGAAGTCCTCTGACACTCTAACGTGCGATACAAGCAGGTGCTACCATTGCCGTTAACCAGTTAACCATCTGAACGCCGTTCTACCATAAGGATTCTTATGCAGGTGACACAGATTTTCCTTCATTTACTACCGAATTCCTCCTAAGTCGTCCTGGACACAACAGATGCTAGAAAGGGATGGCCACGCTTCTCTGACCAAGATCCATTCGTCTTGTGCACAAGAAAAACGTTTGGCCCCAGAAGTGGGCCGGGCTCAAGGACTGGCATTTTTCACAGTGAACACGGAAGGTACACTGGAGTGCAGATGGAAGGAACCGGAAACGTCCAGGTTTCACTTGGGCATTTCTTGGATAATTTGGAGATCCCCCAGTCGTTCCTTCAGGTTCAGCTCCTCACATGCACACTTTAAACCCTCGTGTATCAATGCATCATGAGCTCCAACACTTGACCAGTATCAACACACTATGACATGCCTGTAGTCCCCAACAGAAAGGGCATTGATGTGACCTTCCTTCCCTCCTTGGTTATAAGCACCCACGTATGAAGCCTTCAATGACTTCCCAGATGGAACAAGCCATTCTCTTCTCATTCCTTAATTGTAGAACAAACCAAATTCTGTTAAAAATACTTTTTTGAACCTTGGTGCCTACTCCTCTAGACCATGAGCTTCTCAAGGGCGGATTTTGAATTTGCAGCTCCATGATCGGACACAGTGGCTGACACGGGGCGAATGCCAACACTGCGCCTCTCCTCTCATCTCAGAGATTCTCTGCGTACGTACACGATGCATCGTGACTCTCTTTTATGCTGTAAGACGGGGCGGTGTGAGTATCACTTAAGAGTTTCTTAAAGGAACGAGGCCATGCAGCGAGTTACCCAGTTCACGGTCCAGAAGAAAAAGATATATGGATATTTCTATTTGTAGAGTGTATTCAAGTCTAAATTATTCTGTGGACATGATATTTAATATTCTAGAAAGTGATCATTGGACTTTTTGTTTTACTAGTGAAGAAAAATAGGCCAGTAACCATGGCGGTTTGATAGGCTAAGTACATCTTTGAGAATCCCCAATTCTGAGAACAGTAGCAGCTAGATGCTTGTACTGTTATATGAGAAGTTGGGATGCCCTCACAAATAAATATATTTGTTAGAAATAATTAAAGAGATACACTTTACTTCAAATTTCTTTCACCTGATAATGTGGAGTATGGTAACAGTGCCACAGACCAAAATGAAAGCTCACGTGGTCTATGAATGTATTTTTGAAAGAAATGCAACCTTCAATTTCAGCTGTTTAGAGAATGCCGGCTCTGAAACATCACATTACCATAAAAAATGTCGTTTTTTTAAATAAAGTATATTATATTATTTTCCTTATAATGAAAACATATAAACAAGTAAAAATAATTTGCAAAATTAAAAATACTTACATTCATGATCAGTAAGTACACACTAACAGCTCCAGTTAAAACTGTTTTCTCTTCCCTGTGTTTCTGGCCCAATGATCGGACTCAGGGAACCTTCCCTTCCCAGCTGCGGGCTCTGGGGGTCTTTATTCCAGAACATTTCCCCGCACGGCAGCATCTGCCTCTAGTGCAGGAACGCAGCCTGGGTGGTTTTCCTCTGGAGACTCCAGCAGTAAATGCAGCTTACCCAACGGGGAGGGGTGGGGGCAATCGCTCTTCCAACCAACCCACAAAACCCATGCACGTGACCTCTATCAAGTGTGAGACCGCCAACATCCCATCACTAGGATCCCACGGCTCCGTATAGCTCAGAGAAGTGGCCGGGCCATGCCTGCAAAACCATAAGCTGGCAAACCACACGTCAACCCAACGCGTTTATTATTCACAATGTAACGTCACTGCCGTGAGCCTCTGGGGAGGTATGGCCATCCGTCCAGAAATAAACAACGATGTGGGAAAAACCCGAAAGCAGTAGAAAGGACGCCCTCTGATAAAACGAAGCCGATGTTAACGTCAGTGAGGTCACGCGGCGTCCGAGGTGCCCGAGGAGCCCGCTTCCTTATGTCGGTAAGGAATCTGCGCATCAGCGAAAACACAGGCTTGGAAACGGAGTACCGAGGGCTTCCGCCTGTGACGTCACTGACGAGGGAGCCGGAATTCCCGTTACTAAAGAGAGCTGACCCCTTAGGTGCTGCTGACGGCTCCCTCAGTGAGCTTGGGGTTTCATGATGCTGAACAAATAAAAAGTGGGGGGAGGGGGAAAGGGGGTACGAAATATCTTTATTAAATGCCATCCTGTAAAGTATCTGATGGATGGAAGAGTCTAATGCATTTTAAATAAATGCATAGTGTACGATCACGTATCGTGAGCCTTAAAAAATTATTACTGAGATGCACAGTCCGGTGGTGGTAGACATGGCACGGTGGAGAAGTCTGGTTTCGAAGCTGTTTCCGGTTATCCTTGCCAAGGGAGGGAGCTGCTGTCAGTCACCTTGTAACGTCCCTGCAACTTTGGTACATTCAGTGCAAAATGTTTCGGGGAATTGGTTTGTACCTTCATAAAAATCAAAGGCCCTTTGGTTCCCTGGACAGTGCTTCGAAGGACACCGACGAGCATGATGCCCACGTAAGCATGGAACACGGCAATGGCTCGGGCGACACGGACAGCAGGACAGGTGGGCTCCTATACACACCTCAAAGAACATAAGTATCATGAACCTGTAAAAAAAGGGAACAGAACTCACCGGGGACTTCTTCCTGATACGCTGTGAGTTAATCGCTAGTTATTGAAAACAGTTTCCATGCATTAGGAAGCATAAACCTGTCGGGAGGAATGCGCTGTAGAACAGTTTGTCTCCAGCCATGACGGCGCACAGACCACTCTGCACATCCATCGTCACAGACCACCCGATGGCAAACCTTTCGAGCTGCCTCAGGTCGACTTGGTTTCGTTTCCACTCGGGTCCCGTGGAAGCTGAAACCCACGTGCACACCATGCAGGCACACAGAAGCAGGAAAAGGAATATTCTGTGGTGACGTGGGGCGCACACACAAAGGTACTTTCGGGAAATACACGTGTTTTTATTCCGTTATTGAGCGCGCACTAATCTGGAGAGCGGGTCAAGGGCTGCCGGTTTGGCTTGAACCACGTTCAAGGTTAAGTTTCGAGAGTCTCCCGAGTCCCTGCACAGTGACCTTGAGCTGACCCCGCTCAGGTTCGTCTTGGTCTTGGGACGCAACGAATGGGAAGAAGCGTGGCAGTCAGGACCTGCTGATGGAAAGACGGCGGGGCTGTCCCCTGGGCATCAAGCTCACCCCCATCCTTCAGAAAGGACTCCTCACCACGAGCCCGTCCCCAAACGTGGCTCAGACCTGCCAAGGGATGGCGTCACTTGGATGGAAGCACGCGCTGACCCTCCCGGTGGTGGGCCATCCTGGGAGGGCAGCTCCCCAACCCGCCCGTCCCCACGCAGCCGGGCACTGGGCTTCTGGTCACTCAAGTCCAAAGGTGCTGGTCTCTTCAACGGCTGTCAGGAGCTTCTCATACAGCATGGAGAACGAGGGGTACGGGGGGAGGTCCAGGCGGTTGAAACACGTGTGAGCTCTGTGAACAGAAGAAGCACATGGAGCTTAGAGTGCTTAGGGTGATAGGAGACTGCCCTGTGTGTGTGTGTGCATGCGTGTGTGCGCACGTGCGCAAGCAAGTTGGTTTCTTGTCTATTTCCACGCTCTTTTTGGGGAAAAACTTTGAAAATATTTTGACTTGAAAATTCAGAATTGAAAACAAAAATTCAGAATTAAATTTCTCTTCGGGAAACGGATATTTAAAAAGTGTGTTTTCTTTATATTTTCACAACCACTTATCCATTTGACATACACATTTGGTTTTTTGTTTCTCTTGACATTTTTTTTAAAGACATGCTTATATACTCTTGCAAAGAAATTTATTTTCAGAATCGGCATTTGCATGGATGTTTCAAAAATCTATGGTTTCACGGTGTTTCATTTTCTGGGGCAGGGACGGGCACCGAGTGTCTCTGAAGACCTGGCCATGGTGTGGATTCTCTGGAAATTCCCTGGCAGGACTTCCCTGTCAGTCAGGGCACCACTGCCGATGCCTTTGAATTCTGTGTATAATCTGTTTTCTCCTAAATCACAATGCAAAATAATGGCCACTTAAAACATTACATGAAGTATCCTTTTTTAGAAATACCCCTCCCCCTATTTTGCCTAGATAGGGAAAAACTATGCTTTCCTGTTATTTGCACCTGAATCACAATAAAAAAATTGACGGTCTTCAAATAATACATCTTATCAGGAAGCAAATCTACACTCTGACATGGAATAGGAGGCACTTTATTATGAATGTCCAACAGCTTGTTTGTGGAGCTAAACTTTGACTTAAATGCTCCTGCCCTGGCCCAGTAGCTCAGTTGATTAGAGCATCATCCTTGATGTAAAAGGTTTGTGGGTTCAATCCCTGGTCAGGGTGCATACACGAATCAACCAATGGAAGCATGACTAAGTGGAACAACAAAGTGATGCTTCTCTCTCTCTCTCTCTCTCTTCTCTCTCTCTCCTCCCCCCCTTATTCTTTCTCTAAAAATAATGCTCCTGAATTAATATGGAATATCAAGAGCTATGTCTTAGATAGAAGTGGTCAAGTTATAAATACAATTTGTGTAGAAAGAAAGAAAAAAATTGGATGAATGTGAGGACAGAGAGGAAAAAACACAACCCTGCAGTAGTTTCTTCATCCACATCACTGCCACTCCGCTAGCAGGGCTTTCTAGATCCATCCTTATTAAAAATGAGCTCTTCTTACAAAGCCACATTTACATTTCTGTTCTTATAAATCACGTGTATACTTATGAAGTCAATCAATTATGTCCCTGGACGCAGTGTAGCGTGGTGGTGGGACGATCGGAGGTTTGGAGCTAGCCTCGGGTTTGAGACCTAGCTCTACCAACCAGGATTTGGAGTGAGTTATTAAAACTCTCCGAAGCTCAATTTTCTCCCCAATAAAGGGAGTCACATAATTTGTCTCGGAAGGAGATGAGGATTAAATGAAATGACAGAAACATGCTTAATACAATGCGTGGCTCATCCTGTTTGACCAATTAATAAGAGATGCATTGTTAACTACACTTCCTTATCATCAAAAAGATTCACTCTAATTGCCTACATTGAGTTGCCAAGAGAGAATCATGACGCATGGAAATGGTGAGCGAACAAAGACATGAGAAGGCAGGTGTGTGCCCACACGGCCGATTAGAGGCAGGAATGGAAAGGGGCTCGGGTATGAGAAGACCCGTTTTCGGACTCAGCCACAGCACCAGCTCGGAGTTTACAACTCTCGTTACTACAAACTCTGGGACATTCGGAGGGGAAGTCATCTCATTAATACTTGCAGCCAAATACCTTTTCGTTGGAGGCAGCCGATCAATGGTTCTCTCTCATCATTGATGTTTCTGTTTCTCTCTCCCTCTCCCTTCCTCTCTGAAGTCAATAAAAATATTTTAAAAAAGAATAGTCCATTGTATGTATATACCAGTTTGTTATCCACATGTTGACAAACATCTGCTTGTTTCCATCTTTTGGCTACTGTACAAAATGCTACCACGATTTCCGCCTTGTGAGACACCGAGCAAAAGGCCCAGGTAAGCCACGCCCGGACTTCTGAGCCACAGAAGCAGCGATGGAACAGTTGTGTGCTGTTGGGAACTGCGACGTGTGTGGGAATGTGTTCTACAGCAACCGAAAACTCCTACAGGTCTCCAGGTCCAAGTCCAAGGAAAGGCGGCAGGTGAGCTAGCTGAGATTCAATAGCATCACACCTGTCGAGGGCAGGCAGGGCAAAGCTGGGGTGAACAGCGGCCTTTCGCTGTCCAGGTCCCTGAGCACAGACACAGGAATGCTGCCTGTCTCTGCAGCTCCTGCGTCACCTTTGTCGACACGAGTATGTTAGCCCCCGAATCCGTAAGCCTGGGCAGGCTTTTCTCCGAGGTCCCAGATCCCAACACAAAGGGAGGGACTGGACACCTTTCTTGATCCTCTTCGGTCCGGACACACTCGCAGTGGCTGGTCCATGACCTAAGGCGACCACTGCCTCCCGAGGGACAGCGGCTTGTATAACATACGGTTACCCTAACGAAACGTTCCTTCTGAGCGAACTGGCCGGCTCCTCCTCTGACAAATGCCTCAGGAGGATGGAGAAAGCACATCTTGTAAAGGGGGAAACCGTGCAGAAAGACTAAATGGTTTTCCCAAGGTCAAAGTTGAGTCAGTGGCCAAATCAAGAGCAGGGCCTCAGCCGTGGGTTCCTAGGGGAAGTCCAGCATCAAACCCAAGCAGGGATGCTCATGGGCTCAGTTCTTTCATTCTCGGACGCCTGTCAATTTCATCCCCTCCCGGACAGCAAACCGCTAGTCCTCCCCCTCCTACCAGACTGCATACATTTCGAGGCCAGGGATTAGCCAAATAAGCTTCAAACGGCTTTTAAATGGATTACTCAAAGACACTACGCAGTGTCAGCTCTGGGGAAAACGGTCCCCATTGGGTCCATCCAAAAAACCCTGGGAGATACCGGGGGATTTTTAGGTGCTTAGCTCTACCTCGGGCTCCCCAGAAAACAGCTACTCAGAGTGATAAGAATCTCCAGGAAGCTTGTTTACAGTGGAGACTGGGGCTGCACCCCCCGAGGTTCTAATTCAGAAGGTTTGGGGGGGTGGGGTGGACTCGGGACCTGCGTGTGAACTGTCACTCCAAGTGCGGCTGATGCAGGTGGTCTCCCCTGCGGAGAGGCATCGAGTGGGTCAGAAACAAGCTCTCTGTGCCGGCGGTCCACACCAGCATTCTGTGCGCTTGCAACGAATTTCACAACTCCTCACAAACAAGGCAGCGCTGCTAACGAGGAAATTGAGGAATCGTGCGGTCCAGCACATTGCCCAATATCTACCATCGACGTGCCGTAGGAGCCAAAAACAGGAAGGGGGAAAAAACAAAGCAAAACAAAACACAACCCTCGGAGGCTTTCACACCCCCGCCCGCCCCACTCCGCGTCCCCAGAAAACTCCAGCAGGAGGAACAGCCGGCTGGGACCGTGTTGATGTTGGCAGCAAACACACCCCCGTCAGTCAGGCTCCACGAAAGGACATTTTCCAAACCTCTCCGAGGGCTCTAATGAGTTTACCTCACTTTGGCCTCCGCAGCCAGAGCCACGCGCGGAGGCCGGGCCGGAGCCGTCTGTGGGGGGTCACGCTGGCACCAACATAGGGAACCCCCCCCCCCCCACCCCCCCGACATCTGGTCTGGCCTAACAGATAGATCTCTGGGTGCTTTCTGGATTCTTCCGATGTTCACCAGGAGGTCGCATTCGTACCCTCTCTTCTTTCCTAGAGAAGGTCAGGTCTGTTACCCAAACCCAGCGGGCCACGTAGCACAGGACAACCAGGTGGTCTGCGATGGTTCACTGCATTTCTGTGTGTGTGTGTGTGTGTGTGTGTGTGTGTGTGTGAATATGTGTGAGTGTGTGTGTGTGTGTGTGTGTGTGTGTGAGTGTGTACTTACCTATTCATTTAGTCCCCATTTTCCCAGAAGTGAATTATGGTAGTTTATAAGGACTCAAAATATAAGACACAAAAAAATTATAATCAGGATCTTAAATTGAGAGGAAAAAGGACAGTAAATGCTGTGCTAGAAATAAGATGTATTTGAATACAATGAGGCCTTGCTATTTGCAATATAATTTAGAAAGTGTTTGTCAAAATTCTCTTTTTTTCCCCCCAGTTGTCCGTGGTGCCTCATTCTTCAGAGTTTCAGTTTCCTTACTCCTACTCCTGCCTCTGCACCAAATAATTAAAAGCATTCTGGAAAATTCCTAAGGGATCTTGGACCGTACAGATTTGTCTAGAAATGGGAGGATTCCTGACCCCATGGACCAGTCAAGTCACAGTGTTATGTACCCGTTTTACCCCCGGCTGCCCCCCGAGGCCACGGGTGCCTGCAGCGCCACGGCCAGGGCACTCCCGGGAAGGCGCTGAGTGGGCCTGGAGGGGGGGCAGGCAAAGGGGGCTCGCCTTGGCCTCTCCGGAGCCTCCTAATTCAGCGCCCAGGGGTGCTCGGGCAGCACCCACGCCCCTTCGCCTGCAGAACCTCTTTTATTATTTCCCCCTGGAAGATGCCATATTTTGAAAGCTTGTCGTTCCCATGCAAAATGCCCTGGTGAATAAAAAGTAATCTTTAATTTGCGTTCCACTTCATTCCCTCCTCTGTTCATTGAACAAACTTCCTGAGCTCACCCTGCAGGCCGGGCACCGAGCTGCCGCCGGCAGGTGAGGATGATTGGTCCGGTTTCTGCCTACGAGGAGTCTGCACTCAGGCAGCAACATGTACAGACATCTGGGACCCCCGCAATGCCATGCAGTCCGTGCTCTGTACTCGGGGACCTGGCCACTGTGAGCCGGTGCTGAAATCCAGCCCCCCTTCGGCTCTGCTCACCACACCGGGGGCCCTCCCTAGCCCAGGAGACCACGGACACCCCGTCTAACCGACCACAGGGTTCCCCGGGGCCCGCACACAACCCATCACAACACGACGCGTTTCAGGTTTGCGCCGCAGAGCGCCCAGTGCTGAGCTGGGGAGCATCTGGGTGTGCAGGTTTTCCGGATCGAGGAGGAGGAGGAGGCTGTTCGCAGCACAGGGACCGGAAGGGAAGTGTGAGGGAGCACTGCCTCTTCAGGAAACCTGAGAAGTAGGGGAGCTTGAGTGACAGGAGCCAAGGCCGCACCTGAAGCCAGAGGAGGAGGTGGGGCCACAGCAGGAAGCGAAGGGAGTCCATGCAAAGGCCTCTCCAGCATCCCGCGGAAGAAAGGGAGCTGGGGTCTGGGTGTGGACAGCGATGTGGCAGAGGTGCCACTAACCAAGACAGGAGACGGGTAGGGGGTGGATGATGGATTCAGAGCTTGCATTCAGCCTGAGGAATCCCAAGGGACCAGCTACACGGTGATAACACTCCATGGAAGTAATCTGGTGACTGTTTTGCTAGCCCAAGGAGATTCATGAACGCAAATAAAGGTATAACCTCGGTTACGACTTTCAAAATATTCACAATTTCTCTCCCGCCCCCCTTAATACTTTCTTTGGCCACGAGATTGAGAGTAGGAATTCCTGCTAAGACTAGTGCACACATCTCTGTGTGACCCCTGGTGGCCCAGCACAGCCCCCGACCCTCGCCAGGTGTTCTCTGAATGAGAATCGATGAAAAGGAATTCTATGGCAGTTACTGCCCCACGAATGTGTCATGTGCCATTTGGTGCCAAGGCGGTTGGTTACCTGTCCATTTAAATATCCATTACTCCTCCCGCTGTGGTCCACATGGACAGAGACCAGCCTGTCTCTCCCACGAGGATTCTGCACACAGTCAATGCACGATGAATACCTCAAGGCTTGTTAGCGCCCTTCATAGTTCCAATTAGAATTAATGTCTTATTTTAAGGCCTCATTAGCTCACCTTGGCTAAAAGGCACCGGGGCCTATACATAAAGTGTGTGTGTGTGTGTGTGTGTGTGTGTGGGGGGGGGGGTGTTCCCAGCATGGGAATTCCTGCATCCAGGGAGAAGAAAGTCTTCAAATTACCTATATATATAAAAGCCTAAGATGCAAAGTGTCCCCTAGGGAGTTCGACCAACCGGAGTTTGATCACTCACTATGACGTGTGCTGACCACTAGGGGGCGGCACGGAATGAAGGAAGGCCCTGGCTGGCAGCCGCTAGGGACCCCCCTACTCGTGCACGAATTTCATGCACTGGGCCTTTCTTATAAGCAGGTAGCTGCTTCACCTGTGGGTGGTCCTGGGAAAGATGAAGAGTATATACTTTCTAAACATAAGAAATTAACGCCAATAGAAGAAGCCCCGGTAAGGAGCTGTTCCAGGCTGAGCACTCCTGGAAGCCCCAACAAAACAGAAACACCCTGGGGGGAGACAGCACGCTGCTTACACACTCAAAGGTTGTGGGATGCCACGCCAGCTCTGAAAGCTAGGGATTAGAAACGATAATAATACGGGCTACATTTATTTATTGCATGATGCGTTAGGCATCATTTTACACACTTCGCATGTGTGATCTCATTTTATCTTCAAAATAATTTTGTGATGTGATGACTAGTCTCTATCTCAATGGTTCCGATGAGGATAGAGAGACACAAAGCGACTGTGGTATGTCTTGTCTGGAGCGGTCCAGAGTCACCGCCAGTTTCAACATTTAATAATTTAAGGAAAACAGTATTCACTGAGTGTCAATTATTTGCTAGGACCATGCCCTGGGGGCAAAGCCACGTGCAACTCAGACAAGGTCCTTGATCTCATAGCGTTCTATCCTAGCGGGGGAGTAGACCATCCACAGCAAACCAATCACGGACACAATGACTGGGTTGGGGTAGGTCCTCTGAAGGCACTAAGGTGTGGCAGAGCGACAGGTGCACTTGGGCAGGAGCCCAGAGGACCTCTCTGAGCAGATCGTGTCCGAGCTGAGACCTTGGGGATGAGAAAGAGCCGCCGGTAAAGAACCGGCAGGAAGAGTTCGTGCATCAAGTTCGAGTCTTGGGGAAGAACCGAGTTTGGCACATGGAAGAGCAGCAGGAAAGAGGCTGCTGGCTGTAGCGGGCGGAGGGAGAGCATAGGCATTGAGGCTGGAGTGTAGGCCAGACCAGGCCGCCGACCAGGTAGTCATCTTTGGCGAGGAGTCTGGGAGGTGTAAGCAGGGGAGGGAGTGACCTTGAGATTTCAGATCACTCTGGTTGCTGAGCGCAGAAGGAACGCAGGATGTGCGAACAGAAGTGACGTTTAGCCAGCAGGTGCTACGTGGTCCAGGGAAGAGGTGCTGAGACATGGAGGGGGTGGTGGGAAGAGATGATTTTGCCCTTGAGGCCAAGGAAAGGGGGATCACCACTCCCTAAGAGCTGTCCTGTCTGACCCTCACAAACGTACACTTTCAAGGATGGCTTGTGGGACAGCCCCCCAGGGACACTCGTCCTTCTGACTTGGGTTATCCTACTCTCCGTGTCTCGCAGCAATTAAGATTCCTTTCACTCCGTTACATAACCACAAATGAGTTCCGTAGCCCTACTTTTTACATTAATGGCTGAAGAGTCCCTTTTCAGACACAGTCTGTTTTTGTGACCACTTTACCCACTTCCCAAGGTAAAGACCAGTCTAAAAGGCACAGGGCACCTGAGGATGGTTAATGAGGTGCTATTACTAGCCATCGCCGACACATTTTTGCTAGCACACAGAATAAAGTAAAAGCTTAAAATGTTCTTGTCAGACAGTAAGGACGGAATAAGAGGACGAGGGGAAAGGAATTGAAGAGGATCTCACGTCAGAGATTAAACTTGGGAACCGACTATACACTGAGTGGCCAGATTATGATGATCTCTGAATGCATAATAATCTGGCCACTCAGTATATATATATATATATATGTATATATATATATATATATATTTATTAGAGGCCCAGTGCAAGAATTCGTGCATGGGTGGGGTCCGGCCAGCCTGGCCAGGGGCAGGGGATATGGGCAGTTGGCCGGCCTGCCTGCTGGTCGAACTCCTGGTTGAGGGGACAATTTGCATATTAGCCTTTTATTATATAGGATATACACTGAGTGGCCAGATTATTATGCGTTCAGAGATCATAATAATCTGGCCACTCAGTGTATATGAGAATCATCTGCTGATTTCCCCTCAGACCACAAGGCACCTCAGCTGAGCAGCAAGTGGCGAGGACTGGGGAGCCCGAGGGGGGTGCCCCAAGGCGAATACAGAAAAGACGGGGCACCAAGGGGTCCCTCCAGTGCCCACCTCTTGTCCTGAGACATTTTTAACTAAAGAAAGTGGCACCATATTACAGACTCCTCAGTCAGTTTCCCACGTCCTGGCCGGCAGCTCACTTAGTTGGCAAACCATGCTCTCTGCACGGAGGAGGAAAAACCTGAATGATTGATGATGCAGAGCAATCGTTACTGACATGGAAAGATGTCCATGGTCAGTGATACCTGGTAAGCAAGAAGAGGTTACAAACAGTATATGCGTGTGACTGTCTTTTTCTTTTTAATTGTGTGTATATGTGTGTATAGAAATGAGTGCAAGCACACACTTCAAAATGCTAGAGGTTATCTCAGTAGTGGATTTTATAGATATTTAACTTCTTGGCATGTCTCGGTGAACAGTTTCTTTTTCATAAGAATAAAAAGCAGAGCTTTAAAAATGAAAAAAAAAAGTTGCCTTTTATCTTTAAAAGATAATTTTATCTTTTTAAGCTCTGTTCCACCAGAAAACCATCTCCCCGAGTTACCCACTTCATAATGAACTTTGCTTCTGATTTCTTCCTTTGGGCCATCATTTCATCCACATTAACCTCCAGACTCAGCCGTTTAAAATCTCACGCTTCCCCCTCTGGCCAAACCCACGCGGTGGAGGAGGACACCAGGATGGAAGCTCCCAGCTCGTCTGCCCTCCTCCTGGGCCAGGACCTCAGATAGGAGCACACCCCCTCCCCCCCCAGGCTGGGAGGGCTGGCCCCGCACCATCCAGGCTGGCCCGCCAGCCGCCTGCTTCTCAGGGTGTTTAAGAGCAGCTGCCCTGACGGGAATCTACTGCCCCCAAAGCCCATCAGAACTCCGGGGACAGGAAAGATACGGAAATGCAGAGCACAGAGCGAGCTGCCCACCGCCCGGCCCGGGACGCACAGTGTGTGTGGCAGGAGCCTCTGTGGAGACGGCCGGCTGCCGCCATCTCCATTCATCATCTGGGCCTCAGTCCCTTTCCTCCCACAGAGAGGAAGGAGCCTGGATTCCGCGCCACTGGCTTCAGAGACGACCGCGTGTACTTGGACGTTCCTCGGGCCCCTGGGGAGCAGGGCTGGATTTACCGCCACCGCAGAGCGGGGCCAGGAAGCCGGAGCGAAGATGGGACTCGTCTGCTTGAGCTGGAAGGCCCTCTGTCACCCATGTCTAGAAAGACTGACGCCCTGCCGTCTGCCAGGGCTGCCCGCCCCGCCCCCAATAGCCCCTGCGGCTTTCCAGGGCACAGCCTCCGTGCCCGACCCGGGATGATGCCAGACCTCTCGGAGAATCAACTGTTTGAGCAAGAAGGACAGCCACCCAGTCTGTACATTTTACATAAACGTCATCTCACTGACAAGTATAAGAAAGGCGCTGGGGTTGACCAGCTTGAGACAACCCCATCATTGTGATCGGTGAAGAAATCACTGCTGATAAAGAGGTTCTTCTTTCCTGAAGTCTATCAGGAAAGCGCCTGGGACATGGCGTGGGTGCCTCTGCTCTGGGCGTGGGAGGAATGGGCTCCCCAGACAGGGCCATCGCTTTAGACCAAGCGTACAGCCCTTTTTCACACCAGCAACACCCCACACTGCACAAAGGTGATGACACTGTGATCGGTGAAGAAATCGCTGCTGATAAAGAGGTCCTTCCTTTTATTGTTTTTTTCCAACTGTCCTTTTCCTGTGGAGCACAAGCTGAATCTTACAGAAGATTCAGAATAAAAGGTGAGAAAGATCAAAGAAGGCCTACTATCCCCGAGGATGGGTATACATGTCATCTCACTCATCACAACTACGCTGAGCAGAGCATTGCTGTTCCTACTCTTCATGGGGGGAGGTTTGGCGGTGGGGGGGCACCTAGACCTTGCTCAGGATCACAGAGCCAGTGATCGGCGGGCTCAGGTCGGCAGCCATGCCTGTCCACTGGGCCATGTGCGCGGACTAGTGTGCAGTACGGCAGCCAGGCAGCTCTCTCCTCCTCTCAGACCTGAAAAGTTGGAGCTTCTCACAGACCGAGTGGGAACCCAGACTGCCTTCCTGCTGTGCCTCAGATGATCGTTCTTTATGCGATGTTATAATCTGGGTGAAACCAAGACTCTAGAACCAGCTCCGTTCATAACAAGAGAGAAGAAGCATCATCGATTGCCCAACTCTGTGTCGGCAACAGCACTGCCCGTGAGTCAGCACAGACTTCCTGGCGCTCCCGGGGAAGTGACAGGCGACTCTAGCCCGACCTCCGAGAGTCTCCCACCGCCTGTTGGTGTTTCTTCTTGCTCAACCAAACCTCAGATGCCACCTCCCCTCCTCTCCCCCCTCCCCGCCCCCCAGCTTTTTATAGGTGAGGAAACTGAGGTCCAGAGAGCAAGAGATCTAGGCCCCAGAGTCAGGTGGTGGCAGAGGGAGGATAGAACCCAGGTCTTCTCACTCCCCACCCTGGGCTTCTCCCAACCTCTCCTGCCTGATACACGTGACAGGTGATGGTACAGACACCATGATGGCAGCCGGCAGCCATTGACCGGATGCTCATCGGGGCCAGGACCAGCAGCACACGTTTTAGATGAAGGATTTCATTCAATCCTCAGAATGACCAGCCTACAGGGAAGAGGAGGAAACGGAGGCTCGGAGGGATTGAGCAACTGCTCCAGGACCCCCTGGGGCACGAAGGCCCTGGGACAGAGCCCAGGCCCTGGGGCGACAGCCGCATGTCTGTCCCAGGCTGCCTCTCTGCTCACCCGGTGTGGTGGCAACTGCAGCGATTCAAGGTGCGCAACCCATCTCTCTGCTTCCTGTTACAGGTTGTCCCACCTGCTTTCCGGAAGCAAATCTCTGCAGAACCAGACCTCGCAAGAAAGGGACGCAATCGCTCCGCCCTTTCCTGCCTCCTTGGTGCCCAGGCTTGAGCTTCCCTGAGCTTCTCCACAGGGTGAAAGGCCCAACTTGGTATCTGCATCCATCGATCGATCTATCTATCTATCTATCTATCTATCTATCTATCTATCTATCGTGTATGTATCTGCTTTTAGATACAAACATGAGTTTAAGGGGGAAAAGGACACGGTTCAGGCACAAATAAAATAGAATCATCCTATAAATGAGGAAACTACAGGCTGCCGAGAGTGCAACACCAGGTGTGCCAGGTGGTATCCAGGGGTTTCAGGCACACCAGCTGGTACCCGGGGTCTCAGTGCCGCGCCTCTGCTCATAGGCCGAGGTGCACCAGGGTGGCGGAAGAAGCTGGGGCATCCCCGGGCTCCCACGATGCATCGCTCTCTGCATGTGTGTCTTCAGCATCCTTTTCTCAGGTGTGATGCTTGGAGCAGGATTCTCAAAAACTAGCGTTTTGCAGTTGCCAAGAAGAAAGTCTTGTTAACAGGTTTCTTAAAGCTGTGCTTAAAGGAAACTGGGGATGAACTCATGGGAAGATCGCTCAGCCTCTAGAGTGCAGGTTTATTGGCAGTAAAATGAGAGGCAACCTGAGGTCCTTTTTACCTCAAAAATTCTACATGATCACCGCCGATCAGAGAAAGCAGGTCTAACACCGACTCCTCCCTCCGCTCTGTTCACTGGCTCCCTCCGGTTCTTCTGCTCCAGCTCCAGTTACCGCCATTCAGCCCCAAACACTTTCTCGTTCATAAATAGTGCCGCACCTTTACGGCGGTAAGACTCTTACACATATTAGTAGCAACAACGAAGCCCCTTTTTCCACGTGAAGGAAATGTCATCTTGTTATGAATGAGAGTGCAACGCAGAGAGCATTCCCGTGGAATTAAGGCATGGACGACGGAAGCTACCGAGGTACACAGCACATTCACATGATTTAATGTTCTGCAGAAACCCCACGGTGATTCTGAGTGAAGGGCTTCTAAGTAGTTACTAACATAAACTTCACACCAGAGGTTCTGGAAACATCTAAATTAGAGCCACAATCGTAATGATGACCAACACGGCTTTGATAAAGCTAACAAATGCTTTAGTCTTATTGCATTTTACATTTTAAGCTATGTGTTTATGTATGTTAACTATGACCAGGAAGATCAATCCCTCTACCCCCATTTAGAAAGGTAAATCAGCAAATGAGATAAGCTTATTCTAAAAGCTTGTCCCACTCTCCCAAACTTTTAACATGAAAAAAAGGTAAATCATCAAATGAGATAAGCTTATTCTAAAAGATTGTCCCACTCTCATTTAGAAAGGTAAATCAGCAAATGAGATAAGCTTATTCTAAAAGCTTGTCCCACTCTCCCAAACTTTTAACATGAAACAGTCACTAATACACTGAGTGGCCAGATTATGATGATCTCTGAACACATAATAATCTGGCCACTCAGTGTATATCCTATATAATAAAAGGCTAATATGCAAATTGTCCCCTCGACCAGGAGTTCGACCAGCAGGCAGGCCAGCCAAGCGCCCATGTCCCCTGTCCCTGGCCAGGCTGGCCGGACCCCACCCATGCACGAATTCATGCACCGGGCCTCTAATACACACACACACACACACACACACACTGAGTGGCCAGATTATTATGCGTTCAGAGATCATCATAGTCTGGCCACTCAGTGTGTATATATGAACATGTGCATAACTTCCTAGAGCAACGTGGTGACAGCAAAGAACTGTTGTTTGCACTTTACCTGGGAAGCGCGGTGATTTTCCCCCACTTTTCCACACAGAACCTTCTGGGGCCATTGCTTCCTCGGAGAGAAGCGAAGCCTTCGTAGGGAATGCTGGACGTGCCCGTCACGAACTACCGACGAGAAAACAGGAGGAGGAGGAGGTGAGGCCCAGCGACCAGCGGCCCAGGAAGACCGGCGTCCCCCACATGCCGAGCTCCCGCCCCGCCGCTGGGGAAGCTGGAGACAAAGCTGATGCCGGGCACCGGCCATCGCCGAGCATCTGGCACAGAACCAAGGACGGACGGGCCTTGGAAAGGGAAAGGGGTGGGGGCCTGAGAAGAGGAAGCCTCTGGACCGCTGACCGGCTCGGGAGCGTACCCCAGGGGTGGGTCCCACTCCACGTGAATGAAGTGGGTGTGTCGATTAACCTAAGTCTATCGGGCATCAGCCCCTCGTCAACTCGGGGTGGATTTTTAAAAAGTGACGATGAAAGGAAATTAAAAAGAACTTCTGGGCCTGCAAATGTGAGGGCAGGTCCTTGACCCAGAGCAGCCAAGACTCCGCCTACGGGTAAGGCTCCGTCTGAGCGTCCAGAAGCTGTCCCCGTGTCTGATGTCGCTCTAGCTGCAACCCACCAGCAACTGCCCGGGGCGACTATAATCACCGCAAGAAAATGAGCCCGTTTTCCAGTGTCCTCCAACTGCACTGTTCTCTCTACTTTGCTGAGAGGCAGGAGGAGGGAAAGAAAGGGCTCTTTATCAAGGAACTGGGTCACTCCTTAAGGGACCGAGCGGAGAGCACCTGTGGCTCAGGGTGCTGGCCTGCGGAGGGTCCGGGGACTCTCTCGGAAAGGGCCCCGCTGTCCTGAAGGCAGAGGCTGACCCCGGGTCCCTACCCTGGAGGTGGTACTTCCTCGCCTCCCTCCTAAAAGGCGTGGACCTGGCTGGGGACGTTGTGCCCCGTGATGGAGCCCAAGGAACGTGCCATCTGACGAGTCTGGAAACCATGCAGCCCACACGGGCACATAAACACGGGATGGGTTTATCGGGTCCCCAGCAAGTATTAAAAACACGCAATTCCAACAGTAATTCTACGGATGCGTGAAAAAGACGAACTAATGGCGTCTTACCTGTAACAACCGCAGCCGCTGTTCGTTGTTGAATCTCTCCACGGCCGCCCAGAACCACCGGATTACAATGTGATTGTCGTGGTACCCTAGCGAACCAACCACAGAAGCCTGCGTTACTTTGGCTTTTCGAGCGGAAGCCACCACGACACACTGGAAAAGGACCCCCAGACACATGTCCTCGCCTTGGACTCCTTAAAGGTCACTGACAATGTAGGACTGAGGAGAGCACCGTAAACATGATCGTATGCGTGTCAGAAGTCCAGCAAACACAACACTGAGTGACAGCGAGAGGCCCTGTTTCCTTGTAGTGTCACCAAATACAGCGAGGGGAGAGGAGAACCACAAATGAGGGATGTTAGCCCTATCGCCTCTGAAGGATATAACCGCTGTGACTGGAAATGCTGAACTCTTTGGGCCACTCATTTAAGAAATAGTTTGTGAGGGTCGCTATGCCAAGTGCTGTACCATGCTTGGGGGTACAGTGGCCAAGAAAGCAGACCCTCAAAGGGCTTCTGGGAAAGGAGAGACACATTAATCAAATAATTATACTGCTGGGCCAGTGTGGCTCAGTGGTTGAGGGTGGACCCATGCACCAAGCGGTCACCGGTTCGATTCCTGGTCAGGGCACATGCCTGGCTTGCGGGCTCAATCCCTGGTGGGAGGTGCGGCCAAGGGTCGCGCGGGAGGCAGCCGATCGGATGTTCATGTTTCTCTCTCATCGATGTTTCTCTCTCTCTCTTCCTTCCTCTCTCTCTTAAATCAATAAAAACTTATTTTAAAAAATAAAAACTATACAAATACATAATTGCAAAATATTTTAAAACTACATATAACATTCATATTGTTTAATCAAATTACTTTTTAATAATAAAAAAGGAAAAGAAATTTCACTTCTTTAATTCCTTCGACTAATAAATCCCCAATAACCTTCAACCTAAATATTACTTTTATTCCATACTTAAGTAGCACTTAATAAAATGTTAAAAGTGTCATCCCATGGGTGGATTAAGGAAGTAGTTGTAGATGCCCATCCTATCAATAAAGAAAAACTACGCTCAGAGACACGGCTCAGAGATTAAGGTACAGTCAGTGGTTCAAACCAGTGAACTGACATAGTCCATCAATATGCATCAAGCCACGGGGATTCTGGGTTGGGGGAAGTCTGCTGCACGTGTTGCAGTGGCCGTAGGATCTGGGACCCTTCCTTCCTGCTTCCTCTTAGACCAGTTATGCTCAGAGCCCTTGGGGAAGAGAGGGGTCCAAGCGAAGGGCAAACAAACCCGGCTGGGCGTGGGGCTGCGTGGCCAGCTCCGCGGTGCTGAGCAAACAGCTTCCCCACCTCCACAGCAGCGCACCGGCTCTGGACTCACAGCCGGACATTCTCTGACCCCATGCACCGGCCCTTGGCCGCCTCCCTTCGCTGTGTGTGCCCAGCCGTGTGGAGGAGGAGGAGGAGTGTCTCACTGGACCCCCACGAACCGCTGCCTCACGGACACGTGGCGAGGGGCAGGGAGCCCCGCTTCTCGCAGTGCCACGGAGCGGGGCCGGCAGGCATGGCAGCTGGGTGGCCCACCCCGCAGCACCCCTCCCCAGGAGCTCATCTGATAAGCTCTACAATAACCATAGAAATAGGTACTCGATGAGTCACACGCGGTGAGTCAACGTTTATTCTAAGAGTGGCTGCCTGGATGAATGGCACTGCCAGCAGAATCGCCCGGGGTGGGGAAATGAGCTGGTACTGTGTATGGTAACGTGCAAGTTATGGAGAAACTGGAGAAACGGTGTTCTAGTTAGGGAACGTGTTTGGTTAACCAAGTGAGAGTAACCAAGGGCCGTCTAGGGATTGGCCTGTGGGCCGACTGGACGAGACGCGCTACGGCAACTGAACGCTGCCTGGCAGAGACAACGGCCGGCAGACCGCCCGGCAGCACCGGGAGCCGGGAGGGCCTCCACAGGCAAGAACAATAGCCACTGAGCGAATGCCAAGTTACGTTTTACTCCGAACCTTTAACGCTGTGCTTTGAGTTTCTGTGCCAACGGACAGGCAACTAGAGGACTGTTCGGGGATGAGTTCAGGGACTTCAAGTTTGTCTGTTTCACTCTCCGAGCTCAGAGCTGGCGCGGACCCCGCACACCCCGAGGGAGGAAACCGACACCAAACCTACACAACCACAGCCGCTACTCGTCACGACCGCCCAGGGGCTCTGCGATGGAGCCTGCCCTTCGGGAGCGGTGCTCTTCCTTTGCTTCCACTCAGGAGTTTACCTGTAGCTCTGGGTGACCATCAGACCCTTTCAAAGTACACAGACTCAGCATCCAGCCTCAGTGGCTGGGCTCCCAGTTCCTCACGGAGAGTCTGCACTGCCCTCCGCAAAGGCCGCCGCTGCGCCTCCCATGCGGTGGAGGGTCCTAGAGGGCAGCCTTTAGCCACCCTTCCAGCAGCTTCCTTCCAGTGGACGTGAGGCCTGACTGGGGAAGGGCTCGTCCAGGAAACCACTTGAACTGTGAGAGGCACGCCCTGCTCCCTTCACGTGTTTCCACCGCGAAGCACAGCTGCCAAGCGGCTCAGTTAAATGTAGGAGCACGGCCTTGGCGTGTTAGGGAGTCGGGAGGGTGTGCCTCTCCGAGCGTGAGAGCGAAGGGGGACCACAGGTGCAGTCTGAGCTAGCTCCCTGGTGCTTCCCTACCAACACCAGAGAGCAGTTAATCGGTGCTCCGACGGGCACATTTCTTCACCCACAATTCAGCGTGATGACATCCCGAGATGGGGCGTAAGCCGGCCTTCCTCCCCGGGGCGGATGCGGTAACCAGGGAGAGAAGGGGGTGTCCCTAGCCCCAGGTCTCAAAGGAGAAGCGCCAGACCTATGATGAGGTGCAAGTGTCCTTGCTGTCCCGGCCTCGGACCAGCAGCCGAGCCCTCGGCCTCCCTTCCCTCTCCAGCTTAGCACCCAGCCCCCCCCCCCCCCCCCCGAGCCCGGGTCACCTCCTCTGTACTCCGTGTTGTTCCTCCAGTCACTCAGGTCGATTTCGGCGGTGCCCGCGATGACCAGCTCCAGTTCCCTCGCATCGAACACAGAGACCAGCCTGGCATCCACCACCTGTGGAACAGCAAGAACACGGGGCCCGGCTCAGGCCCCGGAGGAGGCCCAGCGACAACCCGCCTCGCCAGGAAAGGAGGGCACGCGGAGTTTGGGGAATACGATGGATACGCCCTGTAGGCGCTTTAAAAACGGCAAAGCTCTCGACACATAGAAGGTATTTTTAGCACAAGGTCCACGAGATGTCTCTCAGCAGGATTTCTGTTTCATGGTCGAGCACTGATTAATCTAGTTTGTTTTTCTTTCCTAAAAAAGATCTAGTGCTGCCGAAACCGGTGTGGCTCAGTGGATAGAGCGTCGGCCTGCAGACTGAAAGGTCCCAGGTTCGATTCCGGTCAAGGGCGCGTACCTTGGTTGCGGGCACATCCCCAGTAGGAGGTGTGCAGGAGGCAGCTGATTGATGTTTCTCTCTCATCGATGTTTCTAGCTCTCTATCTCTCTCCCTTCCTCTCTGTAAAAAAAAAAATCAATAAAATATATTTTTAAAAAGATAATAATAAAATAAAAAAGATCTAGTGCTGTCCGCCTGGTTTGGCTCAGTGGTTGAGCGTCGGCCTAAGAACCAGGAGGTCACAGTTCGATTCCCAGTCAGAGCACAGGCCCGGGTTGTGGGCTTGATCCCCAGTGGGGGGTATCCATGATTCTCTCCCATCACTGATGTTTCTCTCTCTCTTTCCCTCTCCCTTCCTCTCTGAAATCAATAAAAATATATTTAAAAAAAATAAAAAGACCTAGTGCTCCTCCGGAAGAAGTCGCACGGATACTGGATACGTGTGACGCCTGGGCAGGCCCTCCGATACAAGATTTCACATGTAGAGCATGACATGTGGCTGTCTGCATCCAAGCAGGCGCCAGACGCACGGCATACATGTTACCCGTGGTCTCTGAACTGTCAAATGCTGTTTGAGTTCAGGCCGTTTTAGGTCAATGCTCTCTGTAACAGGCATGAAGCTTTCTGTGTGTGTTCCCGAAACGCGCAGGACAGAACACTGGAGAAGATTCTACATGGAAAGAGCCGCCGTAAGCACAGCACACGGGACAGCACCGTGGGTGGGCTGCGGCCTGGGGGACGTGGCCCGGGAGCCCCCGCCCCGCCCCGCTGGCGCCGCACCTCGTAGAAGCCGCGCACCAAGCTCTCCGTCTGCTGCACCACGCCGCGCTCGATCCGCCACTTCACCATCCGCTCGATGTACTCCTTCTTGTTCTTCTCCGTGACCGGGATGTTGGCACCCCCGGGCTTCAACTCGCGCTCCGTGATCTGGGGTAACGCAAGAGGACCGACAGTCAAGCAACCCCTCGGGGGGGGGGGGTGGGGGGGGGGGGTGAGAACGCTGTCCCGCAAGCAGGCGTGAAGGGCGCCCGGGCCCACGCTCACCCCACGGCCCAGTAACACCGGGCATTGGGCGCGGGTCCAAGAGCCTCCGTGGCTAAAATATATGTAGCCGGTGCCGAAGGTTAAGTTTTAGAAATCCTGCCTGAACAGATAAGTCCTTTAAATGACGATAAACTGGTTCCAGATTCTGGGCCACTGCTAGTCGGATATTTGGCAAAAACGCATTTTCTCGAATTCCTTTAGGGTTTCGAATCAACCACACAGAGAAAGCCCATATTTAGGTAAAGACTGACTTTAAGGAAACAGAATTACATTCAAGTGAATATTAAATTGAGAACTTCTTTTCCAAAACACGAAATTCAGAAAAGCAACCAAATATTAGTATATAAATAAGATTATTACTTATGAACTATTATGTAATTTCAGAAAGAAATATTTTAAGCAACCCTTCCACCGACTCTGTAAAAAAGATCAACATTGGTTGATGGGTCAATATCTTCAAACCTTCACTAAAATATTGTTTACTTTCCCTCAGCTTCGAAATAATCCATTTCAGTTCTGAAATAGGAATGAGAGTTGAATCCAAGTGCCAATTAAGTAATTGTGTTTTAGGCACATTCTAATACCTTACATGGATATTTTCGTTGGAAATAAAAGGATCGCTTACAACACACAAATAGTTGTCACACTCTGTACGCTAGAACACCTTCATCTGCAGTTGGCATTAGAGTAATCTTTGCAACCACGATGACTGTAACTGCACATAAACCTGGCTTTAAACCACCCAGCAAGCCACACGTAAATACGCATCTGATCTCAGCCACTAAGCCCTTCTTCACCGACCAGCAGCCTCCAGGCAGCACCCTGAGACACCGGCTGCCCACACCCACACACCTGCCCGAAGACTTCTTCGTTCACAGTGAAGGTGAGGTCCAGGATGTCATGGATGTCGTTGTCCTTCATCCACTGCAGGCTCTGGTGGAACTCTTCATCCAGGTACTCGAGGTCACTCAGGTCACACAGACTAGGATGACACACGGACGGAAATAAACATGTGGGCACGGCGAACAGCAAAAGCCCAGAGTCACGAGGAAAGAAACGAAGAATTGAAGACAAGATCAACACAATAGGCACCGATTTCTAGAATGTACTGAGTCAAAGGCAGTAGCCAAAGCCGTGAAATCAGTTAGAAATCTGTTATACAATTTTAAAATCCTGGGTGTTTGTAACACATCTGAAGAATCACTCAGTCTGACCTTTCAGAGACAGAGAGAGTTGGAGGTGCAAAGAGTGACGGCCATCGGCACAGTCACCCACAATTCGTGCCCCAGAAGAAACCGGAACTCGGGTTGACAACTTGGGTCCATGTCCTTTGGCTATGTTGCACTGTCTTCAACAGTGTTGTCCTAATTAGAAATTCTTCGTATGTTTCTATAGTGCACTTGAACTTTCTCCCCCTAAAGACCAGATGTGGTCCATGTTTACAAACATGCCTTTTTCCTCATGGTTCTCACTTTTTCCGTGATTCTGAAAACAGCAAGCCACAGAGCCTCTCTCTATAATTATAAGGGTTTTCTATAGCTCTTCTTTCCTGCTGAGAGAGGCTCTACAGGAGGTGGAGTAACTATTATGGAAATGTAAGGTGGCAACATTTGATTTGCTTCAGTTGTGTTGAAATTCCCTCCTGTCAGCCCAATTTCAAAGGTCAGGCTGTTTGGTTCAGTCTAAACATTTAGTAGGCTTCAAGTATGTTCCAGATATCATAATAGCTACTTGTTAAACACTAATTGACCTCCAGGAGATAATGGTCTAGCTGGGGAGACAGGAACACAAATTGATGAGTTAATATAAGGTGGTTAGTGATAGCCAATAATTATAAGTGGGTAACACAATTTGTGCAATAGTATATAGGTATGTTACACTCCAATTAGAAAAAAAAAAAAAAAAGAAGATAAGGTAGCTACAGAGAGCTCTCACAGCAAACATGAAGGACATGGACTTCGACCTAGAGATTCAGGGAGCGCTTTCTGGTGTAGGTGATACCTGTGATAAATTTTGCAGGATGTTTAAAAGCTAGAGAGGTCAAGGGCACTGGATGAAAAGGAGAATTAGGGGGGAAGAAAAAAGAGAGGAGCAGAACAACATGAACAAATCATAAAGGCCAGGAGTAGGTAGAATACGCCAGCATCCTGGCAGGACCAGAGAGTGACCCGCTAGGCGGAATGTCCAGGGACTGAGGCTAGGAGCTGGGAGCGGGCCATTCTAAGGGACTTGGTCATTCAGAATGACGGAAAGGCTTTAGGGAATAACATGGTCGGCTGTGAGATGTGACTTTCAATTGTTGCTCTGGAAATGGCGGTCCAGAGGATTACTTAAAACAAGGGGAGGTGTGGTTATGATAAAAGGGTGGGGATCAATTACACGTCACCGTAGTCATCTGGGAAACATGAGACAAGGGTTTCATCAGGGCACAGTTATTAAGGGTGGAAAAGAGAAGATGAATTTAAACAGTGTTTAGGAGACACATGTGGAAATTAGTAAATGGGTTTGTTGGGGTGGCGTGTATAAAGAATGATATCTAAAATAGGGATAGCAAATAAACTCATGTTGCAAGTCAACTCGGATTGGTCTTGAGGGCTCTAAGTCAAAAACTCCCTGCGGCCCCAACAAGTTCAGCAGGAAAAAGCAGCATGAAGGACCTGTGGCTTGTCTCCTGGGGATGGGCAGGAGGTGGGGAGGAGTTGGACACCTCCTGCTTCCTGATGGAGGGTGACTGCTGATTTCTGACCAGAGCAACCTGAGACTGCTGGGACCATGAACCGTAACTGGGCACATGGGGAAGGGTGCATTTCAGGTCAGGGAAAAGGGATGAGTTTCGTGTCAGCCACGCTGATTGCGAGGTGCCCGCGAGACACGCATGGGAGACATTCAGCGGCCTGTTGACCACTTCAGCCTACAACTCCAGGGAGATCAAAACTGAGAGTCTGATTTGAGCGTCAGAAGGAGAGGAGACTGGTGAAGAGATTTCCCCATGAGAACCCCCCCCCCCCCCGACACACACACACACACACACACACACACACACACACACACACACAGAGAATGCCAAGAATGGAAGCTTCTGGAACACTGAGGTTTAAGGGAAAATCAGAGGGGAAGCCCACAAAGGAGACATAAAAGCAAAGGAGGACAGGGCCATGGATGCCAATGAGATCAGACTCAAGATACATGGGCGGGGGTTGCGGTGGTCAACAGGACCAAAAGCAGCGGATGGCCCGTTCAGATAAGGTCGAAACAGCATTCTTTAAAAGCTTTGCTAGGGTACTGGCGGAAAGAAGCCAGGCGCCGTGGGTGGAGGGTGTGCCAGCAGTTGGTATAGACTGCTCTCACAGGAAGCCTAAATGAGAAGATGAGAGACGAAGCCATAAACTGGGAAGATACATCAGGAGCTGGGGACCCTCAGGAGAAGGTGCCCAGTGCCCAGCTGCCCAGGGCTTCATCCGCCCACATACCCAAGGGGAAGATGGCAGAAGTCTTCCTACTGACCTTCATCCGAGCCCCCTAGACACACCTTATTTCACTTGAGGTCTAGGCTTCCGTTTGCAGGGAGTGAGCTACACAGAACCGACCATGTGTGCTGTCCCCATTGCAAGTGTGAGCCTCTGCCCCTCAGACAGGTGCCGGCTCCTGTTCAGCCTTCTCAGCGCCTAGTGTTTACAGGACAGAGGCTGTCTGGCTTGACATCTGACAACGACTGCAAACTCTCATTGTGACAGCCATGAAGAAGAGTTCTGTGAATGCCCGTTTCTCCGCGGCCATCATAAGGTACCGTTTTGCATGGAGGGAGATCTCAGGAAAAATATAGGACTGCCCAGCCCTAACACACAAACAAAAATAGGGCAAAAGCCAAACCAATAAGAAAGGAAATGTGGACTGAGAGCAAGCAGTTAGAAGTGTGCATAAAGCAAAATACGAAGTGCATCATCTAACAGAGAGAGGACTGTGAGTCACCCAGGCTAACCCACAACTATTCTATTAATAATCAGCATTGCTACCACAGGAATCCCAGGGCTGTATTTGAAGTACAATTGTTTTTTAAGGAACATGTGTTGCAACAAATGAGAATCAGCTATTTGAAGTTCAGCAAAACGAAGACAGTGGGGGCGAGACAGGAGGAAAGGATCCGAAGCAGGAAAAAAACAGAGTCACTGTCTTTGTTTCAGAAATCTAACCCTCCCTGAAGTTTAGTAACAACAGGTTGGGACCCCTTCCAGGAAAGGAAATATTGCAGCCTTACACGCTAATTACACGAGCAATAAAAACACTCTTACATTCTGAGGAGAGCCTTGTAAAAGGGCCGGGTGAAGAAGGCATCCAGCAAGTACTGGTGTATCAGTGCAAGACCCAGGATCCTCCCGCTGAACCGGAACCTGCGGAGGAGAAGCATGCGATCACTCACACGTCACGGACCAGGTTCGAAATCGTTTCGCTGGCTTGTGAGAACGCCTTCCAGCTCTGACCATGTACGTCTGTCCAAGGTCAACTGCCTACCGGGCCGCGGGCATGTGTGTGCCCTCCAGGGCAGTGGTTCTCAACCTTTCTAATGCTGCGACCCTTTAATTTAACACAGTTCCTCGTGTTGTGGCGACCCCCAACCATACAATTATTTTCGTTGATACTTCATAACTGTAATTTTGCTACTGTTATGAATCGTAATGTAAACATCTGTGTTTTCCGATGGTCTGAGCGACCCTACTAGCGGTTCTCAACCTGTGGGTCGTGACCTGTAGAGCCTAAGACCATCGGAAAACACAGATATTTACATTATGATTCATTAACAGTAGCAAAATTACAGTTATGAAGTAGCAACGAAAATAATTTTATGGTTGGGGGTTGCCACAACACGAGGAACTGTGTTAAAGTCAAGGGTCACGGCATTAGGAAGGTTGAGAGCCACTGCTCTAGGCTGTGTCTTCCTGAGGCCAACAGTCACCTCTACCGTTGAAGGGAAGGTGCCTCGCTCCTAATCACAGACACGCTGCTGCACCTCCACCCGTGCCAACAGCGTGTGCCATCTGCACCCGCGCGGCCACCGGGAGGCTCCTGGGCGCACGTCAGCGCAAGTCCCCCCACCGCTTCCCAGCGACGGGCAGCGTGAGCCCGGTGGCGGAGGAGGACACGCGGTCTTCTCACCGGGTTGCATGAAGAGGAGCAGGATTTCTCTCATCAAACCCAGCAGCAATCCCCTGGGAGGAAACCCCAGTCTCAGAGGGAGACGGCGCCTCTCCCCACGGTCTCTCCAGCCCCACGCCCGACCCCTGTCACCATCAAGAGCCATGCACGTGGGCATTTGCGGGAGTTTCCTCCGGCACATTCTGTTCCCTAAAACCTCCAGGCTCACGGCCGTTCTGAATCACTCGGGAAACTTGACTAAGTTTGTCTGTGATGCCTGGGCTGGCTGGCGTGAGATGTGCCTTGTTTTCTCTCTCAGGAGCACTCCGTTTCTAGCTCTACGAGCCGGATGCCTTCCGAGAGCCTGAACCCCCCGGGCTCCCCGCTGCCCGTGGAACAGGCGGGTTCGCAGCCATCCGGGGACGGCTGGCCGGCAGCTTGGTTTCTCCTGCTTTCCGCTGGTGTTAGCTTAACGGCGACAGCTTCCGTTGGGAGGACTCCAAATTGGAGCCAAACGGAAGTCAATTGGAAAAATAAGTCCTGAAAGTGATGCCCTCCACCCGCCAGTACTAACCTCATGACTCAATTTTTTTCATGAGTCCTACTCGTGGTTTTTGGTTGTTTGTGTGTGTGTGTGTGTGTGTGTGTGTGTGTGTGTTTGGTCACGATCAGTGAAAATGAGCAGAAACAAGTAAACGGGGTTATAAAACTAAAGTCTATACGTGCAGGAATTTTTTAAAAACGTAAGGCCGTTTAGTCAGAGCACAATCTGGGATTTTCAGAATAAATAATGCCCAGACGGGGCTCCTGTACCGCTTGTCCTCGGTGCCTTGGTGTGAGAAATCAGAACAAGGGGCAAGCCCCGGCCACAGACTTCGGGTGGCTGATGGGGTCCGAGCGGCCGCTGCTGTGAGTCCACATGCCTCCCTTCTGCCTTCAGTCGCTCCAGCCCCTCTCCCGCCCCGTGTTAGCCGCTGCCCCAAGGGCCGCTCTAGAAGCCGCCTCACCTCGGGGGCAGGCTTTGCCTCCCTCACCCTCACCCCCCAGAGCTCAGGGGTGCCTAAAGGAGCAGAGAGGGGCCTGGGCATCTCCCCGGGAACCTCACATCATCCATAACTTGCATCGGATGGGAGAAACCCTTTGAATTCCAGCCAGCTCGCTTAAAATGGGTCCGAAGGAACATAATCTATTCCTGCTTGAGACTGACGAGAAAAATCAGAGTCAAACGAGATGTTTAATTGAAAATATGGCCCTACCCGGTTTGGCTCTAATGGTTGGAGTGTCAGCCTGTGAACTAAAGGGTCTCGGGTTTGATTCCAATTCCGGTCAAGGGCACAGACCTCGGTTGCAGGCTCGATCCCTGGCCCTGGTCAGGGTGCGTGCAGGAGGCAACCAATAGATGTGTCTCTCTCACATCAGCCTCTCTCTCTCTCTGTGTCTCTCCTCCTTCCTCCCACTCTCTCTAAAAAACCACACACAATGCATGAAATCTCCTTCAGTGAGGATTAACAAAAAATAAATAAGAGCCACACCAGCCAGGGCAATAAGACAACATGATTTTCTCCGAGGAAAAAGGCGTTAGAACCGAGGATTCCTATCAAAACGAGTATCACGGAAATCAGCAGAAGAAAAGTGTCGAGGAAAATGTTTACTTACCATTCGTGGTGATTGTCCACAAAAGCAGACATGGGACTTATTTGTACTGTGTATGTGTCATTGGCCGAATACTCAAATAAGCCGTAATATGGGTTAAAGAGTTCTCTGGACACCAGGAAGAAGAACTCTCTGGAAGGTCCACTGTAATCCAGCCTTTAAAGAAACCCACAAAGAGAACAACCCGTTATATATGTTTTCTACGTATTAGACGCCTTTTCTACAGAGCTCCGCTTTCCACGGAACACTCATCACAAGTCTAACCGCCCGCATTCCAGGACTGTCCAAACCCAACGGGACTCCCCATCCTGATTTCCTGATCGCATCCATGTCTTTTTTTTTTTTTTAAATATATTTTATTGATTTTTTACAGAGAGGAAGGGAGAGGGATAGAGAGTTAGAAACATCGATGAGAGAGAAACATCGACCAGCTGCCTCCTGCACACCCCCCACTGGGGATGTGCCCACAACCAATGTACATGCCCTTGACCGGAATCGAACCTGGGACCCTTCAGTCCGCAGGCCGACGCTCTATCCACTGAGCTAAACCGGTCTCGGCTCGCATCCATGTCTTGGCCCAGAATAGCGAACTGCACATTTTATGTGGAGCATATCCAAGACGAAGGCCACCCATCAGGTAAGGGATGCAGCAGGCAATATGCACTTTGATGGTGTAAACAGATATGAAGAGGTAAATATTTTCAGTGTCCGGGGCCAGGTTATAAGGAAAAGGGAGAAGAGTGGGAACGCTCTCTTGAAACAGGGCAAAACCAGAGGCATGAGCTGCCTACATCCAGGGACACGGAGTCCTTCCTCAGGGGCTTCTAAACACTTTTAATTGGGGGAGAAGGAGACTTGAGCGCATTGGAGGAAAGGCTATTACAGATGAAAGACCCCCTGGGAAGATCAGAGGCAAAAGAAAATGGAATGACAGAGTCCCAGGGAAAACGTTAAATTACAAAACACCAAGGAAAAGTATAGACACGAAAAATGAGGGTACCCAACGCTTCCTCGTGGGAGAATTTGGAGAAGAGGCTGAAACTCTAGCCCCTGACCTACCGTGTAAATCCCACTTCCGGCACAGGGACATCGAGGTCAAAGCGAGGCAGGAAAAGTGACTGTGTTAGGTTTGAGGAATGACAAGTGGCCAACCATGCCGAGAGCAAGACATGCAGTCCAGAGGCGTTTGCAACAAGCAATTGGATACGTTAAATTTAAAGCAAAAAAAATACAAAGGACGCCTACCCCATGACCAATGCTCACGCCTGGACTCAGAGACAGGAAGGGCCGGGGAGGGGAATTGAAGCAGTGGGTAAGCTGGGGTGGTGGGATTTTATAGGACTTCATTGGCTCACTCTGCTTTTTGCCTCTTAGGGAATTTCCTCCACGGGCCCTACTGCATTTTTTTAAAAGGAAGTCATCTGAGTCTTGTCCAGTGATGGAATTGTGTGATAGAGAAGAGAATCCTGTGATAGGTGGCAGGTGGAGCTGGGAGACCCGTAAGAAACGTAACATGACGTTTATTCAGAGTTGAGAGTTTCAGAGAACTTACTGAGAACAGACTTCCGCTAGCCACAAACTGCTCTCTCAGTGTTTGGCCTATCTGAATACAGGCGTATGCTGTTTCCTTCACCTTTCTCATGCAGCCAACTTCAAATCCACCGGCTTTTTCAGTGTAGCCTGGTCTTAGCTAATGTCTCTGAAACTATGACGTGCTAGCTTTATTTTTTTCTGATACACAACAAAAGAAATACGTAGATATTAGAATACAAAATGTCAGTCTGTGGAACAGCTAAAGCCATCTCACACAGCCCCAGCGCACGCCGCCCTATGGGCGACAGGGTGTGGGTGGCCAGGACGCCTATGGGTGCAGAAAATGCAAGCACAGCGGCCTCTCAGGCCAGAAGGCGACATACTGAAACCACCCTCGGGGGAGATGGAGTCCATAGTCCTGTCCACCGGACTCCGGTGGATGCGACAGGAGGTGGCCACCAGCTCAGCGGGGCGGGGGGGGTGGGGGGAGCTGCTCAGAGTGCAGGGGCCTGCAGGGTGCAGGGCGCAGACCACACCTCCCAGGTGCTGAGCTGGGCAGCCCCATGGCTTCCTCCCTCTGTCCTAACTGGATCCCTGACGCCACCACCAACAAGCAGAATTCTTCTTCCACCTGAATGTTCTTCACATGCTTAGAGGCTTTCTCCCGGCGAACATCGGAGGCCTGTTAGGCTCCGGGTGCTCAGCTGGATGCTGACGGTAGATGCTTTGTTTGGAAAAGTCATTTTCTAAGAACTCTTACGTGTGGCAGTTTTCATACCCCCGGTCTCTCTCCCTTTGCTCCCTCCCCACTCACCAACAGGCCTCTTCTCCCACCCCTTCAAGGAGGGGCTGGGCGGTCCCTCTGCTGGGATCCGCTCCAGGCCCACGTCTGACCTACAAGGCGGGGCCTGAGACTGGAGGTGCGGTCCCCTCCTCGGGGCTCAGCCAGGGCTTTGCCCTCCTTTCCGGCACACTCTCCCCGTGAACGCAGCCGAGAAGCGCCCGGCCCGAGGGGCAGCCGCCTTGCTGACTCACCACGAGCTTAGTCATCGCTCATATCTTTCTCCTGGGCGCTGCAGCCCGGGGCTCTCCGTCCTGTCTGCAGTCACCGAATCTGTTCAAAACCCAAGTGCTGGGCGCCCTGCGTTTTCCTACTGAATTTCACTTTCTGAGATCGAGTCCATGATTCCGGGCTACCCAGATCCCGGTGGAGGCAAAACTTCTCCCTAAATTTCCTGCCGGCGGCAAACTGCATCAGGCCCCGTGTCTTTCCAGAAACAGAAAACGCCAGTGGTCCCTGGCACCTCAGGCGTCCTTCTGTCCATCTCCTCGTTTCACCGAGACGACTGGGACTGAAGGAAATCACTGACGGGCATCAGATGGAAGCGCGGTGGAGGGTCCGGGCCTTGATGCTGGCTTCCCGACCCCCCTGATCACCCATCACTGCTCACAGCCTACCCTCAGGACATTGTAAATGTCCAAGACTAACAAAAAAAAAGTCGCTTTTAGGCCAGGGTTGGTCAACGACGGCCTGGGGGCCAAATCTGGCCTGTCTCCCAGCTTTGTAAATAAAGTTTTATTGGCACACAGCCATGCCCATGTACGTGTTGCCTGTTTGTCTGGGGCTGCTTTTCTGCTAAGACGGCAGAGTTGCGTGTGTGGGATGGAGGGTGCAGGGCCTGTGAAGACTGAACTATTTACTATCTAGCCCTTCTCAGTACAAGTTTGCCAACCCCTGTGACAGGAGGAGGTGGGAGGAATCTGCTACTTTATTAAAACACCTGGCTTACTACAGACCCCCTTCTTCAGTGAGGTTCCTTCCAAGAAGTGGGAAATGACTACCACACTCTAGGGCCGTGGTCAGCAAACTGCGGCTCGTGAGCCACATGCGGCTCTGTGGCCCCTTGAGTGTGGCTCTTCCACAAAATACCACGGCCTGGGCGAGTCTATTTTGAAGAAGTGGCGTTAGAAGAAGTTTAGGTTTAAAAAATTTGGCTCTCAAAAGCAATTTCAATCGTTGTAACTGTTGATATTTGGCTCTGTTGACTAATGAGTTTGCTGACCACTGCTCTAGGGTGTATGCAACCTCAAGGCGTGGCCATAACTAAGTGTGGGGCCCCGAGTGAGTGGTCCGAGCTTTGCGGGGGCTCTCGCACACAATCCCGGCACCGATCCTAAGGGTCACGGGCAGCTAAAACACGAGCCACATACTTTATGAGTCACTGTTCGTACAAAGAGACAACTGGTAGAAGTAAAAAGGCCTTTTCGCTGCTTAAAATGCAGCTGTGGCCTTCAGCTGGAAATAGCAGGTTTCTCGGAGGCTGGACTCTCCGTGGTTAGTAACACTGCACGCACCGCGGGTTACAATGAGCGGCTGGTGCGTCTGCCTCCTCTGTGCACACGCCTACATCACCGAGGGCAGGGACTGCGCCGTTCGCATTTTCGGATCCCGTAGGGGCTCCATATATGCTGCTGAACCAATGCGTGGAGCTCTCCAAAGAGATCAACCTCCTTTACCTTGTGAGCTGGCACCTGGCAGGGTGAGTAACTTGGCACAGGTTTGCCTTCAGGTGGTGTGTTGACTCAGTGACATTAACAGGCTATGCCCATCCCTAACTCCATTCACAAATACGCTCATAAGTCACTCGAGTGAATGAGCCTTAGAGAGCTTGGCGCTGGTCTAGTCCTTTCCAGGTGCCAGAGCATCGACCACGGTCCAGTTTGTTAGGACAACGAAGAGGGACCTCACTGAAGGGCTCCTTCGTGATGACAACAGCTGGATCTGGCTGACCATCACATAAAATGTTTCCTGAAAAGTTAACCCGAAAAATAACTTTCCCCCCCAAGAGAGAACACAGCTACCAGTTCTCCAGGAGGAAAATATATTCGTCCTGCGCGGGTCAGACTTCTCTCTGCGGCTTTGAACTCCAGGAGCCCAGGGGGCGTCCATCGAGGGCCAGCACAGCTTTTACAGGTGGATTTGATGGCAATCCCAAACGTCAGGGCTGCACGCCTGAGAGCCGGCTGTGGCTGCAAATGACAGGCCGACCGAATCCAACAGGACGTGTCCCAGCAGGCACCTGGTGCGTGTGCTCCTGGCTCCTTAGCAACCTCCGCCATGTAAACAGCTCCTCTGACTCATGGCCCAGGGATCGTCGGCTACATTCCTGTTCTGCCAGTTAGGTTGGTTCCGCAGCGACGGGCTTGGCACGGAAATGCAGAAACTCCGGGCCGCGGGTGTGGGGCCACCCGGCAGCTGCCTGCCAGGGCATTTCGGAATCAGCACAGATGTCTTCGGGGTGGCGGTGCAGTGTTGAGCCCCGGGAAGCGCTGATAAAGCATTTTGTTTATTTAGTTTACTTTTTGGTAAAGCATTTTAAACGCCGTCACGTTGCCGGGCTGACCCGGCCCGACTTGTTCGTGGCCTCCAATACTGGTTAAAAGTAATTTATTTCATTCTCCTGTCCTTTGCGTTCAGCTAAACATCACCGAAAGCGAAGTATTCCAAGGGAAGTAGACTATACAATGAGAGAAGGCGATGGCATTGGCAAGTCCCACCACCGTGTCCCCCAAGTTTTCAGGAAGACAGAGAGCGCGGCTTTCTGACAGGCCGGGTCAGGCCCACACGCCTGTGCACCTGCCGACCCGCCCTCACGTGGTTATAGCAGCAGCTACGCCCGGAGGCCTCGTGGGAGGGAGGGGTTTTGTGGGCAAGGACTGAGACAAGCCGCGTTGTGCCCGGTGGCTCCGAGCCTGGGCCTCCATCCACAGTGTCCGTCTCCGGTGGTTTCACTCGCTGCCTCAGGAGAAAGGCCACAGGAAGAGCTCGTCTGTCCTTGAACCCTTACGCCAACCCTGTTCGCTCCCATCCCCTCCCTCGGCTCAGTGTGGCTTTGCAAGACAGGTGGTTGACGTCATAGAGGTGGCTCCTTGCGTATAATGAACTCATTCTTTCTCAGAGAAAGGCGCCTTTCCCGGAATTGGCCACGGAGGAGACAAGGAGGAGGGGCAATCAGTGCAAACACCCCTCTTTTTTCAAGGCCGCCGCTGCCTTCCTGCTCGGCCTACTGCGAAGCCCAGGGCCCAGGACGCCTGATCAGAACACTAGAGTCTTCCTAGCTGACGTCTGCCACCACGCAGCTTTGGTTGCTAGGACTTTGAAGTCAGAGGACAGTGACACGCTGGAGGCTCCGCGGTGCCCCACTGAACCCCTCCCGAAAGGCAGCCAGAAGCCCCCCGAAAGGAAGCAACCACGGCCTACAGTCTCCCCGACATTCGCTCAAGATGACTCAGTTCCCAGCCCAGCCACCGCCGCTGACACGCACAGCTCCCCACGGTGCCAGCGCAGGTCACCAGCTCAAGTGGGACGGAAACTTCAGCGACGGGGACAGACCTCCAGCTCCGACCAAAGTAGATCACAGTGATGTGCCTGGAAACTGTTCACTGTTGGCAAAAAGCCAAGTAAAAACGTGCATTGTTTTAGTGAGAAGCATGAATAGCCTCTTGATTTCATTATTTTTGCATTTTTAAGTTGAATATAGGCATCACCAATATTCGCAGGTTAATTCTACCTCACCCGGGATTTGTCGTTAACCTGTACATTTCTGACTCTAAATTTCCCCAGCATTTTTCTTGCCTCAGCTTTTCATTTCAGGAACAATCTATAGATCATGTTTCGGGTCCGTGCAAAGAAACAGCCTAAAGCAGTGGTTCCCAGCGTGGGGCACACGCCCCACAGGGGGACAATTTGATTTTTAAGGGGGGCAATTCGAAAATGAGTTATTTACAGTGAATTTTTTTCTTATAGTTCTAGGGGCCTCAGATACAGTATATAAATATATATTATGACATAGTTATGCATTTCAGTTCACTATTATATGTTTTGAAACTTTGCTATTTTTTCATATCACTTCATATTATTATTTTTTTAAAACAATTTCTTAGTGATTTCTTCCTCAGTACTTCACCTGTCCTTTCGTTCTTTTATTTTTCTCTTTCATGGATGCCATGCTCTTTGGAAGCTTGTTTAGACCAAGTTAATGGCCTTTCAGGCTTCCTCCCCGTGAATAGGAGTTAGTTAACTTTTTGAATAGTAAGAATTATATGTCTTACATATGTAAGGGGACATCAGGATTTTAGAAACGCTTAGGTGGGGCGTGGCCAAGAAAAGGCTGGGAACCACTTTGCTTAAAGCAAAGCGAACGTCTCTGTAAATCTGCGGATTCACACCTTTTTGGAGTACAGGCAGATGCATTCTTCTTTTGTTGTTAAAGTTTTTATTGAACTTATTGAGATTATGTTGGTTAATAAAATTATATAGGTTTCAAGTGTACAGTTCTATAATACTATATATAGACAGGGTGTCTCAAAAATGTAGATACACTTTAACAGGTGATAGCTCAATTTTGAAAAAGAACTGTATTTTAATAAACACTGCCTTTATAATTATTCAAAGTGTGTGTATATGTAGTATTGTGTGTTCACCACCCAAAGTCTACTCCCCTTCTGGCACCGTTTACCCCCTCTATCTCCTCCCACCACCCTGTCCCTCTGGTAATCCCCACTGTGTTGTCTGTGTCTATGAGATGCTGTGTTGTGTGTGTGTGTGTGTGTGTGTGTGTGTGTGTGTGTTTTGCTTAATTCCTTTACCTTTTTCACTCAGCCCCCCAACCTCCCTCCCATCTGACAGCTGCCAGTCTGTTCTCTGTACCTATGAGTCTGTTTCTATTTTGTTAGTTTAATTTGTTCATTAGATCCCACATATAAAGGAAATCATATGGTATCTGTCTTTCTCCGAATGGCTATTTCACTTAGCGTAATACTCTACAGGTCCATCCATGCTGTCACAAAAGGTAAGATTTTCTCCTTTTTTATGGCCGAGTAGTATTCCATGTGTAAATGTACCACAGCTTTTTATCCACTCATCTACTGATGGGCACTTGGGCTGCTTCCACATCTTGGCTGTTGTAAATAATGCTGCAATGACCATAGGGGTGCATGCATTCTTTCAATTCAGTGTTTTGGGTTTCTTGAAATATATTCCCAGAAGTGGAATCACTGGGTTATAAGGCAGTTCCATTTTTTATTTTTTGAGGATCCTCCATGTTGTCTTTCACAGCAACAGTGCACAAGGGTTCCCTTTTCTCCACATCCTCGCCAGCACTTGTTGTTTGATTTATTGATGACAGCCATCCTGACAGGTGTGAAGTGACATCTCATTGTGGTTTTAATTGGCATCTCTCTGATGATCAGTGATGTTGATGTTGAGCATCTTTTCATATGTCTACTGGCATCTGTATGTCCTCTTTGGAGAAGTCTCTATTCAGGTCCTTTGCCCATTTTTTAATAGGATTGCTTGCTTCTTGGGGTCTTCAGTTATATAAGTTCTTTATAAATTTTGGATATTAATCCCTTATCAGATGTATCACTGGTGAATATGTTCTCTCATTCAGTAGGGTTGTCTTTTTATTTTGTTGATGGTTTCCTTCACTGTACAAAAGCTTTTTAGTGTGATGTAGTTACACTTGTTTATTCTTCTTTTTGTTTCTCTGGTTGCAGGAGATATATCAGAAAAAATATTGCTAAGAAAAATGTCCAATGATCTTACTGTCTATGTGTTCTTCTATGACTTTTATGGTTTCAAGTCTTACATTTAAGTCTTTAATCCATTTTGAGTTTATTCTTGTATATGGTGTAAGAAGATGGTCTAGTTTCATTGTTTTGCATGTATCTATCCAATTTTCCCAGCGCCATTTATTGAATAGACTATACCTCATTGTATGTTTTTGCCTCCTTTGTTAATAATTAGTTGGCCATAAAGGCGTGGGTTTACTTCTGGGCTCTCTATTCTGTTCTATTGATCGATATGTCTATGTTTATGCCAGTACCAGGCTATTTTGATTACTATGGCCTTGTAGTAGAGTTTGATATCACAGCATGATTACCTCCAACTTTGTTCTTTTTTTTTTACATTTTTTTTAATTGATTTCAGAGAGGAAAGGAGAGGTAGAGAAAGATGGAAACATCAATGATGAGAGAGAATCATTGATTGGCTGCCTCCTGCATGCCCCACACTGGGGATCAAGCACGCAACCCGGGCATGTGCCCTTGACCGAATCAAACCCGGGACCCTTCAGTCCGCAGGCTGACGCTCTATCCACTGAGCCAAACCAGCTAGGGCACCAACTTGGTTCTTTCTGAAGATTGCTATGGCTATTCAGGTCTTTTGTGGTTCTATATTAATTTTTGGAATATTCTAGGTCCATGAAATACATCATTGGTATCTTCACAGGAATTGCTTTGGGTAGTATGGCCATTTCATTATGTTAATTATTCCTATCCATGAACATGGTATATGTTTCCACTTATTTGTATCTTCTTCAATTATCTTTCTTCAGTGTCTTATAATTTTCTGATTACAGGTCTTTTGCATCTTTGGCCATTCAAATGGTATATTGTTGCCTCTTTGGACGTCCCTACTTCCCATATATCCTTCCACATTTCCTGTCCCCACACGGGATGATGTCCTGTCATTCACTGTTGTTTGTGCCATTGTGGCACTCACAAAGTTAAGGGATTGTTTCTGATGACTGAAATTCACACCTCAATATATCCTCTTATTTTCTCTCTGGAGTTCTAGGTGAAGACAGGTGATAGAAGCAGGAAGCATTTGGACATTTGTGGCAATCAAATACAGAGTTATCAAGCCCCACTCAGCCTGGGCCTCCTCCCAGGAACAGATGTCATCCCAGGCAGACTGCATGAGGATGACCAAACATCACAAGCACCTGTTCCATTCAGACTTAAGTTCCAGGGCTCCCAAAGACTCTTCTCTGCATCTCTGAGATCTCAACAATGAAGGAAGGCAGCTGGCGCTCTGGGGGAGGAAAAGTATTCTCATTCAAACCAGGCTGACTCTGTCAGGAAATACCTGGCATCCCATGCATACCTGTGATTAGGCTAAAAGCATTTGTCTTCATTTTCAACTGAGCACCTGCATCTTTAAGCCAATGAACATACACGAGAAACCCATTGGGGCATGTCTCAGGCAGCTTCTGTGCAACTTGGTCACATTATGCTCTTTTCCCATGTAAGGTTTCACTTTCATCGAGTCTCAGCGGGGAGACGATACAACAGTGCATGCGAAGAGTGGAAGTTCCCGGGCACTAGTTGAAATGGTGAAAAGATCCACGGGTAGAACAAACATTCAGACAGACCCGAGTGCAGGAGTTTTGCCTGCATCCCGGCGCTGGGCCAAGAGGACTGCATGAAGAACTAAGACCTGGTTGTGAATCTCAATTTTGCTATAATCTGGTTCCACTGGCACATGCAGTTATTTTATACATTGGAGCCTCCACTGCGTGAACCATATACTGGATGGTTTAATTTGTTGGATATTACTACTATGATTCCATAATCTGACACAGTTTACTCCTGGGCATGACTGAGAGGGAAATAATCCCCATCAATACAATCAAGGAGAAGACAAGCAGAGTTCAGGCAATGGCGTGGGGTTCTGTTTACTTCACTCTAGTGATGCCTGGGTTGCACTGGAGGTGCTGACACTCGAACCCTGCCCTGAAACGGGGAAAGCAAAAGGGGCCTGGGAGACAGGAGAGCTGCCATCTCTCATGCGCCATGTAACAGCTGCCACGTCTATCTGGATGCAATAAAGACTGCGAGTGTTCGGTCCTCATTCCCTGACCTTCATCTACATGCGCACACTCAGGCTGAAGTCATGGAAGGGGGGAGACCTTAGTTTACGGCAGGCAGCCATCTCTGTAGGTGTGCTGCCCTCTCAAAGGAGAGCACAGCAAGAACCAAGACCCAACAGTTACTGCTGCGCAGGCTTCTGGGTAGAAGAGCAGAATTCCAATGCGCGATGCTGAAATGGGATTTGTTCACCAGGAGAAGCACGTTCTGCTTGGCACCCGGGGCAGGGAACGAGAGCACAGATGCTGAAAGCAATTCCTTGGTGTGTTTTTCCCCTCAAAGCCCCCTCTTCCCTTTTAGAGGGAATGAGAGACTAGACCAAACCAAACGCTGCTCCCAAAAATGCTCAATAGCTACAAGTTTTTACCAAAGAATTTCTATGCCAAATAAGTTGAAAACCAGAGAAGGCCTTTAAAAAAAAACAGCCAAGAGATTTGAGTGTATGAGAGCGGCATTTCCTGCCAGAGGGTTTCCTGTTTCAGGCGACCGCAGCGAGGATGTGGTGAGACCCCGCCCTGCAGCCCAGCCTGCGCTCCCCTCCCCGGGCCGCTTCTCGGTGCCACTCACCCTTCCTCCCCGACGAAGGTGACGTACAGCTTGTTCCTCTGCAGGTCTTTTCGGGAGTAGCCCATGATCTGATTAAAAGCATCTTCGAGTAAGTGATCTCTTCTGATGATTAACCTGTCCATAAGGAGGCAATTTGAAAAAAAAAAAAAAAAAAAGGGTTATTGCCTAACCCTCATCTTTCTAGGACTGGGCACTTGCCATGTCATTTCCATTTACCATAACGAACGAGGCCAAAAGGAGGGACTTCATACCATCGCTCTCTGCCACCAAGGCCACGTCTGCCTTTAACTCTCGGCAGCATTATAACGGCCGCGCCAGAGAAGCGCCGAGAAAGGGGGCAGCCCACCCCGAGAGGCCCTCTGAGGGCCGAGTCCATCTGTCCAGGGCAACGGGCAGCGCCACGGGCACGACACTGTGCTGAGCAGAGGAAGGACCGCCCTCGGAGGGCATGGCTGGAGCCCGAGTGCCCCTCGACAAGCCACTGAGGTGCTCAGTGCCTACAGAGTTGACCGTGAGAACAAGAGGGAAAAACTCCCAGTGTCCTCCAAGGCAGAGGGGTTACCGCTGTGCTGGACTTCACTTTTCCATTAGGAGACTCTCGAGGTTCCCTAAGTGACAGATACAGACGACGGATACGTGCGGCCCATGAACCCACTTGCCCTAAGGACCGTTAACGTCATCCCTGAGCACACGCCAACTCGCCTTTAGTGACGACAGCCATGGAAAGGGGGGCAACGTGGAGGCCAAGGGCTGAAAGCTTGATCCCGAGCTTCGTCAGAGAAACGTCAGGAGGGAAGGCTGAGAGGCCCGGTGTGGGCCGGCTGGTGTTTTCGGAGGCGAGGGAAGTGGACCGGCTACCTTAACCCCGTGAGCCCTCCTGGGGGGTGGCGAGCCGTGGGCTGTGGGCTGCCCCCTGGGCCCTCTCGGGCACCCGGAACGTGGTGGGACTGCAGTAGCGGCCCTCCCTCCCGTGTCCCCTCTCAGGGGGCACGTGACCTCGGTGAGGCCCTGGCGCAGGGTGGAGGGGGGGTGGGGGGGTGAGGGCCGCAGGGGCACGGAGAGACTGAGCATCATTCTGCCCACACAGGTGCGGCCGCGTCCATCTCCCCACGTAAGCGGAGGTGAAGGGAGACAGGCAGGAACACCGTTCACGAGGGGTGCCGCGGACAAGCGACGTTTAGTTCACGGCGGACAGGGCTGGGCCGGTGCCCGCACTCGGGTCGGCTCAGGAGTTAGTGCTGAGCGACGCAGGACCTGGCGACAGCCTCAGAGCCGATGAGGCCACGCTAAGCCAGCAGAGGTCCTTTCCAGGAGAATAAGTAAACCCGCTTGTCATTTTTATTATTATTATTATTTTTTAAATACAGTTTTATTGATGTCAGAAAGGATGGGAGAGAGAGAGAGAGAGAGAGAAACATCAATGATGAGAGAGAGTCATGGATCAGCTGCCTCCTGCATGCCCCCCACTGGGGATCGAGCCTGCACCCCAGGCCTGTGCCCTGACCGGGATTTGAACTGTGACCTCCTGGTTCCTAGGTCGATGCTCAATGGCTGGGCAGCTTGTACTTTTCCTTAACATTTTTTACATGGAATGTGGTCGTTTCTTTACTGTTTCCTTTAAAACCTTAAGCTGAATCGTGCTCAAAGCCAGAACTGTGTTTTGTATGGTGCTGCCACGTACAGACACCAAAATAATTACACCGACTAAAACCAAGGTGGGTGTCCGCCCCAAATCACAACCAGTTGCACCCCATCCTCCCACCATCCGCAGGCCCTGTGCTGGCTTCGCTCTGACTTACTTTAACTTCCCTGGGCCTTGTCCGTATCCTTTCGTCTCCAGCTTCCTGTAAAAGTTCCTCAGCTTGGCTTCAAAGTCTCGCTTGTAAGGGGCTGGTGCCCGGGCATTGGCACGCTGCGTACCTACAGCAAACCACAGAGAGAGAGGGTTGGCTTTGCGCATGTCCCGGCGTGCATCCTGTCACCGTGAACACGTATCACCAGACCTGGGACCGGAGGGAACGTGTGCAAGGGGCCATCCACACGTCCCGTTCCTGCGGCTCCCCCCTCTCCAGGCCTCAGGCTGCACAGAGCTCACGCACACAACACGGCCACTTGCTGCCTTCTTGTTCCGCAGAACCATGAGAATGCATTGGCTTCTTCATTGTTGACGCTGTTACAGGTGCCCCCCACGCCCCCCACCTTTGCCCACCTCCACGCAGCCCTGCTTCTCTTGGTGGCACACTGGCCGGAAAGAACGAAGCTGACTGGGTAGTTATGATTGTGCCATGTGCTCGTCAAATATGTTCCCCCTTTCAGCCCAAGCTGCTGCGAGCCAAGCAGGATTACTCATGCCCAGTGCTGACCGGAGGGCGGGATATCCTTGCTGGCTGCTGAGGTGACATCATGCCAATTAGACAGGAAGTTATAATGCGAGAAGTATGCGGTGGCTAAAGCAAGGGCAGTGAGTTTCCATCCTTTACTCCGTGGAAAACCTACGAAACTTCTTTTGGGTACGCACTACAACTAGGAATTGCTCTAGACCAGTGGTCGGCAAACTGCGGCTCGTGAACCACATGCGGCTCTTTGGCCCCTTGAGTGTGGCTCTTCCACAAAATACCACGGCCTGGGCGAGTCTATTTTGAAGAAGTGGCATTAGAAGAAGTTTAAAAAAATTTGGCTCTCAAAAGGAATTTCAATCATTGTACTGTTGATATTTGGCTCTGTTGACTAATGAGTTTGCTGACCACTGCTCTAGACACATAATTGCATGCGTTTTATGTCACGGGGTAGAATAATCTGGATGTCAAAACAGAATTCAGACGTAACTGCAGAAGGCACGTCTCCTGGTTACGCAGAGTAAACAAGACTGCCATTTGTTGCGTTCTTTTTTATCTTAACAATGTGGATGTATTTATTTCTTTTATTGTTGACACTGTTACAGACATCCCCTGTGTCCCCCCACCTTTGCCCACCTCCACAGAGCCCCTGCTTCTCTTAATATGTGCCAAGTACTGTGATTATCTACAGATTATCTAAAGATTTTAAAAAAATATCTCATCATATGACAAGTATCACTAATAAAATGTAGAAGTAACAGTTCCTCTTTCCATGGAAAAATCTGGCTTTGGGTCATAAGGTGTCTAACCAACTGGCCGGGATACAGAATCGGTGATGAAAATGGGAGTCAGGGCCCTGACAGGAACACTGGAAATTTCCACCCAAGATTTCACAACGCAATGAGAGAGCCAGAAAACAGGCATGCTGAGGTCCTGGGCATTACACACCACGGTAAGCTCATTAAATATTTATTGGATGAATGAATCAACTCAGTGGTGGTCATTCATTGCTAATACCATGTTAGATTCAGCAAGGGATGCTCAGAATGAGTCAGACAGCGTTCCTGAAGTGGGCACCGGGGCTGGGAAGTCAGCAATAAAACGTGTCAAGCACAATGGAATGCTACGCTGCGGTAAAAAAGAAGGAATTCTTACCGTTTAGATGGAACTGGGGAGCATTATGCTAAGCAAAATGAGCCAGTCAGAGAAAGATAGATATCACATGATCTCAGTCACTTATGGAATACAATGAACAACATAGACTGATGAACAAAAACAGATCCAGAGACGGAGAAGCATCGATCAGACCGTCAACCCTTCGAGGGAAGGAAGGGGAGGGTGGGGGTAAGGGGAAGAGGTCAACCAAAGGACTTGTATGCATGCATATAAGCCTAACCAATGGAAGCAGACAACAGGGGGATGAAGGCATGAGTGAGGGGGGTGGGGGGCAATGGGGGGATAAGGACACATATGTAATACCTTAATAAGGAAAATTTAAAAAAACTAAGTAAGTAAGTAAATAAATAAATAAACCATGTCAAACAATTGGAGACCACGTGACTACATCCTAACCCAGATGGCGTGCCAACCATACAGCAGAGAGGACAGGACTGTTGCCCTGGGGCGGGACCCAGACCTAGCGATCCATTTTGTTTGCATTAAAATCGGTTTCAAAGATTTTAAATTAACTTCTCAGCATTTAAAAATGAGGAGATTTCAGTAAAAAATCCGTATTTCCACCGGAAAATGTAGGGCGCTCCTGCCATCGCTGGCGGACGTGCGCGCTCCTGGGGCTGCGCGGGCCGCCGCTCCATCGAAGGCAGCGTGTGCTCCGCGGCGCCACAGCCACGCGCTGGCACGGCTGCCCGGCCCCGGATGTGCCCTGAGATCAGGGCTATGGCAACGTGACAGTGAAGAGGATAACAGGGATCAATGGAGAAGACTGGGAGCAGCTGCCTTGGAGCCAGGCCTTTCCCCCCGGAGATCTGCACTCCACGGGCGGCAGCGTGAGCTCAGTAAGCCCTGTGAGCGTGGGCAGCAGACACGGGAGACCGCTCACAGAGCAGAGGGGAGTGCGGGGAGTGGACGGGGAGGGGAAGCAGGGAGAAGGCTGGAGCCAAACTAGAGAGGAACTGAGAACACGGCCGAGGGGCCTGGGCCCGATGCAGGGAGCAGTGGGGTGCAGGTGGCAAGGAGAGAAGACGGGTGAAGGCAGGTAGGAGTAGTTGCAGCGGAGGCCTGAGGCCGCTGAGCCTGGGCTGCAGGGTGGGGACGCAGGGGCACACGTACAACGTGGAGTAAGAACGCGTACCAGTAGCTAAGGAGAGGAGCAGGAACTCTCGTGGTAATATCAAGTTTTTAGGCCCGGCCGGCGTGGCTCAGGGGTTGAGCATCGACCACTGAACCAGGAGGTCACAGTTCGATTCCAGGTCAGGGCACATGCCCAGGTTTCGGGCTCGATTCCCACTGGGGGGCGTGCAGGAGGCAGCTCATCAATGATTCTCGCTCATCACTGATGTTCCGATCTCTCTCTCCCTCTTCCTTCCTCTCCGAAATCAATAAAAACATGTAACAAATAAAGTTTTTAGAACAATATCGCTGCCATTCGCTGGTCAGGTGCCTGCTATGCCTTAGGGACCATGCGCTTTGCATAGCGGATCCTGGGGAGTCCTCACAAGTCTAGGGAGCAGGCATTGTTACCCTTCCCAGCATCACCACCGTAACTAAGGCAACGGAAGTCACATGCCAGTGAATGGTGGGTTGGGGTTTGAGTCAGATCTATCTGACATCCAAAGCAGCATGGGGAGGGAGGCTGGTGGACGGGCCTGGGAGCTCTATGCGTGTGGAGCTGGAGATGCCAGCTGCGCAGGTGCGTGTACAGGAGCGGCACCGCGGTGCGGGGAAGGGCCTCGCTTCGGACTGAACGAGTGGCGCACGTCCGCTCTGTGCAGGCCTCTGCCTGAGCAGCCCGTCCCAGCTCTGCCGGCAGCTGTCTGCTGGAGCTGGGCACCGGGGCGGGGGCTGCACCGGGCCTCAGCGATGGGTTCGGTCACACGGCTGCTGATCATCCACAGGCCCAGACGTCTGTCCGCAGAGCTGACGCTTCTCCCCCCAGAGGGAAGCGCCGTGTCGCAAAGGAAACCAATGAACTGACCTAAGTGTCTGGGGTGCAGAAGGGGCCCTCGGCCGCGGTCCCCACAGCTCAGCTGCACGTTAGCATCACCTGGGAAGCTAAAACCGCCCTGGCCAGGCCACACCCAAGACACATGCCATCAGACTCCTGGGGTGTGGCCTGGCTAGTGTTTTATAGGCTCTCCACCAACTCCAGAGGGCAGCCAAGCTTGAGAACCATTATCCGCCACCGCCCCCCCCACCGAGGGCAAAGTACCCACAAAACACCTGGGCAGCATCGCATCCAGCGACCGACACTCCTGGACGCCCAGGGACAGGGCAGCGCACCCCAAGTCCATTCAGGGGTGCAGCACGAGGCTGTCAGTGCTGCCGTCTACCAGTAAGAAAAGCCACCCAGACAGCTCGGAGCAGACTCCGGAATCAGTGTCGGGGAGCACGGCCGTGGGCAGGGAGGAGGAAAGGAAGAACACAGCACTCCACGAACATCGTCCAGGCTCTAAAGCAGGGGTCCTCAAACTTTTTAAACAGGGGGCCAGTTCACTGTCCCTCAGGCCGTTGGAGGGCCGGACTATAGTTAAAAAAAAAACTATGAACAAATTCCTATGCACACGGCACAGATCTTATTTTGAAGTAAAAAAACAAAACGGCAAAAACACCCGCGTGTGGCCCGCGGGCCGTAGTTTGAGGACGCCTGGTCTGAAGAAACGTGCTTCTGCAGGAGTTCGTTGCTTAAACAGAAACACAACCGTGCATCCTATGCTGCCGCTGCGTGATCTGAGATGCTTACGTAAAAGGACGTGGGGGACCCCATCACGCATTCATCGGTATCAGCTCGGGCCTCAGTCAACCTGAGCTCCGGCTCCCCTGAGGCTCCAGCTCAAGTGACTCAATTACGGAGACTCCGGGGACAGACGTCGTTAAAGGCAGAAAAAGCTTCTGCTAATCGTTCTATCCTGAAAAAGCCATCTACCCATGACTTCACGGCTTAGAAATGACAGGGAATTAGGCCGCTGGCCCGTGTCAGACTCCTAATGCACGTCAGGTGCAATGCCAAGAAATTCCAGGGCAGGAGCGACGGGACTTCGCTCTGGAAAGAAAACACGATCTTTCTGGGAGACGGAGGCGACGGCTCTGTGCGCACACAGCTCCCCGGGAGGCTCCGGGCCCCACGACGCCGGCCGAGCGCGAGTTCGCGGTCTTTACGGACTGGGGAAAGGAAGTCAGACTCAGAAAGGTGGATGTCACATTTGGGAAGCGACCCAGTGAGGGTGGGGTGATTTTAAAAACCCTTGGGTAGTCTGGCCTCTCAGACCGGGTTGGATTAAAAGGGAGAGCAAAGGGCATGCCAGGGACAGGCACCCCTGAGAGCATGGGGGTGGGGGACAGGGAGCCGAGCTACAACCACCACCACCTCTCAGCTGCGACGGAGACATACTCGGGCCCCCTTCCCCTTGTTTCTGGAACCACAGGTCCCCATCTCCCACAAGGGACACCGACAGTTCTATCATGTGGTTCCCAGATCACCTGGGGGTGGGGGGTCAGAGTAAAGAGAAGGGGTGGAACCCCATTTCTAGAACAGGTGCAGAGCGACTCCAGGGAGGGTGGGGTGATGCGGGAAGGGAGAGGGGATTAGAGGAAAGGAGGGAGACACAGAGAGGATGTTTGTGGGAAGAACAGGCCATGAGATGAGCAGCAGCTAGGATGCTGACTCCCGAAGGAGAGAGGGAGAGAGAATCCCTGTGGGGTGGGAGAAAGTATTCCCTCTCCTCCCCCATGCCCTCAAGACGAGCCCAGGAAGACCCACGGGCTCCCCAGTGCTCTCTGGCCGCCCGGGACCTGGGCTGCTGTCGCTCCAGATGGCCCAGGTCTGGCCAAGGACCACCAGTGCCATGCGACGGTCCCTCAATCCGCCAAGGACCTGGTGCACCCAGAGCTTAGGTGACGGAACGGTCACAGGAGCGAGCACACCTCCCACCGCACTCGTTAAGTGAGGGATTTACTGCGTCTACATTCCTAGAAATGCTCTGGGCCCGGATGGGACATCATAAACCATACGGTGCTCGGGAAGGGCTCTGCCTTGGGGCGGAGGGCGCGAAGGCCGGGCCTGCCATCTACGGCCCTAGGAAAGCAAAGCTTCACGCTCCAAACGGGGACAGCTGTCGGCGGGCGCTTCACAGCTAAAGAGCAGCGAGTCCCGCTGCCCGCGACCGACGGCCCTGCGCTCGGGTGAGGAAACGTGGACAGCTGCCCGGTCCTAGGCGCTCCGGGAAGATCATCAGCATGTATGATCGCCGTCATGTATGATCACAGCATCATCCCCACACCCTCAGGGGGTGGCATTCTAGTCGCAGGGAGGACCAGACACCTTCTCAGAACCCCTTCCAAGTATTTCACGAAAACTTGAGAAACACGGTAGACGGAGAGACTCTCCCACTTGGAGAACTGGAGGACGGCGGCCAGCGAGGCCCCCCGGGGGTCACGTGGAATCAGTTAGTGACCCCACAAACCACGCCCACTGAACCCCGGAGGGCCAGAGGTATGGGGACGTTCTCCCTGGAAATTACAGCCGCCACCAGCTCTGCTGGCGAGGGAGTCTGCCTGGCGCTCCTTGACTCTGGAACAGAATCCCTCACCTGCTCCCAGGAGGCATGTTACTCCCACCAGGGCCTCCTCACGGGATGGGAGATGAAATGAAGTGATCTAGGCATCACGTCGCTTGTTCACACACGCCAGTCTCCTGACCCGCGCTCGGGGGCAGGAGGGGGGTGCTCAGAGGGACACCCCGAGATCTATCTTTTCTCAGGGAGGGCGCCTCAGCCAAGGCCTGGGAGGGAACGTTGGCTGGAATCAGTGACAAGCCACAGGGCTTCATTTCTTTAACCGGGAAGCACCGGAGAGGGCAGCCCATCTGAACGTCACCCTGGGCTCCAGCCGCGATCAAGACCCGTCGGAATAAGACCCGTCGGAATGATTAGCGGTTTAGGCAGCCAGCCCTGCGAGTCAGGGAGAAATGGGTTGGTATGTTGCAGTTATTCATGGTTCAAATATTGGCAAACGCCACTTCTCAGGATCCTATTTCCAAAAAGGAAAAAAGAAAGGAATAAACGAATATGTACTGGATGCTGGGGATGGTGTTCTCCAGCGAGGTTTCCTCCAAATAACCAGGGGAGGCGACCACTGTTATTCCCATTTTACAGAAGTTCAAGGTCAGGGAGGAGTGGGTCCCGACGTCACACACGGTGGACAAAGACGAAGGCCAGTTGTGAATGATGGACATTCCCCCCTGGACGCTGGCATCCAACGTCTATGTGACAGTGAAACTTACCTGTAGTGTCATCTACTGCTGTCTTTCCATCCCGTAGCATCCAAGCTGGTGTCCCTACTCTGTTCCCAAGCTGACCTGTGCCTCGGCCCCCAGGGTCCTGCCTGCCCCCGGCCTGGGCTGTGCCGCCTGCTGCTCTGCCCCATTCGAGGGGCCACTCTCTTCCCACCCACATCGTCTGACCTCTGTGTGCTTGACACATGGACGCTCAGCCTCCCCCTCCGAAACCCCCTCCTCAACGCCTCTTCTCCTTTCCAGGTAACTGTCCTGTTTTTCCTTCCTTTCACACTTTCTGAGAACAACCTTCTACCCGCCTGGCGTCCACCTGACGTCCTCTGTCATGCTGTCACCAGTCACATCCCAGTCTGTGACCTATTGTTTCATGGAAACTGCCGTGGCAAAGGCCAGACCCCATTCCATCAGTTCCAAATGTAATGGCCTCTTCTCAGACCTCATCCTTCATGACGCCTTTGAAAATGTGGCCCTGCTAACCGCTCCCTCCTCCCTGAAACCTGGCTTCCCTGAAAGGACTTTCCTAATTCTGTTCTGAAATCCACCGTCTCTCTCTCCTGCACCCTCTCTCCCCGCCCGTCACTGAAATACTGGGGTCTCTCAAGGGGCCAGCTCTCTTCTCCCTTCTGTCCACAGACTTGTCTTCCCTCGTTCCTCCCCTCTCACCCTGGGCCCAGCGGCCGCCGCACCCCTGTGCTCCCAGCCAGCGCTTCTCCGGAGCTCCATGGCGGTCTTTTCCAGTTGTGTCTGGATATCGCCGAAGATTCCTCAGGAAACGGGTCCAAACCAAACCCACTCCCCTCTCCCCTCCAGTCTAACCCTTTTCCTTTCTTGGTAAACGGGGTCACCGTCTGCCTAGCAATCTAGGTGGCGAGGACTTCAGAACCTTCCTTACCGGAACTCGAAGTCCTGGTGTCTCACCTCCTACATGTCTTTCAAATTCATTCCCTTTTCTCTATCGTCAGGAGTCCAGCTCCTAGCATGTCACCTGGGTTAACACAACAGCCTCCCAAACAGTTTCTCTGATTCTGGTCTCTCGTTTTCTAACCCATCCTCTGTATCGCCACCACGCGGGTCTTGGTAAAGCAGGGTGTTCGTCTGTTTATGAACTTTTAGGGGCTCCACGTGGACTACAAGGGGAGGCATGGATGACCAACAGGCCCTCGTCCGTCCTTCCAGTCTGGGCGTTGGGAACTTGCCTTCACTGTGCCCTAAACTGTGTTCCTGCTTTGGTGCCACGAAGGTCCTGCTTCCTTCGGTCTCCCTGGGAAACTCCTGTCCTCATTCTTCGGGGCTCCCCTTCATACCTGGTCTCTTCATCTTTCCCTAAACACCCCACCCCTGGTCTTAAGGGGAGACGTGTTCCCACATCTGTGTTCCCACACATTCTTCCATACAGGACGGACCGCAGAGCTTTCTGGAGTCGTTTGCTGACTCACTGGCGCACTACGAACCCTTCAAAGGCAGAGAGTGCCTTACTCCTCTTCGCAGCACCGTGCTCCGGTCACAGATGATGCTCAATAAATCTGTGGTAAATGAACCCTTTCCTGTTTGTGGCATTCAAGCCGGCGGTAGCTTCATTACCACAACAACATGTGAAAACACATGTTACAGATCAACGACCACAGAGCAGCTCTTCGCAAAACATATGGAGTTGGGATTCCTCGTAACATCGTTTTAAATTCTGAAAGCTGTTAAAGTGTGAACAATGCATTGCCTATAATGAGGATGACACAGCTGATTTGCAACATCATGACTACCCTCCTTTAAAAACACTCACTTGCTAAGCTGCGTTTTCTACCATTCATTCATTCATTCATTCATTCGTTCGTTCGTTCATTTGCTCATCTATCCATTCACCCCTTCATTCATCCATTCACAACATGCCTCCTTCAAAAAGAATCTGAACGTAAACATTTTCGTTTGTTCATCTATCACGTGCTCTGTCTGCCCACACGTCTTTCCCCTCCAGCGCAGGTCGTGACTTCTGCAGGGAAAACTCTCCAAGTCCCTGAGGCTGACCAGTTTCAATTCTCTATTATTTCTTGAAAGCAGAGATTTCTTTTTATTATTCCTTGAATCAGCCTCCTAACTAAAACCTTTTAAATCCAAAAAGCTAACCTAGTATTCTGTGCCGTAACGCTGTCCGAGGCACATTAGGCCCTGCAGAAGGAAGACTAAGGTCTGTCCCTGGCTTGGTCACACGGCAAACCTTGACCACTCTCTTCTGGAATGTCATTACCTCCTGTCAGTATGAATCCCCCCGGGAAGCAAGCCAGTCCCAGAGGACAGAGCGGGCCACAGAGCATGCCCCTGGGCGGGCCCTGAAGATGCTCCCGAAAGTCCCTGATGAAGAACAGAACCTCTGACCTGGGGCTCGCTCCTCGGGGAACCCCCCGGGAGCTGCAGGTGGACTCACCTGGCGAGTTCTGGGGAGAGGACACGGGGGAGCCGCGCGGGGACTGACAGTAGCTGGGGTGGAGTAAGGCATGCGGAGGCACATAAGACATTATCTCTTCTTCAAATAAACTGGGGAGAAACAAGAAACAAAACGCGCACTTTAGCCAACGAGGTGGGGACAGCCTGTTTCCACGCTGAGACAGCCGCTCTCTCCTCCTGGCCCGCCCGCCCAAGGCCTCGTCCCCGTCCCCGTCCCCCGGGAGTGCTGTCCCCCTGCCTGCTGGCCCGTCCCGCACAGGCCTCGTCCCCGTCCCCCGGGAGCGCTGTCCCCCTGCCTGCTGGCCCGTCCCGCACAGGCTGGCGGCTGCGGCCACTTCTGAGAAACCTGCGGCCACTGGTCTGGTTTCCTCTCGACTCCGGACAGTGTCGGTTCTGTTTTGCCACTTTAACCTTTTGCACTCGGATGTCGAGTGTGACTCGACACAGTTAGCATTAGAATAAAGGAATCGAGAAAAAAAGCAAGCGAGTGCAAAGGGTTAAATTTGGGAATAAGATTCCAACACAGCAGACATCCGCTGAGAGCCCCTCGTGGGTACACACAGCACGTTTCACAGCTTCCTCTGAGGGACAGGCCGCAGTCTCAGCCTTCGGAGCTCAGGACGTACAAGGAGCATTAAAAGCAAAAGAAGACAAAACAGCTCCTCAGTCGTCAGCCCCCGCGCTGAGTCTGGCTTTATAATGGTTCTCAAAGGTGAGGGCGCTGATGTTCGATGGCCCAGTCCCGCATCTGTGGTTCCCACCAGTCTTCTAAAAGGCAGCCAGCAGGTGCCTGCTAGCTTGGAATCCCACCTCATACATATCATGGTAAGGAAAAGCAGGATTGATTACACTAACTCAAACAAACACTTAAAACAGAATGAAAACAACCATAAGGAGTTTTTAAATTAAGAGGTGGACGTAGGTTTGCTTTAGACTCAGCCACGTCTAAAACCGGCTCCTTGTTTTCAGAAGACATTCAGAAAAAGTGGGAGAGTTTAACCTTGTAGGGGTTTAAAGAAGGGCCTCCCAAGACCCTGCTTCCGAGCCCGGCAAGGCTGCCCTTCCCCCACACCCGTGGTCGGCAAACTGCGGCTCGCGAGCCACATGCGGCTCTTTGGCCCCTTGAGTGTGGCTCTTCCACAAAATACCACGGCCTGGGCGAGTCTATTTTGAAGAAGTGGCATTAGAAGAAGTTTAAGTTTAAAAAATTTGGCTCTCAGAAGAAATTTCAATCGTTGTACTGTTGATATTTGGCTCTGTTGACTAATGAGTTTGCCGACCACTGCCCCACACCATCCGAGGACGCGGAGTGATGCTGGAGGCCGGATTTGGTTGCCATAACTGGGGGAGGGGGTGCTTCTGGTATCTGGTGGGTAGAGGCCAGGATGCCGGTGAGCATCTCACAATGCACAGACCAGCTCCCTACAACAGAGGCATGGCCAGCACACAGCGGCAGCACGTCCGAGGCTGGGAAACCCGGGGTGGCAGCGGTGCAATGACAACTCGATAGCCTTTCTGACCTTCATCCACATGCACACGCCTGCGAGACCGGCCGTGGTAGCAAAGGCACTTTCAGACAGGGTGCTTTTTAAAGCCATCTTTCCACTTTTCAACATAGAAGTCAGGAGATTTGGAGACAGAGCGGTAAGTAATCACATGTTTAATTCCTAATTAGGCCCTGAAACGGTCATTTCTCTTTTTCAGTAACTCAGCAGTCCTTGGAAAAATGTGATTTTAAAGTGAATCACTAGTGAGAAGTCCCATGTAATGGTTGCTATCACAAAGTCCTAGCTAAATTAATTGTGGAGATTAGCACCCTCTCCTCAGACATCTACACCTGTGTTTTATTTTTACTTCTGACAAACATGCATGCATACGTGTAGATCTGTGTATATGTATGAGTGTGTATATATATCTGCATGTGTGCAAGTGTGTATATGCAGTAGCTTTTGTTCCCCTCTTTCATGACCTTAATAGGTATCCTTCCATAGTTTTATATTTTGCAACACATAGGCAAAGATAAAAAAATATATAGCTTTGCCTAATGCACTGCTAAAAATTACAAAAGCTATATGTGCATAGCATCCTTGGACATTTTGTTCAACAATATAATTCTGAGATTTGTCTGTGTTAATATATAAGGATGTAGTTTATTATTTTTACCTGCTATGCAGCAGGTCATTCTATGAACAAAGTTTATTTATCCCTATCTCCTCTGACAAATATTTACTTCTCCCTGACTTTGTGCTTTTATCAATGGTGCAGTGAACATCCTGCATAAATCACCTTGGGCATATGTAAAAGAGCTTCTTAGCATAAATACGGTAACATATCTGAAATGAGAACTGCTCAGTCATGATGCAGATGCCTTTTCAACTATAGAAAACATTGCCATATTGTATTCCGAAGAGGGTCTAGGAATGGCAATCCCACCACGTCCAGGCAACAAAAGAGGTCCAACTTCTCATCTGGTATTATCAGGCTTTGGATTTTTTTTCAAATTGAACAGTGTGAACCAGTATCTCATTATGTGAAACTGCCTATTATGACTGCTAGCATCTTTCCATACTGTTGCTTGAGTTTCTACGAAATGCCTTTTGACAGCCTTCACCCATTTTTCTTTTAAATTGATTTAAAGGCATTCTTTATGTACTTACATCATTTTTATGTGTTGTGAATATATTCTTCTAGTTTGTTACCTTTCTTTATGTCCTTATATATGGTGTCATTCATTGGGTAAACTTTAAAATTCAAATGTAGCCAAATTTATCAATCATTTCCTATATGAACTCTAACAGAGGTATATTTTTTTTACATGAGCTGAGTTAGTGAAAGAATATATGAATTAGAATAATCAATAACAGATGCAGCAAGGTCATTTAGGTACTCTTGGGTTTCATGATATCGATATTGGAAAATAGCCTTACACAGGTTTATTTTTTTTTTTTTTTTTTTTTTTTTTTTTTTTAAATATTTTTATTGAGGTATTATATGTGTACATATCTTACTATTACCCCCCACCCCACACCCACACATGCCCTCCCCCCCCAGAGTTTTGCGTCCATTGTTTATGCTTATATGCATGCATACAAGTCCTTCGTTTGATTTCATAACTCCCCCACCTTTCCAAACTTTCCCCCTGTACTTTGAAAGTCTGTTTGATGCTTTACTGACTCTGTATCTATCTTTTTGTTCACCACTTTATAATGTTCTTTACTATCCCTAAATGAGTGAGATCATGTGGTATTTTTCTTTCATTGACTGGCTTATTTCGCTTAGCATAATGTTCTCCAATTCCATCCAGGTTGCTGCAAATGATGAGAATTCCTTCTTTTTTATGGCAGCATAGTATTCCATTGTGTAGATGTACCACAGTTTTCCGATCCAGTCATCTGCTGATGGGCACCTAGGCTGTTTCCAAATCTTAGCTATTGTAAATTGTGCTGCTATGAACATAGTGGTGCATATATCCTTTCTGATTGGTGTTTCTAGTTTCTTCGGATATATTCCCAGGAGTGGGATTACTGGGTCAAATGGGAGTTCCATTTTCAGTTTTTTGAGGAAACTCCATACTGTTCTCCACAGTGGCTGCACCAGTCTGCATTCCCACTAGCAGTGCACGAGGGTTCCTTTTTCTCCGCATCCTCGCCAACACTTGTTGTTTGTTGATTTGTTGATGATAGCCATTCTGACAGGTGTGAGATGGTACCTCATTGTTGTTTTGATTTGCATCTCTCGGATAATAAGTGACTTTGAACATGTTTTCATGTGTCTCTTGGCCTTCCTTCTGTCTTCTTTTGAAAATATTCTGTTTAGGTCTGTTGCCCATTTTTTTATTGGATCATTTATCTTCCTCTTATTAAGTTGCATAAGCTGCCTGTAGATGTTGGAGATTAAACCTTTATCAGTGATAGCATTTGCAAATATGTTTTCCCATGCGGTGGGCTTTCTTGTTGTTTTGTTGATGGTTTCTTTTGCTGTAAAAAAGCTTTTTATTTTGATGTAGTCCCATTTGTTAATTTTCTCTTTAGCTTCCATTGCCCTAGGGGCAGTGTCAGTGAAGAAGTTCTTTTGGCATATGTCTGAGATTTTGTTGCCTGTGGAGTCCTCTAGTATTTTTATGGTTTCCCGTCTTATGTTTAAGTCCTGTATCCATTTTGAGTTTATTTTTGTGTATGGTGTAAGTTGGTGATCTAGTTTCATTTTTTTGCATGTATCTGTCCAGTTTACCCAACACCATTTATTGAAGAGACTGTCTTGACTCCATTGTATGTTCATGCCTCCTTTGTCAAATATTAATTGAGCATAGTGGTTTGGGTCGATATCTGGGTTCTCTATTCTGTTCCATTGATCAATATGTCTGTTCTTGTGCCAGTACCAGGCTGTTTTGAGAACAGTGGCTTTGTAATACAGCTTGAAATCTGGTATTGAGATCCCACCTACTTTATTCTTCTTTCTGAGGATTGCTGAGGCTAGTCGGGGTCTTTTTTTATTCCAGATGAATTTTTGGAGAGTTCTTTCTAGGTCTGTGAAATATGCTGTTGGTATTTTGATGGGGAGTGCATTGAATCTGTAGATTGCTTTGGGTAGTATGGACATTTTAATGATGTTGATTCTACCAATCCAGGAACATGGTATGTTCTTCCATCTGTTTACGTCTTCCTCTATCTCTTTTTTCAGTGTCCTGTAGTTTTCTGCGTATAGGTCTTTTACCTCCTTAGTTAAGTTTATTCCTAGGTATCTTAATTTTTTTGGTGCGATGGTAAATGGGATTGCTTTTTTAGTCTCTCTTTCTGTAAGTTCATTATTGGTGTATAGAAAAGCCATAGATTTCTTGGCGTTAATTTTGTATCCCGCTACATTGCCGAATTCATTTATTAAGTCTATTAGTTTTTTGATGGAATCTTTTGGGTTTTTTATGTACAATATCATGTCATCTGCAAATAAGGACAGCTTCACTTCTTCTTTTCCAATTTGGATGCCTCTTATTTCTTCTTCTTGCCTAATTGCGATAGCTAATACTTCCAGTACTATGTCAAACAGGAGTGGTGAGAGTGGGCATCCCTGTCTTGTTCCTGTTCTTAGGGGAAATGGTTTTAGTTTTTGCCCATTGAGTATGATGTTTGCTGTGGGTTTATCATAAATAGCTTTTATTATGTTGAGGTACGAGCCTTCTATTCCCACCTTGTTGAGAGTTTTTATCAAGAAAGGGTGTTGGATTTTGTCAAATGCTTTTTCTGCATCTATTGATATGACTATGTGATTTTTATCTCTCAATTTGTTTATGTGATGTATCACGTTTATTGATTTGCGGATATTGTACCATCCTTGCATTCCTGGAATAAATCCTACTTGGTCATGGTGTATTATCTTTCTGATGTACTGCTGGAGCCGATTTGCTAGAATTTTGTTGAGGATTTTGGCATCAATGTTCATGAGGGATATTGGCCTGTAATTCTCTTTCATTGAGTTGTCTTTATCTGGTTTTGGTATTAGGGTGATGCTGGCTTCATAGAAGGAGCCTGGAAGTGTTCCTTCCTCTTGAATTTTTTGGAATAGTCTGAGGAGGATAGGTTTTAGTTCTTCCTTGAAAGTTTGATAAAACTCTCCTGTGAAGCCATCTGGCCCCGGGCTTTTGTTTGCCGGAAGCTTTTTGATGACTGCTTCAATTTCTTCCATAGTTACTGGCTTGTTGAGCTGTTTAGAATCTTCCTGATTAAGTTTTGGAAGGTTGTATTTTTCTAGGAATATGTCGATTTCCTCTAGGTTGTCCAGTTTGTTGGAATAGAGTTGTTCGTAGTATTTTGTAACAATCCTTTGTATCTCAGCGGGATCTGTTGTTATTTCACCTCTTTCATTTCTGATTTTGTTTATTTGGGTCCTCTCTCTTTGCTTCTTGGTGAGCCTGGCTAGAGGTCCATCAATCTTGTTTATCCTTTCAAAGAACCAGCTCTTGGTTTTGTTGATCTTTTGTATTGTTTCTTTGGTCTCTATGTCGTTTATCTCCGCTCTGATCTTTATTATTTCTTTCCTTCTGCTTACACTGGGCTTATCTTGTTGCTCTCTCTCTAACTCTTTGAGTTGTTGGGTTAGGTAATTTATTACCATTGTTTCTTGTTTTTTGAGGTAGGCTTGTAGAGCTATGAACTTCCCTCTCAGGACTGCTTTCCACAGGTTTATTTTTTAATGGAATACTTTCCCAGAGCTGTGTCATTCATCTCTACACTGCAGCCTGCTGGCAATCAAGTTCATGTGACCAGGAGTGATTTCTCTTTTTAAGAAATAGACAAAGTGTAAAAACGGGCAAAGTCTCCCCGTGTTAGCAACAAATCCGTTGCTTGAGTTCACAGTCACTATTTCAAATTACTCAAACTCCAAAGTAAAATTAAAAACAAAGAACTAAGGATATCCCCCAAAGTTTCAGTAATCATTAAAGATCATTTATTAAGCAGCACAAGTAATACAGTGTGTCACTGTACTATTAAAATGATAAACACATTTGATCATCCAAATATTTCCAACCAAACTTATGGTGGAAACACCATACTCCATATTAACTGACCAATCGTCTTCCTGGCTCTCTGGCACAGTATATCCTGTTTTCAGAACGAGCTCAGGTCACCATAAGCAAGGCTCACCCTCTTGTCCGAAAAGGAACCCCTCTACCATAGGTCTTATTCAGAATCAAGTGAAATGAAATCTTTATGGAAAGTGAATATATCCCAATGAATTATGCTCCAAAAATCCAGTAAAGGAAACTAACGTTCTGGCTTTCGTCTTTAAAATATGGCAACTATCAAGTAGCAGTGAGGTCTTGATCGGGTCAAGATCATTATGAGTAACAGGAATGAGGTTGTTAGCACTCTGGGATAAATAAAATATTGGCTGATGTGGCTCAGCATGATTTGCCCTTTAATTCTATGGGGGTCACACCGGCGGGGTATCTCAGCCACTGGGGGGAGCAGGCATTGTTTTACTCTGGCCTCCTCCATTCGAAGGGTAATACTGACAATGAAAAGGGCTTTTGGAACCTGGCTGTTTTCCCTCGAAACTACTCTAAAATTTAAGACCAAGGCTGCTCTCGCCATCAGCAAAGAAAACACCATCGGTTGGTTTTATGCAGGGCTATCACGTTGACAGTGAGTCCCAGGGACCAAATCTCAACTTGATCTGATTTCCCAGACCTAAACTCTCAAGACCGTAAAGTAAATGAACACTATGGAATTAGCCAAAGGGGACCAAGCCCATTTTACACACACACAAAATCTGAAAGAAAATACCAACGTGACCTCTTCTGCGCTGAAGGGGTAAGCTGTATCTACCCTTCTGCTCCATCCTGCGAATGGGACATCCCCTTCATGGGCCTTCTCCAGACCCGCCCCTGCTCTAATTCCACCTCCTCTGCCAGCCGGGCAGAAACAAAACCAGACACTCCGTGATGGGAAAGGGTAAGGCAATCTGGGATGAAGGACCGCTGCACCAACACCCACCTCTGCATCGTGAGCATGCCACAGGCACTCGAGAGTCCAGGCTCCCAGGACTGTCAGACTATTTTCTAAAATGCTCCTGATACCTGGTAACAAGACCCTTCCTAGTTCAAGAATGAGCGTCACCCACCTCAGCAACATCACAAGGTCTGCATCACTGGAAAGACGCACCAATCCTGGGGTCCCTTCCGTTCGAATAAATTGGATCTTCTCCCTGTTCAAGCAGAGAAACGGCTCACAGTTTATGTAGTCGATTTTTGAGACATAACTCAGTGCTTTAAGCACCCATTTTTTAAACGATGGTCACATGGTTTTTTGGGGTACCTGTTCGGTGGCAGCCACGGTGTGACACCCTAGAAACACACACCCAAGGCAGACAGGGTCCTTGCCTTCAAGGACAACCTCACGGGGGGTCAACGTTACCCCGTCCTCATGCTGGGAAAGATGCTTTTATTGCCTGCTACTTTGCTGCCCAAGCCCTACTACCGGTCGTAGTAGCATCCAACCAAGAAAACTCGGTCCCTGCTTAGAGTTAAAGCCTGTTGTGGGCGTGAATCTAACCGACTGTAGATCATTCAGGCTGATTCGCTGATATTTCAAATAGTGAGTGTGTAGGGATAGTCATTTATATTCCTGAGGGAATACCTTTAAATTATATGTGATGAGCGCATTCTTACTTGGAAGCAGGTAGCATCTATGCATTATATTTTCAATATAAGAGCAGACGGTTCTTTCAAATAACTGAAAATGTGGGACACTTTCAGTTACTACAGTTGGAGAGACAGATTCTGTGTCTACCTGTGTAAAGGCACACACGCTTATACAAACTCATGTCCAACACCACCATGTGCTCTATTCTACCATCATTCTATTATAGACGTATGTGATAACATCAGGTGTTTTGTTTGTTTGTTTCATGAGTCATGTTACTATTTCCAATTCTTTATATCAATACAATTTTAATAAAAAATTTCCTAGTTGCATCCCTGATTTACACCAGGCTATTTCAAAGCAAACCATTTTTTTTTTTATGAAATGGGGGGAAAAAATAAGAACATAAATTATGAAACTGAAAGCATTACATCTGATAGGAACATTGGGGCCCACATAAGCATGTCTTACTTTAAGGACTAACGACAATGTATTCGGATTCCTGTATACCATACTATGAAACAGCAAGTATTTAAACATTTATTTAGATGCAAGTATTTATTTATATTGAGCTCTTATCTATAGAGCATTTCGCTTCCCTGTTTATTATTTTAGTAAAATTCCACTGCAATTTACATTTCCAAATTCTCTTTTGAGCTACGTAGAGGCCTGAAGGCAATGAGGTGGAAGGTGAGGTTTAATTGTTGAAACAAACAAACAAACAAAAATCCCTAATCACAGAAAGTCACTGGATTTTCTCTCAGCCACACAGCTTGCTAGATAAACAGTTCAGTTCCTGGCTTCTTCTGGATAGATCCATTTTACAGAACATGTTAGCATATGAAGCAGCTAACCTTTGGTATGGCCAATTTTGTCTGTCCTTCACTGCCAGTAACTGTCCTTCACTGCCAGTAATATATATATATATGTATACATACATACACACACACACACACACACACACACACACACACACACACATTGGCAGACATGTGTGTAAGAAAGCCCAGCTCTCTGCTTAATGCTATTTCAGTTTGGAGGCTCCAACCAATCAGAACATTTCCCCCAAGTGTTCAAATCACATGCCTAAAGCACAGGATGAAAACCGAGGCCCATTATCTGGTGAATGATTTTTTTTTGGGGGGGGGGGTAAGAAATATAAAAGTTGGTTTAAAAAAGCTAACAAGGAAAAGTTATCTTGGAGAAAAAATAAACAATAATTTAAACAAAGAAGTACTCTTTGAGGGCCAGTAACACTATACTTTGATCTTGAAGAATCAACATCTATCTCCAACAAATACACCATTTATCTCCTCAGTCTATCATCACAGTGAACCAGGCAAACAGATCAAAATCAGAAAGCAAACAGGCTGAGCTCCCCCCCACTTCTCTGCCTGGAGGTACCAGAGTGGGTGGGGCAATGGCAAGGCTATCGTGCTCTGGACTGTGGCTTGTGTGTTTCCTGTGAATAAGGAAAAGATCACAGTTCTGAATCACCAGGGTGACGGGGTGAGGAGAGAAAAGCCCGAGACACCCAGGGAAACATGCCACGTGGGAAACTGTTCACCACGTTCCAGATATTAACTCTTAAGCAGTGAAGGTCGCTCGTCTGACTCTTCAGGCAACAACAGAGCCGAGGCAGGCTGAGGCTAGCTCCCTGCGGGACCAGCTAACTCATCACAGAGACAAGTTATGGGTCATATGCTTCCGAGAACAAGACACTGGAGCATGTCATCTGATGTACATCAGACCACTGTGTACCTTCTTATACTAATATTCACGCGTTCTCTCAGCATACATCTTCTGAGTGCCTCCTATGTGCGAGGCACGGTATCACACACCAGGAATCCAATACATGATAAGACACAGTTCCTTTCGCAAAGAATTCATGGCACCGTGAAAGAGAGAAAGTCAATGGGCAACTCTAGTATCACATGAAAATACTTAAGTTACTTTCAGCTAGCTCAGTGATCGGCAAACTCATTGTCAACAGAGCCAAATATCAACAGTACAATGATTGAAATTTCTTTTGAGAGCCACATTTTTTAAACTCAAACTTCTTCTAACGCCACTTCTTCAAAATAGACTCGCCCAGGCCGTGGTATTTTGTGGAAGAGCCACACTCAAGGGGCCAAAGAGCCGCATGTGGCTCGCGAGCCACAGTTTGCCGACCACAGAGCTAGCTGAACTCTGTTTTGGCCTGATGCCCACTCCCATTCTATGAACTCCTTCCTAAAGCCTTTTAGGGTAGAAACAAAGTAGGCATTGGTCAAGGGAACATGTTGGTCAAGGCTGAGAACTAGACAGAAGTCAGCAGCTCTACTCAGAAATGTCACCAATCCTTTCTGAGAAATGAAAAAAAAATAAATAAAAAAATAAGGGAACTACTTTCTTGTCCTCGGGTACATGACCAATATTCTATAGACCACTATTTCTCAAACTGGTGTTCTTGTCTACCAGAAATCTACAGACAAAATCTTGAGTTCTGGGACAATTAAAAAATGTTGTTTTCACTTCGATAATCAAAAGTGCTGATATGGAGGAAAGCCTATTTTAGATAATCTCCTGACGCTTATGACTGAACACCGCCATGTGACTTTGGCTCCCATGTTTGCATTTACAAGACAGTTGCTGCCAAGTGATCAGAGATTAACTTCAAAGCGTCAGGGCCGGGCCCCTAGGTCTGTGGCAAGGCCTTAATGGTAAATATGACGATAACAACGACCCTTGTCTACCATTCATGCACAATTCTTTCCCAATTGAAAACGCCAAACTTTTCTTCTGTAGCCTTAATTTGCATAATGACAATGCTGAAGGAAGGCGAAGTGATGTATCTCCAAGTTGCCATAGGCTAAGGAGAAAAACAAAATAGATGGGTGTGAAAGGTAAATGAGGTATTTATACTAAAGAAAGCGTAAAAGATGTCACAATTCATTCTAAGAACACAGGTTTTACAATAGTTTACAATAGAAAAGTGGCAGTAGGATCGTCACAGGGTACAGTTAAGGACGTATGTTCTCTTGTGCACTGTATTTAGGGGCATGCTATTGAATGAATTCGCTCATCAACACAATGAATCGGCAGACAAAATTTACGCTATTTGTTAAGAAGTAAAAATGGTGACCACGATAATGCCACAGATGCACTGATGGACCATTAGATGCAACATCACAACAATCAAGTCAAACACAACTGAAGCGAAAAGCACAAATGTATCTTTCCCCTGACCAGGGTCCCAACGTTGGTGATGTGGCCTCTGAGAAACCAAGTCTTCTCATTAGTTCAAATGTGATTGATTTTTTAAGTTTTTACTTAATTTATATGTCTCTTGGTTTTATAGTTTACAAAAGTACAGAGATAAAAAGGTTATGCATATCTTACATTGGCACACGTTTATGTTTCATTAAAATAAAAGTGGTTAAAGTCGACATTGTAGATCTGCCATATTTCTTTTCCTTTTAGAGTGAGAAGTAACAGATTTGGCTCCTAACAAATTTCCATGAGTTTACTCAGTTTCTGAAATAAACTAACAGGTTTGGGAAATATTATTGAAGATACAATGACTCTTATTAGGGGGACATTTGAAAGTTACATGAATGTATTTATTCAGTTTTATTTCATAAATGCATAGAGTTATGAGGACTCTGGCAGTCCTCTTTACTGCCTTCACTTTAAAGCCATGTTAGTGGCTTATAATGAGGATTAAGATTATATTCAAACTAGAGGCCTGGTGCACAAAATTTGTGCATGGACAGGGGGGTGTCCCTCAGCCCAGCCTGCACCCTCTCCAATCTGAGACACCTTGAGGAATGTCCGACTGCCCTCTCACAATCCAGGACTGCTGGCTCCCAACTGCTTGCCTGCCTGCCTTCCTGATTGCCCCTAACCACTTCTGCCTGCCAGCCTGATCACCCCCTAACCACTCCCCTGCCAGCCTGATTGATGTCTAACTGCTCCCCTGCCAGCCTGTTTGCCCCCAACTTCCCTCCTCTGCCAGCCTGGTCACCCCTAACTGCCCTCCCCTGCGGGCTTGATCGCCCCCAACTGCCCTCCCTTGCAGGCCTGGTCCCTCCCGACTGTCCTCCCCTATTGGCCTGATCACCCACAACTTCCCTTCCTTGCAGGCCTGTTCCCTCCCAACTGCCCTCCCCTGCTGGCTATCTTGTGGTGGCCATCTTGTGTCCACATGGGGGCAGCTATCTTGTGTGTTGGAGTGATGGTCAATTTGCATATTACTCTTTTATTAGATAGGATAACGGTTTACCATGTGAACTTCTCTGCATGGCTGTTGCTCCTCTCTGTGCCCTCTGGGGTACATCCCAGCACTTCCTCCATCAAACTTTCCCACAGGGCCATGCAGCTAGAACTTAAGTTCCTTTTGAAACATGAGTTTCTTGAGGGCAAAGCCCTTCCTTCCTCCTTTGCTTGTATGTTCCCCAAGTGCCTACCACGGGGCTGTGCACACAGCAGTGCTCAGTAAAATGCAAGCCAGGCACCGGATCAGTTAACCCCAAAAGGACAGACTCAGCCCCAAACATATTTCTCTGAGTCCAGTCAGTGTTTGGAAGGAACTATCTGGCCATCATTTTGTTGTTGTTGTTGTTGTTGTGGTAGAGAAAAAGACAATCAGAAAGTGGACCTCAGATTATTAACTCAAACAGAACCCCCTGAGGGATGTGCAAGGACAGGCAAAGAAGCAATCCCTTCTAAAGAAAACTCACAACCGTGGTACGAGGCTCAGCTGTCTAGTGAGAACCTCAGGAGAAAGTTGCTGGCTGCTGCTGTCTCTCCGATGCCCATAATAATTAGCCTTCTGCAACCACTTCCTCCAGCACAGAGAATCACCCCAGAGGAAAAACCCCAGCAGATCATTTGAGGACAATAAACATAGTCTCAAGACCGGAATTCCCACAGAAAATACTCCCACCGGAACCAGCCAACATTTTGTTGAAGTTGAAGAAGGGCACATGATCAGAAACGACCAGAAGCGTCTAAACCACAGAGCTTCGGGTTGCAGGCTCTGCAGCACACACGGTTCCTGCAGACACAGCTCGGGAACACCTTAAAAAATACACGGGTTTTTAAAAAACTCCCCGAGGGCAGTTTTAGAGAAATCCCTAGGACTTCTCTAATGCTGGATGCCAAGGAAGGAAAATCAGCACCAATCTTTATCACAGTCTTTACTGCAGTCACAGGGTCCAGTCTGACTTTTATAGAGCCGAGCAGTGACAGGATCAACTTTCCTTTCTCCGTCCTATTACAGAGGTTAGATTTGGAAATATTGGTCCATTACGGTCACAGTATACTTATGGACCCACAGAAGTGACATTAACCAGCCATATGTTTTGGGGAAAATATTTGTTGTAAATGGATACGAATCAGTTCCTTGATAAGAATTTAAAGAGTTACTTAGAACTATCGGACAAGGAAACTAAGGAAACAATGCATCTACAATTGCATCAAAGAATACCTAGGAATCGCACAGCTGGCGTGGCTCAGTGGTTGAGCACCGACCTATGAACCAGGAGGTCATGGTTTGATTCCTGGTCAAGGCACACGCCCAGTTGCAAGCTCGATCCCCCTTGTGGGGTATGCAGGAGGCAGCTGATCAATGATTCTCTCTCATCATTGACGTTTCTATCTCTCCCTCTCCCTTCCTCTCTGAAATCAATAAAAGATATATTTTAAAAATACCTAGGAATAAATTTAACCAAGGGGAAGGCACTTAGGGGTGACCAGGCCTACAGGGGAGGGCAGTTGGGGGGTACCAGGCCTGCAGGGGAGGGCAGTTGGGGGGTACCAGGCCTGCAGGGCAGGGTAGTTGGGGGTGACCAGACCAGCAGGGGAGGGCAGTTAAGGGTGACCAGGCTGGCAGGGGAGGGCAATTAGGGGTGACCGGGCCAGCAGGGGAGGGCAGTTGGGGGCAATCAGGCTGGCAGGGGAGGGCAGTTAGGGGTGACCAGGCTGGCAAGGGAGGGCAGTTAGGGGCAATCGGGCCAGCAGGGGAGCAGTTAGGCATTGATCAGGCTGACAGGGGAGTGGTTAGGGAGTGATCAGGCTGGCAGGCAGAAGCGGTTAGGGGCAATCAGGCAGGCAAGTGGTTGGGAGCCAACAGTCCTGGATTGTGAGAGGGATGTCCCAGATTGGAGAGGGTGTAGGCTGGGCTGAAGGACACACCCCCTCCTGCACGAATTTCGTGCACCAGGCCTCTAGTAAATAGATAATACAAGAATAAACTGTTTGCATACTCACAACTGTAAACCTACTTTTGCCACACCCTGTATATCCAGAGAAACCCCAAACAGTAATTCAAACGAATACACTATGTGTTCACTGCAGCATTATTTACAATAGCCAAGCTATGGAAGCAACCCAGGTGCCCATCAACAGACGCATGCGTCAAGAAGAGGTGGGACATATACACAATGGATTAGTATTCAGCCATAGAAAAGAATGAAATCTTCTCATTTGTGAAGTCTGTCAGTCAGAGAAAGACAAATGCCATACAATTTCACTTATATGTGGGATCTAAAGATCAAAATGAGCAAATAAACAAAATAGAAAGAAACTCATAGACACAGAGAGCGAAGTGATGGTTGCTGGAGGGAAGGGGTGGGTAGAAAAGATGAAGGGATTAAGAAGTACAGATTGGTAGTTGCAAAATAGTCATGGATGTAAAGTACAGCATAGGGAATATAATCAATAATATTGTAATAACTATGTACTGTGCCAGGTACTGAACATATTCGGGGGAACACTTTGTAGAGTATGTGACTGTCTAACCACTAGGCTGTACGTCTGAAGCACCGACTGTAAACTGTAATCAAAAAATAAAATTGAAACATAAAGAGTTACTTAACTCTCTTTGCTGGCTTCCTCATTTTGAAATAAACATAATTATAGTGCCTGCCTCAAAGGGTTGTTTGTGGGAAGGATTAAATGAATGAATAAAAATACAATACTTAGCGTGGAACCTATTTCATGGTGGCACTGAATAATTTTTAGCTATTGTGTATATTATTAAGTAGGCCTCATAATTATTTATTCATTTTTCAAGAGCCAGTAAGATTTAATGAAAACAGGACCAAATTAGAAGCCTTGTAACTGACTTCTGCAGGTGGCTTTAACCATGCTGTTTGTCTTGTTCATGCCACAAATATTTGTTGAGTACTTTTATGATATGCAGTCGACAAAATGACGGGCTCTCTATAAAACTGAAATAACCCTGTGAGTATCAAAGAGTTAACAAATATGAAGGCTTTACATTTCTCATATTTCAATAGCTAGTGGGAAACATCCTATCTAATAACAGACAAATATGCAAATTGACCATACCTCCGACACACCCACAAGCCATGCCCACCATCCAATCAGAGCGAGTATGCAAATTAACCCAAACCAAGATGGCTACAGCCACAGAGAGCAAGGTTTCCTAGGTAACAGAGGAAGCCAAGCTTTCCGCCTGCCCTTGCCAGGCCTAAGCCTCCACTCAAGCTACAAAGTTTCAATTATAGAAGGTAAACAAATTCAAACAAATGGCGGCAGAATGGAGCTCGAGAGAGCAGGCCAGGGTTGCCGCCGGCAACAGGGGAAGCAAAGCTTTCAGCACACCCTGGCTGGGCCCACCCGATTAAGGCAACAAAGTTTCAATTATAACCACAACAGAAATGGCTGCCGGCCGTGGAGGGAGCCCCAGGCTTGGCTCCGCACCAGGCTACAAAGTTTCAATTGTAGAAGGAAAATAAATTCCAGATACCAGGGCCTCCGCTTGGGTTGCCAGGGGGCATGGCCGGCCTGCAAACCACCACAGGCCCCTCGCTCAGGCCGCCCCATGCCCCAAGGGAACCCCCACCCTGATCCAGGACGCCCTTCAGGGCAAACCAGCTGCCCCCACCCCTGTACCAGGCCTCTATCCTATCTAATAAAAGAGTAATATGCAGATTGATCATCACTGCAACACACAATATAGCTGCCCCCATGTGGTCAAAGATCCTGCCCCCATGTGGACACAAGATGGCCACCACAAGATGGCCAACAGGAGAGGGCAGTTGGGAGGCACCCGGCCTGCAAGGGAGGGCAGTTGAGAGGAACCAGGCCTGCAAGGGAGGGCAGTTGGAGGTGATCAACCCTGCAGGAGAGGGCAGTTAGGGGTGACCAGGCTGGCAGAGGAGGGAAGTTGGGGGCAAACAGGCTGGCAGCAGAGTGGTTAGGGGGTGATCAGGCTGGCAGGCAGAAGTGGTTAGGGGCAATTAGGAAGGCAGACAGGCAAGCAGTTGGGAGCCAGCAGTCCTGGATTGTGAGAGGGATGTTCGACTGCCCGTTTAGAGATCCGACTGCCCACCGGGATCGGGCCTAAACGGGCAGTCGGACATCCCTTGAGGGGTCCCATATTGGAAAGGGTACAGGCTGGGCTGAGGGACAACCCCCCTCCATGCACGAATTTCGTGCACTGGGCCTCTAGTTATCAATAAAGAAGAGCCATTTTGAACTCTAAAAGTGGAGTTTAGTTATTATACACAAGAATCTGGTTATAAGACACCTTACCTAAGGCATTCCCAAGAGCTTGAACCTAAGTCTATCATTATTCTGAGGAATGAATATCAAGGATATACTAGAATGTATAACTAGAGAATTTTATTTTCTTATGAATTATACTATTTTATTATGTATTTGATAACAGGTGTTTTAAAGAAAATATACTGAGGAATTGAAACTGTTTTATCTCCTGTAGTTTTATTTTAAAATAACCATATATATTAAAAAACAAACAAATTAGTTAATATGAAGCAATTGGGATGGGCAAACCAGGAAAAAGCATGTAAAGGGACAGATAAGGATATGGCAGTGTTTTCTAAACAGTAATAAAAAATGTCAAGGCAAGGACAAAAAAACCTCGAAGTACCAATTTCCGGAAAAGAATACTATAAAAACTAGTGGTTTCCCACATTTTAGTAATCATTATTTAGAAGACTTAAAAAAAAAATAAACTCCACCCACAACAGAAAGAAAACATAAAATACTTTGGAAAACCTAGACAAGAAATGCTGAGTTCTTAAATAAACAAGAAAATTTTATTGTAAGAAATGAAAGGGTTCTATACACAAAAAAATGTTATGGTTATAGAAGAGAAAATAGAAAAGTGTATTTTAATTGTATCCAAAGTAAATATAAGAAACACTCCCCATGAAAATCCCAATGTATTATTATTTTAAATATGTTTTCATTGCTTTTTAGAGAGAGAGGAAGGAGAGGGAGAGAAACATCGATTGGTTGCCTCTCAAATGCACCCTTATTAGGGATCAAGCCTGCCACCTGAGTATGTGCCCTGATGGGTAATCGAACCTATGACCTTTCGGTCCACAGGACAATGCTCAACCAACTGAGCCACACTGACCAGGGCTGAATCTCCATGTATTTTAAAAGTTGAGAACATTATTCAAAAGTTCGTCTCCATATGCAAAATAATGCGGTCCAGTCAAGATGGCAGCACAGGTCGGTGCATGCTCCCACCCGCCCACAACCACCTCCAAGGTACAGCTAGTCTACAGAACATGCTTCAGAATCGCCTGAGGCCCAGCGAGCAGACGTCCTAGAGCTGAGGATGTGGAGAGGCAGCTACTTCGAGGCTGATCCCACACCCACTTATGGGGGATAAAAATCGGGAGGGATGTCTCGGCTGAGGAGGTCCCCCCTGGAGAGCAAAGGGTCCCTGCCCCACACCAGGCCCCCCAGCCCAGGGTTCACGTGCTGGGAAGAGAAGGTCCTATAACTTCTGGCTGTGGAAATCAGCAGGGATTGTGACTGAGTGAGATGCAGGGGGTGGGGGTGGGAGGTAGGGTTGGGGGTATCTTCTGGAGTCTCAGGCAGTTCCTCTTAGAGGGCCTGCCCAAGGACTTACTCCGACCTGCTCCCTCTGGGTCCTATGAGGATTAAAAAGAGGAATAAGATGTTGACCTTGATTTCATGTAGCTTGCACTTGACTTGGAATATAAATACATAAGAATCAATGTGTTAGGGAAAAAACAAGATATTGTAAAACACTTTAAGCACAGATGGTATACTATTATGCCATTTCTATGATAAATTATCAAAGTCAGACACATAAGGCACCTGATTTTTAACATAATGACACCCTTATGAGTCTGCAAGACCGTTTTCAGTAAAATGTGTCCCAAGGAACTGATAGCAATAACTAATTCAACACGGTACATTAAGAGTATCCCCATTTTATGTAGGATGGTGTGTCTGAACAAGGAGATTTTAATTTTAGGTTAGTTCCAAATACACTGCTTGCTACCTTCTGGTTTAGGAGGAATCATAAGCAAAACAGAAAAAAAAAAAAAGTAAAGAGGTGTATCTATTTGAATTTCTCAAGAGCAACACTTCTCATGGCATTATGGGGGAAACACGGAGGGATGTTTTCCCTCTCGGGCCAGGCCACCATGAGGGGGCAGCACACAGGGCTACGCTGGTCCTGGGAACCCTCGCTCAGGACATGCACAGAGGGTCCACGGTCACCTTTGACACCGGGTCACTCAGTGCCTCTATCCCATGCAGGAATCTCTCATCACAAACATCACTGGAGCACGAGGTGCAAGAACCCAGCTGCTCCCCACACCTGGGGCCGCGGGAATGCTTCTTACGGTGCAGTTTCTCACCATCCGAAACAGAACAGACAGACTACTGCCCCAATATGCTGTCATGACAAGCAAAACGCTGAACTACCCAAGCTCTTCAGAAAGAGCAGGCACGGCGCCACGCCCCGTGTGAGAGGAACAGCACTGCCTCGCTGCCTTACGTCCCTCTTCCTCTCCTGTCACCGCTGCAGGTCCTTTTTTTTAAAAAAAAAATGTTTACTGATTTCAGAGAGGATGGGAGAGGGAGAGAGAAATAGAAACATCAATGATGAGAGAGGATCACTGATCGGTTGCCTCCTGCACACCCCACACTGGGGATGGGGCCCGCAACCTGGGCATGTGCCTTGACGGGAAATCAAACCGTGACCTCCTGGTTCATAGGTTGATGCTCAACCACTGAGCCACACCAGCTGGGCACGACTGCAGGCCCTTTTCATGGCTGACTTCTGTAAACAGCTTGGGAACGTGTAAGTGGAAACTCACTCCAAAATGGGTCTTGGAATAGGATGGAAACTTACTTCAAAACCTATCCAATCATTTCTTAGCAACTGGTTATCATGTGAGATCTACCCTAGAAGAAAGGCTGTCACTAAAAACTAAACATCTTCAGCAAACTTTAGGAAATTAGAGACTTCTAAGACTCTAAAAAGCTGGAAAAAAAAACACCACCAAAATGGGAAGCTACCAATGGGACCTGCAGCTCTTCCCTCTGTTAGGACCTGTTATGGTTCTAAGAAATTAAAGAATTATTCTTTAAGAAATTAAAGAATAATCACAGGCCCAGCCAGCGTGGCTCAGGGGTTGAGCATCAACCTATGAACCAGGAGGTCACAGTTTGATTCCCAGTCAGGCCATGAATCGGGGTTTGCAGGCTCGATCCCCAGTGTGGGGCATGCAGGAGGCAGCCCATCAATGATTCTCTCTCATCATCGATGTTCCTATCTCTCTCTCCCACTCCCTTTCTCTTTGAAATCAATAAAAATATATTTTAAAAACATAATAAAATTAAATAAAAGGAATAATGACAATGTTAGATGCCTTGTTCAGGTAGATCAAATCATCTGATTTCCCCAACAGTGGAGATTTGAAGAGATGTTAAGTTGATGTACATAATAATGTGGAGAGCAGAGCAACAGGAAAAAATTTACTACTGAGTTTCTGCTTTCTTGTTCTTGTGTGTGTGTGTGTGTGTGTGTGTGTGTGTGTGTGTGTGGTGTGTACTTTCAGAAGAACAGATCTTGACGAGAAGAGTGTGAGAGTGTGTGTGTGTGTGTGTGTGTGGTGTGTACTTTCAGAAGAACAGATCTTGATGAGAAGAGTGTGAGAGTGTGTGTGTGTGTGTGTGTGTGGTGTGTACTTTCAGAAGAACAGATCTTGACGAGAAGAGTGTGAGAGAGTGTGTGTGTGTGTGTGTGTGTGTGTGTGGTGTGTACTTTCAGAAAAACAGATCTTGACGAGAAGAGTGTGAGAGTGTGTGTGTGTGTGTGTGTGTGTGGTGTGTACTTTCAGAAGAACAGATCTTGATGAGAAGAGTGTGAGTGTGTGTGTGTGTGTATTAGGGCTGGAGTTGGCAGAAAAGAGAGAAAGCAGAGTTCTTATTCAGGGATTAGCTAAAGAGGAGGATTTGGTTGTTTGTCCCTTTTGCCTTGTGGCCCGGAATCTGTACTATCTCTCATTAGACAACGGAGGAGCTCATTTCTCAGTTTTATTAACTAGGCCTTCTTACGCAAGACTCTCGGTGCACCATGAATTGCTGAGAGGGTGCTACAGTATACAAACGCACAGATGGTAACGTGTGTGGTTTGGGTGATTTTGGTGGGATTTAGAGCAGCGTGCTTGTGAAGCTGGGGAAGTACTCAGACTAGAGTTAGAGGTCAACTAATGGGAAACTGGGATTTCTGTGGAAGCAGCCGCTGCGGTGTCAGACTTGACCTTTAGAAGGTGATGATAAGCTTAGAGATGTGACAGGGGTGGGTGGGGAGGGTGAAATGGGTGGAGTCTAAAGGTACAAACTTCAGTGGTAAAGGAAACAAGTCCTGGGGACGTGACAGACAGCATGGTGACCTTAGGATTTTCAACCCTTCCCAGCTCAGGGCACATAAACTTAGTACTAAAAGTCTGAAACACACCAAGAAATATATTTTTTGCTGATCTGACAAAATAAATTGGAATAATTTTAATTTATTCACAATGGACAGATATTGCTGTGCTGGCTGTTGTCACTTTTTTTTTTTTAAATAAGAGAGATCCTCTATCTATCTATCTATCTATCTATCTATCTATCTTGGTTAATCCTCACCCGAGGATGTTTTTCAATTGATTTTTAGAGAGAGTGGAAGGGAGAGGGAGAGATAGAAAGAAACATCAATGTGGGAGAGACACATCGACTGGTTGCCTCCTGCACACACCCTGACCAGGGCTGGGGAACCTGCAACCGAGGTACATGCCCTTGACCAGAATCGAACCCGGGACCCTTCAGTCCATGGGCTGATGCTCTATCCACTGAGCCAAAACAACGAGGGCTGTTGTCACTTTTTATTTGACAATCTAAGGGAAAAGAGGTCAGTGCCCCTGGCTAAATAGTATTGCATGCACAACGACTGAAAATCGCTACTGCAGTTAATTCTGTGTTGCTTATTTGAAAGTTGCTGAGAGAGTAGATCTTAAAACTCTCATCACAAGAAAAAATTCTGTAACTATGGTTGGTGACAGATGTTAACTAGACTTATTGCAGTGATCATTTTACAGTCTATGCAAATATCAAATCCTTATGTTGAACACCTGAAATGAATATAATGTTATATGTCAGAAATACCTCAGGAAAAAATAGAGACAGACTGAGAACATCATAAGAATATTTGGCAATTTATTTTCAAATAAAAATATATATATATATGTGTGTGGGTATATATATATATACACTAGAGGCCTGATGCACGAAGACTCGTGCAAGAATGGGCCTTCCTTCCCCTGGCTGCCAGCACCACCTTCGCTCTGGCCGGAGCTGCCTTTCCACCTTCCCACGCTGCCCAGAGGCCCTGAGCGGCTGGGGCAGTGCAGAATGCCTGTCATCACCATGGCAAAGGCGCAAGCATCCCACCCTGCCCCCACCTGCTCAGCACCTGTGTATGCAAATTAACCCGCCATCTTTGTTGGGTTAATTTGCATATTCACTCCTGATTGGCTGGTGGGCATCATGAAGGTACAGTCAATTTGCATCTTACTCTTTTATTAGTATAGATATGTACGTATATATGTGTGTGTGTGTGTGTGTGTATAAATATCTATATATATATATACACACACATACACACACATTCACTATATGCAAAATGTTACTCTAGATATTTGAGCATAAGGAAGAGAAATAATGATGATTTGAATAACATCCCTATTTGTAAGGAGCTTAAAATGGAATTGAAAATAAAGCATAAAGACTCAAAAGTCTAATTAAAGCACAGAAGTCATATAACCAAAATAGTATGAAGGATAACTTGATATATTACATGATTAAGTATCAAGTTCAGTGTCTGGACCACAGCTTATTAAACCTGGCAGCGCCCGTGAAATGATAGAGAGAGGTTTTAAGAAGTAAGTGCTGAGCTCTACTCCAGACCTCCTGAATGAAACTTCTGGGCAGGGCGTGGAAGATTAGGGGGTTCAAATTCAGAGAAGGGAGAGGAGTTGGGGGCGATGAGACCTGGCATCTTGCACTTCCTAAAGCTCCCGGATGATCCGGATGAAAACAGTCTGGGACAGCCCGCAGAGAAGTACTGGAGGGTCACTGTGGGTCAGGACGGCACCCCTGGGCAGACCTATTCCCACCAGTGAAAGTGGCGTGTAAACCCAATGGGCTTGGAGTTCCGGCAGACTGGCCGCATTCACTCCCACTTTTCCATCTCCCCAGGGACACAGAAAGTCTAGCCGGGCTCCTGAGAGGGAGCGTACACAGGGAAGTTGCACCGCGTCATGGAGGGGCGGGTGGCATTGAGTTCCGAAGGCAAGGTCTTTCCTGCCCAACGCAGAAGAAGAGGAAAATCCTGTCAGGGAAAAGGAGCCTCGTGTTTTCAGGGAAGTACAACGGGCTTGAAGCCGGAGGCGTGGAAGGCCTGTTTAGAAGGAAGGGTTCGTGCAGGGGAGTGCGGGACTGCAGACGTATCGGGTTCCCTCCCCCGGTGCCCCTGTGTTTTTATTACGGAAAAATTCGAATACCAAGTCTAGGGTTTTATGAATCTCAATTCAATACGCTCTATGTTCCTTTTGTTTTCTCAAGCTACTCAAAAAGGTCCGTGTCTTGTTATTTTCAATATAATCTGCACATCTAGGGTGCATTCTTGGCTGTGAATTTTTGTGGGGTGTTTTTTTCATGTTCTTTAAAGAAGGTTCTAGGTTCTTTCGTCAATTTTATTCTATCCTTGTACTTAACAGAGAAAAGCCAGGACGGCAGCGACCTGGTGTTGACGACATAAAGTGTTTGTGCACAAGATGCCCCTGGTCAGCATGCCAGACAGAAAGAGTACATTTCCAAGACGAGGAGCATTGTTCCTGAAGATTTAAAGCTGGGGCGTACGCACCTGCACCAAACGCTAATGTCATGGTTACCTGAGTGAGTGGTTCCTGGTGAGATCAGGCTGACGTTCCTGTAGAATTTCAAAGATATTGGGTTGGCGCAGAAATGCAACAATCTTGTCATTGTAAGCTGAAAAATCAGAAAACAAGACAACATTTACAGACAACCTGTTATTAGTTTTGTGCATATGAACACAAACTTTTAAAAATCTGTTTTTCTGGTTAATATTCCTGGTACTCAAGCCACTACAGACACTTAAATTCCCCTCTGTGTCTATGCTGTTATGAACATTGGACTTAGATCTATCCGGTGTGACGTTCTTTACCATTCATTACACTCACTTGATGAGTCATATTTGTCATCAAATAGCAAGGTGAGATCACCAGGACTCTATATATTGATCATTTCAAGCTACGGCTGATCAAAATCAACTTCCTAAGTAACTTTTAGAAATAGAAAACGTTCTTCTGATTACATATGAGCCATGCAGCGAGGTGAAGAGGCAGAACAAGTCCCCAAAATGCAACGGTCGCCAGCAACAGCTACTACCAAATGCAGAGAACAAGCCATTCCCAAATTCCAAGTGGAAACAGATGCCATGAAGCCACACATGGCTCCTTACCAAACCAACGACATCAACACCTACAACACAATCAGCAACATCAACTATTTGTTAAGAGAAAAGTGTATCTTAGCCAAGTGTGCCCAGTGCCCACAGAAATTTAAAAATCGTTACTTGAAATTTATTGAGGGCTTTTGTCATTCCTCTTATATCAAGAAAACTTAGTTTTTTTTTTACTTAAGATGATTCATCTTGATTACATTTATTTATAATCAGAAATATAGGTATATTTAGAAATCCTTAACAACTTATTTTTCTTTAACTTCAACAATCTAATGCAGGGGTCCTCAAACTTTTTAAACAGGGGGCCAGTTCACTGTCCCTCAGATCGTTGGAGGGCCGGACTATAGTTTAAAAAAAACTATGACCAAAGTCCTATGCACACTGCACATATCTTATTTTGAAGTAAAAAAACAAAACGGCAAAAACACCCGCATGTGGCCCGCGGGCCGTAGTTTTAAGGACGCCTGATCTAATGCAATAGCTCTACTCAGAAAAGGTAGAGCGTGGCATTAAAAAACCTCCTCCTAGAGGATTTTACAAGGCCTAAGTGCTCTGCGATTCAGATCAATTTCTTGGGGATGACGCCGAGTTCCTGAGTCCAGGGCAAGAGCAGCGGGCGGACAAGGGGGCGGTGCCAGCACAGCATGCATGGGCCAGGCTGGCACGAGAAGCAGGGGTGGAGATTCTGGGAGGGGTGCCATACCCACTGGAACCATGTCCTGGTACTGCGGCCTGCTGACGGTGTTGAACGTGCTGGACGGCCTGGGAAGGACGGGCGGCCCCGCGTGTCGCGAATCCTCTCCGACCTGCGGACACAAGCATCCCTTAGGCTCCGCACCGAGACCGCGCATGCTCGCTATCGGCACCCCAGCCACGTTTCTCCTTTTGCTCTTTTTTTGGTGAATCCTCACCCGAGGATATTTTTCCATTGTTTTTAGGGAGAGTGGAAGAGAGAGGGAGAGACAGAGAGAAACATCAATGTGAGAGAAACATATCGATTGGCTGACTCCTGTACACACCCCGACCAGGGCCCGGGCTAGGGAGGAGCCTGCAACCAAGGTACGTGCCCCTGACCGGAATCGAACCCAGGACCCTTTGGTTCGCAGGCCAACGCTCTATCTACTGAGCCAAACCAGCTAGGGCGACGAGCATTGGTCGATACCAACTGATCAGAAGGGATGCCAGCGGGGGAGCTGGTACGAGATCCCCCAAAGCTCTGCTTTCGTTGCTGAACTGAGCGGAGGGGCGGGACCCCCGGGTCCTTGAGGGGGCAGGGGCAGTGCCTGCTCACCGCGAGGCACAGGGGTAGCTCCACACACTCACAATGATAGGGCCTTCGGGTGCTCAACGGCACACCCGCTCAGCAGGGGTGACTTCCGCCCGACAGAACCCACGCCTGCCACGGGACACACAGAGGAGGACCCGCGTGGGACAAACACGTCACGGCGCGGCAGAGCCAGGGTGTCCCTGCCATTGGCCGGCGGAGGGCAGCCGTCTCCATGTGGGCTTCTGGGCTGGCGGATTACCTGCTCAGGAGCAATTCCGCTCGCCTGTTAGAGCGCCCGGCCCAACAGCTCTTTCTGGTTTGAACCTCCCACCCGGGGCAGCTAATCACAGCAGGCGTGGAGGAGCCACGTGGGGTTGCCCTGACCTGAATTCGCCATGGGGCCTGTTACAGACTCAGACACTCCTTCACATCAGTGGACAAAAAATATTCCGAAGAGGAAACGCCACCATTCCCTTCGCTCTGTGTGAGCATCCCCCACCCCGATATCACAGGAGCCTTTTAAGACGACAGGGAACAGGAGTGTAAGAGGACAAAAGGCAGAATAACACGCTGGATTTATAAGTCGGCACTTCTAAAACAGCCTCTCCTCCCACCCATTCAAACCTGCACAAGCCTTTTGCCATCTGGCATCCGTGTGGGGTTTGGTGAGGGCTTTTCTCAAGGCCCTGAAACTGGCAACGTCTCCCCACCCTGCACGGCGTGCTCACCCCCCAGGATGTTCTCGCTGTCGGTGTCCAGCAGACGGCCCTCCTTGAGGCCTCCCCTCCCCGACGCCCAGATGAAGCGTGAGCATCCCTGAGCTCCCACAGCTCGGGTGCGCATTTCTAACAGGTGACAGAGCGTTTCTCACTCGTGCTTTTTCATCTGTACTGGGCTTAGTTTCCTCTACTCTCTCCTTGATAAGAACACAGGACGGGAACCTGTGTTACTGACGCGAATCACTCAAACAAGCAGCATGCGGCCACCCTGCAGGTGCGGGGTCAGTATCCGCCCGCCGATGGAAGAGATGCCCCATCCCCCCACCTGAGGGTTTGCTGAAGGAGCAGAGGAGCGGGGCGGGGAAGCCCGACCTGTGACTGAACGGTTCTCACGCTGCCTCTCGGGAGCGGCTGGTCCCCGGCATGAATCCCCGCGACTCCGCGACGTGGGGAGACTCCAGGGTGAACTGCACCTCGTGTGTCGGTCACAGCGTTAGCGGTGCAGTCGCCCATAGACACGTTCCCTCCTGTCCGGATGCTGCTGCTGCCATTTCCCAGGACAGCGGAGGTCTCCTCCACACCCCACCCCTCCTTCCCACCCGGCGGCCAGCCCGGGGGCGGCCCGAGAGCTGCGCCTGTCGCTGCCTGAAGTGCACCTTCCCTCGCGGTGCCAGGACACGTGTCCCCTCAAAGGCTGAACAAGGCGGGCCCCCATGCTCAGTCTTTATGGGGTACCTCTCCCCACTGCTCAGTGTCCATCAAGGCACAGAGCAATGGTCACTCAGATGTTCACGTGCCCCTTAGGGCCCCTCTCCCACCACAGGCTACTTCTGGATCATGGAAACAGTCTAGCTCATGGGAAGAAAACACGAGTCCAGCTATGCATCTCACGCACGCAGTCCTGAGCAGCCGAGCAGTCAGCTTTGCGTGGTTAAAGTCGAGATAAGACGGGGGCTCAAGTGCACCGGCCACGTGGGCGAGTCGGGCCACGCCCTCACTGTGCTCCACGTCGTGCACGGGTCCAAAGGTGTGTCTGCCTGTCAGACGAGCGCGGGGTGCATCGCCCACTTCACCCCGAACGGCTAACGGAGGGCAAGGTGAAGATTTATCAGCCGCTCATAACGCACAGATATTTCTGTGGCGGCCTCATCCTGCAGTGGATCATGTTTACATGCGCGTCTCGCGTACACGCCTGTGTCTGCGCTCACAGCCAGCACACACGCCGGGTGCACGAGAGCCAGAGTGGAAAGGGTGAGGGGGAATTCCAGGGTGGAATTCTGATGTCTCAAGTCCAGTTACTCACTGCACTCATCATTGCTTCTTATAATAGAAGCTACGGAGATATGAGGCTTGCAACGCAATGCTGAAAACAGGGTATGCCCAGCGATGGGGAAGAGGCGTGCAGGAAAACAGCCGGAATTAAGTTCGTCGAAGGGAATTATTGGAAACAACGCATATGCAGTGAGGATAGGTATCCAAAGCAGACGTCCGTGTAAGGAGGAGACATGTGACCTCCAACACTCCCTTTCTCTCTTTAAGCCTCCACAGGAAAGGAGAAGCAGGAAGGGTGGCTTCTGGTTTTGGTTGGGCTGTTAGAGCGCCCTCGTGTGGTTGCCATGGGTCCCTGCACACTAGCCAAGGAGAGCCCCATAGAAAGGTCAGTCATTCTTAATCCCACCCACTTTCTCTGGGCACTTACAGTGCACAAGTCAACTCTCAGACTCCATTTTAAAGAATATTAGTCAGTGAGAATGCCACAATCCCACAGCCTTGGCCGAAGATTTTCACGGAATCCAGCAAGCCTCACTTAAGAAACCCCCTTACGTCTTACCCACATTCAGAACACTCAAAGTCCCATCCATTTCTTCCTGGGAAGCTGCCCTGAGGGGGGCGAAAGGGCTCATCATCCCTACTTTTTAATAAATATATATTATATTGATTTCAGAGAGGAAGGGAGAGGGAGAGAGAGAGGGAAAGATCCATGATGAGAGAGGGCCATTGACCGGCTGCCTCCTACACACCCAAACTGGAGATTGAGCCTGAAAGCAGGGCATGTGCCCTGACTGGGGATCGAACCGTGACCTCCTGGTTCACAGGTCAATGTTCAACCACTGAGCCACGCCAGTCAGGCTCATCATCCCCTCTTAAATATTTTACCACATTATGAATTCTCTCTCGCACCATCCTCTGAGTGTAAGAAAACCTCTCATTTCTTGCGTCTCCCCTCCTATAGCCTGCTTCTTCTACTGGGCACGGGGCTCCACGGGGCTCCAAAGGAGCCCTGTCAACATTCCAGCACTCCCAGCCTCCAATGAGCATCTCTACGTCAAACCAGGAGAGCGAAACAGGGAGGAGGAGCCAACATCACCACCCTGGAGCACCCAGCAGCCCCAGCCGGCGGTCCCAGGGTCAGCAGCCGCGGTCGGGGTGTCCCAGGGTCAGCAGCCCTGGTCGGGGGGGGAATCCCAGGGTCAGCAGCCCCAGTTGGGGATCCCAGGATCAGCAGCCCCAGTCGGGGGGTCCCAAGGTCAGCAGCCGCGGTCGGGGGTCCCAGGGTCAGCAGCCGCGGTCGGGGTGTCCCAGGGTCAGCAGCCCCAGTCGGGGGGGGGAATCCCAGGGTCAGCAGCCCCAATCGGGGGGTGATCCCAGGGTCAGCAGCTCCAGTTGGGGATCCCAGGATCAGCAGCCCCAGTCGGGGGGTCCCAAGGTCAGCAGCCGCGGTCGGGGGTCCCAGGGTCAGCAGCCCCAGTAGGGGGGTCCCAGGGTCAACAGCCATGGTCGAGGGTCCCAGGGTCAGCAGCCGTGGTCAGGGGGTCCCAGGGTCAGCAGCCCCGGTCGGCGGTCCCCGGGTGTGACTCACCTCGCCCGCGCTGTGGCTGCGCTGCCGGGTCAGGTGCTGCCGGTGCACCAGCGCGCTCGTGGGCCTGCCGCTCTGCAGGGGGAGCCGGGGGTCGATGAACGTGGTGGTCCGGGAGTTGTGGTCAACGAAGAACGCCTAGGAGACAAGCCAGGCCGTGGTCAGTGCGCGCCGCACGCTTCTCAGCTGACCTGCCACGTCTCACTTTTGAGCAATGGTCTTAACTCCATTTCCTCCTAATGTGGGGAAATTTTCTCCTTACCACCCCCACCCCCAGAAAAGACCAAAACAGAGAAAGACACGTTTCGATGGGATCTGGAATGAGGAGAGCAGGAAGGCACCTGATTCCCGGTTTTAGGAAACACTCTGGGCGACGGTCATCGAAGATAGGATCTCAGAAAGAAGTCACATGAGTGCACACTCGGGCTTCTCTTAACTGATGCTCTTTAAGCTCTTACTGCCATCCACAATTACTCCCACGTCTGGTCACCCGGAACTCCCACCGCCATCGCTGCCTCTCCTCTGCGGCCAGCCACCAGCCCCCCACTTCCCACGGCAGTGCCTCCTCTCTCTGTCCCGTCCCAGCGTACAAGTATTGCCAGTTCCTCAGGGGACCCACATCGCCGCCCTTCCTCATTGAACGGGCACCTCAGGACCAGAATTATTCTTTCTTTGCGCCTTGATTACATCCCCGCTCCAATCCTGAGCCCCTACTGGCTACCCATCACCTATAGAAGCAACATCCCACTCTCTGGCCAGTTTTCCAAGACTTCAAAATCTTCCTCCCTGCCTTCCTGTTCTGCCACCGATCCCTCATTCATACGAATTTTATCAGACGCAGTGACTCTGGGCCAGCGCTGAAGTTCTCTCTGTAGATTCCTTAAATAAACAGGCTCCTTATTCATAACAAACACTTCTCCCCCATGATAAGCGGGAGGAAACCGTGCCTACTGTGTTCACGGCAGACTCCCTGATGACATGATGTCATGAATGAGCATAAACCACTTCCCTCGGTACTTTCATACAGTGTAAGAAAGCTGCCTTTTTAATCTTTTTTGTTTGTTTGTTTGTTTAATTCTAAAGATCAACACCCAGTGCTACTTATCATTGTCTTTCGGAGCCAAATGGTATAAGTTTTCCAAGTAAAATTCACTCCAGGTAATAATGAAGCCCGTGATCTCAAGGACAATTAGGAAACGTAAGTTTCCCACGATCAGATAACGCTAATTAGGTCATCCAAGATGAGAGCGACTGCGGGGAGAGCCGGAGACTCATTACTTGTCCATCCAGGGCCAGGGCACCCGAGACAGGCCAGGCAGCCTCAGCAGGAAACCGGCTTCTCGAACTGAGGCGGCTCGCTCGCCGAAGCAGCTTACACACGGGATGGAAAGGCCCAGGCAGACCCCGGTACAGACTGGTTCGTGCCTATCCAGGACAGCCCTCCCCACCATGGAGCACAGCGCTTCTGCGCACACGTGACCAGGAGCGGGGGGACCAGGTGCAGGGAGCGCCCGGGTAGGAAAGAAGGACTTCTTCGTGAAGAAATAACTTCAAGGAGCAGGCGCACCGGAAAACAGAGCTGAGAAACAGACAAGATGAGAATCCTTGCCCGTCCCTCCTCTCCAAGTCCCACGTGCAGGTGGCAAGGACGGGAAGGAATAAGCGAAGTCTTGTAGGAGACGGTGTCGCCAGCCTCCCAGCCTCGGGCAATGCTCTCTCCGTCCTCCCCTGCCGGGGGAACATCTTCCTTCCCTGGCCTTGTGGGAAACACACACCAAGGGTAACCCGTAGACAGGTCAAAGGTCACCACCGGCCCCCCAACCCCCCGCCCGACTCGAATTTCTAACATAATGGTCTATTATTTCTGCCACTATTCAAAATGTCATAAAATAGGAACTGAACTATTTTTACAAGTGGACATTCAAAATAATCTATAATAATAAAAGTGTAATATGCTAATTAGACCGGACGTCCTTCCCGATGACCTTCTGGACGAAGCCAGGGCTGCGAGGGAAGCCTGGATCCCGGGTGCCAGAGGGAAGCCAGTGCCAGCAGCCAGGGGAAGGAAGGCCTACTCTTTTTTCTTTTTTTTTTTTATAATATATATTTTTATTGATTTCAGAGAGGAAGGGAAGGGAGAGGGAGAGAGAGATAGAAACATCAATGATGAGAATCATTGATTGGCTGCTTCCTGCACGCCCCACACTGGGGATCGAGCCCACAACCTGGACATGTGCCCTTGATCAGGAACCCAGGACCCTTCAGTCCGCAGGCAGACGCTCTATCCACTGAGCCAAACCAGCTAGGGCGGAAGGCCTACTCTTGTATGAATTTTGTGCGTCGGGCCTCTAGTAGGTATTATAATTAACCCCATATCTACTTTATGTAAATTAAGATTCAGCTTCTATTACCAAAATCATAATGTGAGAATGTGAGTAGTGTTGCTTAAGGGGAAGCTATAAGGAGCACTGAAATAGAATTGCCTGTTTACTCCACCTAATTTCTTGGGAATGTTTTGAAGGGGTGGGCGGCCGTTTGGCGGTAACCACGATGTACCTGTAATTACCGGGACACCTGGGTGTGCGCACCAGGGCAGCTCTGATTCACATGCCGACTCACCAGATAATTGGATGTTCCGAGGCTCGTCTACAGTCCGTCCTCACAGAATCGCACTGTAATGCCCGGGGTAAGGGCTCTTTCTTACTCGCTCTGTGATCACCACTAGCTTTGAGGGTTCCTCTAAACTGCCCCAAACGCTAACATGCAGACGCCTGACCAACATACAGAAAGACAACTTATAATGAATCAATCAAGTATAGAAAGCCGTGTTCTTTTACATAAGCATAGAAATACCTAAAGATTTGGAAAAGTAAATGAGTGTGTGTGTGTGTGTGTGTGTGTGTGTGTGTGTGTTGGGTGAAAGGGGTGAAGAGCTGAAGACTATAAAACCACAAGTAGGACAGCAGGTTCTACACCATCCCAGGGTCGACATGAATGAATGACCACGCTAGCACGTGAGCGGCAGCAGGCACAGCAGTGATTCGATGCTTGGGACCTGGAAAAAGACAAGTCTGGCTCTGAGCTCCGGCTCACCCCTTACTAGAGACATAACCTTGGGCAAAACGTACCTTTTTTGAAACCACAATTTCTTTTCTGTGAAATGGGGATAGTAACACCCACATCTAAGGAAGGTGAAGTATGATGGTTCATATAAAACGTGGAAGATAGTGCCCGTGAGCCCTTAAACATGAGTTATGTTATCATGACTAACAATAAAGTTTTAACTTCTGAGACATTTTTCCAAGGACAACAGTGTTTCTGGCTCAAGAGAATGGAGAAGGGCGAAGCTATCCGCTCTGGGCTCCTTGTAGGCACGTGTGGTCCACACTAAGTCTGGACGGTGAGATACAAAGAGAGCGTCACGTGGGTATTCCGGAAACCTCCTCCCCTTATTCAAGGCGATTTTACAAGGTCAGGCCCTCCCTCTGGCCTTCATCCATCTGCTCCCTGAAACAAGGATGTCCTTGCCGGAGCCCCAGCAGCCGTGTGGAGCCATGAAGACGAGGAAGGGCTGAGCGCAACGCTGGAGGGAGCCAGGGCCCTGAGAACTTGAGGGACCACCGGGAGAGCCCCCGACTTCCTCTCGCTGAACTTCTTCACGTGAGAGAATGAAATCTTGTGCGTCAAACCTTGTCTGGGTCTCGGCTGCAAGCCAAACCCTCCCTGGTACGCTGAGGTCTCAGTTGGCGTGGCTCCGTGGCTGAGCGTCAACCTATGAACCAGGAGGTCACGGTTCCATCACATGCCCGGGTTGCGGGCTCGATCTCCAGTGGGGGGCGTGCAGGAGGCAGCTGATCCATGATTCTCTCTCATCATTGATGTTTCTCTCCCTCTCCTTCTGAAATCAATTAAAAAAATATTTATTTTTTCAGAAAAGAAGCGATTCATGGGCAAGCATTCTGGCTTTGCCCCGCCCACCGTGTGGCCTTCCGACAGGTGTCCTTGTTCTCTGCTTTATCCACCTAAAGGGGACCACGCAGGTCGCAGGGGAGCGGCGGGACATGAATCCCACTTTGGAACCGAGAGGAAAGCGTAGAGAAATCACTGTGCCACGTTCAGGCTCGCCATTTCTATTTCTGACACACAACTCGATTACGCCAGGAAAGTGGGTCCCCTCCCCGCAGGATACCCGAACTAGTTCAAGCCAGGGATGACACTGACCTCGTCCTTTTTCAAAAATAAAATTGGGGTGACCTTTGATGACACCGTTCTTGAGCAGCCTGCCTGTCTTTGTGGAAGTATCTAACGTGTACTGACAAGTTCTGTCTGGGTGAGCACATGTTGAGAACATCGACTCCAGGAAAAAAGCAATGGTCTCAAAAAATGCATCCTTTTTAGATTAGCCACCAGCAAAGCCAATCTGAAGGACATAGACCTCCTACTGCTGCGTGTCATTAAGGCAAGTCCCTCAAGCCGCCCAGTGCTGGGCCAACTAGACCCACCACACAGTCCAAAGGAAAGGAATGCAGGGACCCAGCTGAAATCTCACTTTGCAACCCTCTCCCCTCTCCCTGCTCCGGGCCTGGTCTCAGGCAGGAGCTCTGGGCTGCTCCAAGCCAAGGGGTATTTTGGTGAAGCCAAACAAAATATGCTTCTCTCTTTACACAATTCTTTTTTTTTTTAAAAAAGCTTCTATTATTTTAAGAAAAGAAAAAGGCCATCCGTATTTGTGAAGAAATACCGACCTCAAGCACAACAAATCTTACTGACAGAAGTTTGAAATTGTTTCCAGTTAATAAACATTCTGCCAAACCAGAAATCCATATTAAAAGACTGTGTAAACAAACACAAGAGAAAAACAAAACAAAAAACCCCAAAGCACTTGTAACTACGCCACAGAAAGGGCATCAGGCCTTCTCTCCTCCTTTCTCACAGGAGCCATGGAAACGATGAAAGAACAACAGTTTATAAGTCAGAAGCACCGCGTCATGAACCTGTCCTAACTTCCGGCTTCTCAACTCTGTAACGTCTTAGAAATGTTTTTAAAAAAATCAACTTTAATTTTTATAAAGATCATATTTATGCACACATTCACTCCTCCCTTCCAAAATATAAATTTCTTCTCAGCTCCTGGGTCCCCTAGCAGCTCCCTAAGTATAAGGAATTACGTGATTTTCTCTGCATTATATCCTATTACCAACAGCAGAGATGAAAAAGGCTTAAAGATACAGTTTATGATAAGTAAAAAATAGCCATGCTAACGTTTTCAACCACCTGGTTCACTTGAAGGAGGGAGTGCGCCCAAATATTTCATGATACATGTGTCACAGTCACACAAAAAAGTTAAAGAAGAAGGTTGAACTGCTATGATCAGAGATCTACAGCTGCCAGGAGATGGCTGGTGTGGCTCCGCAGGCCTTATCCCATGCATCAAAGGCTGCTGGTCTGATCCCCAATCAGGGCACATGCCTGGGTTTTGGGCTTGACCCCCAGGAGGCAGCCAATGGATGGCAGCCATTGACTGCAGGAGGCAGCCAATGGATGTTTCACTCTCGTACCAATGTTTCTTTCTCTCCTTCTCTCTTCCTCTCTCTCTACAAATCAGCATAAATATTTAAAAAGTAAATAAATAAAGTTGCTAAGAGGGAGAACGGAAATCATGGCGCTTCAGCTAAAGTTCCAGAAACAGCTGGTTGGTTAGTAGGGGTCGGTAAGTTCACTGTCCCCCAACACTTTAGATGTGAAGTGTTAGCTAACGGAGAGGTAGTGTACTAGTGTTATGCTGGGGGGGGAGGTATTTAGGTGCTGGAATATTATAGGAGAGCTAGCAGTATTCTGGCGATGGCTTGTCCTGGCTCCTAAGAGCTGATGCGAAGTTGTAAGGTATTCTGTGGGCCGGCTGACAACGCTGCTGGCAGCGTGAACCTGGCGGTGACGGGAGAATTTACACCACGGGCAAGGGCAGGTGCCACAAATCAGCCCTCCTCCACACCCACCCTGCCGAGCTGGCTGTTAGCTACCAGCACATTCCTGCAGACGCTGAGAATGGAGTTCTCCAAATCGGCCCATTTTAGGTGGAGCAGAAAAAGGTCATCGCCGTGAAATTTTAAAATAGCTAATTATATTTTTTTTAAAAAAAGAAAAAGATCCACTGCAGGTCATGAAGATAACTGTTTTAAAATAAAATTGAGGTAAAAAAAAAAAAAAAAGGCAAAGGCCATCTCCATATTTGGGCAATTCCTTCCAGATTCCATGAGTCTAGCATTTTACTCAGAAATAAACTCACAAACGCAATCTCTGCTCCATTCTCTCATTTGAAAGGCACACTCCCCCAGGAAGATTCTTTACCTACGTGGGTTTGTTTGTGTGTTTTCTTACCTAACGTCTTTTTACGCCTGTAAAATGAGTGAGAGATTGTCTAAAAACCACGTGTTACATATACATTTAGAGTTTAATTCCATCTCCGCCTGATTACTGTGTAACTTGGGGTGACTGAGCCAGGTAACCAACACGAAGAGATATTAGTTGTTTCAACGCCTTTGAAGAACGTGCCACAAAAATAACAAATGCAGCCCTAGCCGGTGTGGCTCAGTGGATAGCGTGTCGGCCTGCGGTCCAAAGGGTCCCCGAGTTCAATTCTGGTCAAGGGCTCGTACCTTGGTTGTAGGCTCCTCCTCGGAGGCGAGCAGGAGGCCGCCAACCAATGTGCTCTCTCACATCGATATTTCTGTCCGTCTTTCCCTCTCTCTTCCACTCTCTCTAAAAATCAGTGGGAAAATATCCTCAGGCGAGGATTAAAAATAATAATAAAAAAGGCAGTGGTAGAGTTGACCAAAAAAAAAGCCCCCTAAAATGTATTTCTCAAGGTACAGAACGTATCCTGCCAAGAGGCTTTGGTATTCACTGGAGGCCTCACAACGTTAAGTTGCATTTTGTTCCCGGAGCGGAGCCTGACCCAGGACCGTGAATGGTGGCCATTCGCTTCACGGGGGAGGGGGACCAGAGTCTACGTCACCCCGGGGGCCACTTCTGCAGGCACGCAGGCCGCGAGGGCCGGGGGAATGAGAACCCTCACGTAGGCTCAGACTGTGGTCCCTTTCACTGTTCAAATATTTGTTCTCTCCCCCCAAAAATCTACCCTCCTAACCATAACTGCCGTGTGTCATGTTTATCCAAGTTGGGGATGTGGACCATTCTGATACTCAGAACCCCAATCTGACTCCAAAGGCACAAACCCACAGAGTTACGAGGCTTGGCTACGGAAACAGAGGCCGATGTAGCCGGAAGGTATTATAGCACATGTTTTTGTTTGTTTGTTTTGTAGGAAAAAAAAACAAAGGACTGGAAAGGATATTTCATTTTAAAATAAAATGGTTGCCGTCTTACATTTTTATTAAAAAAGAAAACATGGAAATGTATGATATATGTTTTTTGTAAACCTCGCTGTTTCCTAGTATTTCAATTTAGGCACAAGTGGCATGATTTGGTGGGGGGATCCCTCCGTTAATACTGCCTGAGAGTACAAAGCCAAGAGGCAAGGAGAGAAACAGGGATTCCGTATTTAACATCTGACAGGGAAGTCCAATATAACGCTTTTCCTAAAACATTAATCCAAATGGTAAGCCCACTCTGTGAACGTGGTAACAGATGCCACGGGGCTTCCTATGATCCGTGCCGCTCGGCCTCGTTCCCGCTCACCTCGCCCTCTGCAGGGAGCTTCCTCTGCGTTTATCTCACTGCTATGGTCGGGGATGGTTCAGTCCATGTGTCCACGTTACTGGGCCACGGGTGCCCAGACATTTGGCCAAGCATTACCCTGGGTGTGTCTGCGGTGTGTGGGTCAGATTAACATCTGAATGAGGAGACTGGTTCAGCAGACGCCCTCCCTCGCGTGGGTGGCCTCATCGACTCAACTGAAGAGCTGCATCAAACAGAAAGGCTGAGCAGAGGGACCCTCCCGCCCAACTGCTGGAATTGGGACACCGGTGTTTCCTTACGTAACATCGTCTCTCCTGGGTCTGGTGCCTGCCAGGCGTGGGGTGGAAACATATCATCAGCTGCCGTGTGCGTGTGTGTGTGTGTGTGTGTGTGTGTGTGTGTGTGTGTGTGTAGCTGATACAGAGTCTCTTGAAACGTGCCCATACTTCTTCAGAGGAACCAACCGTACCCACCTGATGTGTTCCTGTCTCTACACCTTGATGCTGGGTGTTCTTCCATCATCTCTTGTTCTCAACAGCCCACTCATCCTTCAAAGTGCAGTTCGAGTCCTACCTTTGCTATGACAACTCGCCAGGCATCCCGTGCCAGAACCAAGCCAGTGGGCCCGGACCCTGCAGGCCCTGGCCAGCGCCTGGGGCACACTCTCCGCGGGCCGGGTGAGAGGCACTGAGGGAGGAGCAGTCGGGGAGGGCGCGTAGTGGCTTTGCACAGGAAGTGCATGCTTCTGTGCAAATGTGCGGATCTGATGTCAGATCCAGTTCCCAGGAGAAAGCTACTTATCTTGCTAAGGATGTTTTTTAAAAAAAACCTACTCTTGCCTTGGCCAGTTTTGCTCAGTGGGTAGAGCATCAGCCTGCAGACTGAAGGGTCTCAGGTTCAATTCCAGTCAAGGGGATATGCCCGGGTGGGGGGCTCCATCCCTAGGGCAGGATGTGCAGGAAGCAGCTAATCAATGATTCTCTCTCATCATTGTTTCTCTCTCTCTCTCTCTCTCTCTCTCTCTCTCTCTCTCTCTCTCTCTCTCCCATCCTCTCTGAAATCAATAAAAATACATACATACATGCATACATACATATATATATGTTTATTTTTATTGATATATATATATTTTTTAAATCCCACTTTCATGACCGGGGCTGATGGAGACTGTAACCACCAGCGTAGAGGGCAGGAGAGCAAACCTACGGAATGAGCACAGGAGCAGAGCACGCGTGCTGAGCAGGCGCCTCTCCGGGTAGTTTCAGTGCTCCGGCGGGAGCAGCCTCCGAGGGCAGACTGCCCTGGTCACAAACAGGATGGACGACAAAGACCGAGAGCGACCACGGAGCCCCCGTGGAGAAGGCCGTGCTGTTGGACCACCGCGGGTCAGGGCGGTCCGCGGGTCATCGGGGGACGGAAGGGGACCCTGTCAGGAATCGCACAGCCTCTGTAGCACCAGATGCGCTTCCCATCCGAGTGAGGGGTCAGCCGTTAACAATAAATCTTCACCATCTTTAGACAATTCTAAATTGATGAAGCTCTTCAGCTATGGTTCTCTATAAATCCTTACTGCTACCCAACCATGCAAATCAAGATTTTGCGGAGCTGGGTAACCAGGTTAGCAGCACTCCTGGCTACAAATAAATACAGTAATAAAATAGAACAGTCCATTTGACTGTGGAGGCGTTCTGTATATTCTAGATCCTTGCTTTCCCCAAACGAAGTCATAAACCGGGAGAGGTTTTTGTTGGACAGTTTTTATCTTTGGTACCGTACGGTCAAGTAATATTATGTAAATGACCGGATCCATTGGGATAATGACAATCATCATTGTTTTTTCTTCCATTTGTAATCCCTCTATTACCTGAGCTGATGCTAACCACAGCCCCGGGGGCTGCAGAGAAGGCTACTCACCTCCCTTTAGAGAAACCTGGGGTTCAGGGAGGTCAGGGGAGATAGTGATGGATCTAGAAATCCTGACCCCACTGTGGCGTTATTTCCTCAGATTTAATTTCATCAGATTGACAAGAGGAAGGATGGAGGAAAGAACACTCCTAAGTTAAACAACATTTGGTTTTCCTTACGCAAGCCCACATTTGTCTTCCAGATTACACGCATTGTCCCCATGAGCATCTACCAGCGACCAAGCCCAGCCCAGGACCAGAAACGTGTGAAACAAGTCACGTTTTAACGCTACTGTCGCATATTTCTTGCAAACATTTAACTGTAGCCCAGATCCCAAATTACCCTTGATTTTCGTACTCCCGAGAGTGTACAAAAACTTAAGAACTCTGATCACAGGAAGCAAGCAGAACATTTTTTTGTCCTGGGCAACTTTCTTTGCTTCTATGTTTTGCTTCAAAATGAGGGCATGTTTCACCCTAGAACTCCCCCAAAGAGCCTACCCAAAGCCTGTGGAATCTCACCCAATTTAAACCCGTGGCCTTAAGTAATTAGAAAACAGTCTCTTTTCAAAATTGAAGACAGCTAAAGTGCAGTACAAGCATAATCACTACCGTGTTCCAACATGTAATGCAAAAAATCCAGGACAACATATGCATTAAGGGAGGTCAAATGGGGGTCATTTGAGGAGAGACTTCTGGAGAGTGCCGGGGGGAGGGGGGGGGAGGAGGGGACAGGGGGTGGGGGCGGGGAGGAGTAGGTAGGGGCTTCTCCGTTTGTCCTATGTAAAGATACCTGACCTTCATTCATTCATCACACTTGTTTTGAGAACCTTCTATGTGACAGGCACTGGGGTAGAAAAGGGGGTAATTAAAAAAAAAAGGCATAAAAGAATTCTTAACGCATTGCAGACGGATCATGAGAATTCTTGTGTTTTCTATTCTAAGGCTTGTGGCCCATCACGAGAATTCTTTAAAAGGCTATTAGCTTGTAAGAACATGTAATAAATAACTTCAAAATGCAATGGGTATTTCATTTTAAAGCGTGCCTTTAACATTTATGTAAAACGTTGTTTGTACTCGTTCGATAGAAACATATCTGGCCACTGGGTAAAGCCAGCAATAAAACCACTGGTCCGCAATGTGTGAAGAAGGGACATCTGTCTGGGAAGACAGAACACGCTAACAGGTATACCAGGAGGTGAGTGGAGACAGACGTCATGAAACAACGCACGTGAACTGACGGGGGATTCAGGAGAGGGCTGATCGCTCACCCCTGGAGAGCGGAGAGCAGCTGCCCCCGGGCTGCCTTCCGCCATGTGTCGGAGAGCCCACCCCCCACAGCGCCTCTTCCTCCCTGCACCAGAACTCACCCCACTCCCTGGCGAGAGGCAGGCTCCGAGCACCGGCTCCGGAGCTGGGCTGCCTGGGTTCAGATGCCATTCCACCTGGTACTCTCGGTGGGACTGGGTCACTCCCTTCCACCATGCCGTGCCTCCTCTGAAAGTTTCGTCATCTATAAAATGGGGATGGAGCTTGGCCCTGTGGCTCAGTCAGTTGAGCACTGTCCCATGCACCCAAAGGTTGCTGTTTTGCTACCTGGTCAGGGCACATGCCCAGATTCTGGGTTTGATTCCCAGTAGGGGGCGTACAGGAGGCAGCTGATGGATGCTTCTCATCCATGTTTCTATCGCTCCCTCTCCCTTCCTAAAGGGATCTAAAATTAATTTTTTTTAAAAAAAGCATTTAAAATGTGGGTAAACACAGCAGCTATCTACAAGACTGCTGTAAGCATGAAAGGATCAAATCCAGGTGCTCAAACATCATGGAGTCAACACTGCATCCCACAGCATGCATATCACAGTGGCAGGCACACAGTAGGCACACAGAATGACTAAATGAAAACGCGAAAGGAAAACGCTGCACTTGAGAAGAGGGAGCCAAATTTTATCAGCCCAACGAGCTAAGTGCGAGAGCATTCCTCTCAAGAATCCTTTCATGTAACTGCAGATTTGGACACCCTATCCCATGTCAAGTCTAGAAGCCACGCAGCACGGTAGGAAAATAACTGTAACTTGGATAGCTTTTGACGTTACAGTAAATGGATAAAAGTTTACTCCCTTTCAATGCTCTGGAAGCAAAGCAATCTATATATATATATCAAAGGCTAATATGCAAAGTGTCCCCTCGGGATTTCAACCGGGAGACCAGGAGTTCGATCACTCGCTATGATGGGCGCTGACCACCAGGGGGCGGCGCGGGACAAAGGAAGGCCCTGGCGGGTAGTTGGAAGGCCCCAATCGGCCCCGATCCCCAGCCAGGCCTGGGGAACCTACCCGTGCACAAACTTCATGCACTGGACCTCTGTCTAGTTCATTCGCATTGCAGGGCTGGGAGAAAGCCCACTCATTGCCTGTGGGATAGGAGCTGTGACTTGGCAGCACAGCTGACCACTGACATAGCATGAGCCTCCCCCAAGGGTCCCCTTAAGTCCCTTTAGCTCACTGGGAGCCAGTCACCTGGACAGGAAGGACGGGGGAATCACAGGGAGGCACACCTGCTCTAGCGAAGGCGTCCAGCTTAGGCAAAAATCCTGTTGAAGTCCTAACGCAGGAAGCGGAGAGATGAGGCTAAAGTAGCAGGCTTTCGGGCCCGGCTGATAATCCGTTTTGTCCACAGGGCAGGGGTCCTGGTCTGTCTGCCATGCCAAAGGGCAGCCAACGGCCAATCCACCAGCAGATTGTGCCGTCAGCTGTCTACCAGCCCCAGCCCACATTCAGGGCCCGCTGCAATGCCTACGACTTTCGGTGGAACCTGCCTCCACACCCCCTACCCCCCACCCCCCACCCCCCAACCCCGCACCTTGAGTCCACAGCCCTCAGGGAATAGGATGCATCGCTGTTACTCCCATGCCGAGATCATGCTTACTGCTGTCTAACCATCGAAACTTTTATAAAAGCTAGGAGACAGAACTTGTCCTTAACCCTCGATCATAACTCATCGGCAACAGCACCCTAAATGCAACTGAAACTGTCCTCGAGGTCCAGGGGCTGTGACTCAGGCGCTGTCCCCCGAAGGCGTCAGGCAGGCTAGGGCGGGCAGAAAGGGCCCTCCGCCCCCATGCACAAGCTCCGCGTCCCTTCGCTGAGGGTGCAACTGACGGAGCAAGTTCGTCTCTACACAGAGCAGGCCGTGGGCAGCATCATCGCCCCTGGGGTTTCCCGGGCCAGGGGTTCTCTGATGCGTACAGCTCTTCCCGGCGCCAGGCAAACGTCCTGGCCGAGCTGAGAAGAGAAATGAATGCTGGTTGCCGCTGCTCTTGCACACCAGGCATAACACCATCAGTGCTTTTCCGAGTCCTTACCGGGACCAGCTAGGCCAGGGATGGGGAACCTTTCTCTGCCAAGAGCATTTGGATATTTATGGCATCATTCAGGGGCCATGCAAAATTATCAACTTCAAATCAGCCTATTTGGTCAAACATTTCATTAACTCACCCCTAATGCCTTGGCAGGGCCAGACCGAATGATTTCGCGGGCCTTCTACGGCCCATGGGATGGACGTTCCCCGGCCCTGTTTTAAATCATAGCACGCCGAGGCTCCGGGCATGCTATGCACTTATTTACTTGTTTATTTCCCGCCTCTTCCCATGAGCACGCAGCTGCACGCAGCAGCTGGCTTGTCTGCCTTGCGTGGGTGCTCGATAAATGTTTACTGAATGGATGAGCCAAGCACAGGTACTTCAATGTCAGGTCGCTGCAATCCTCCGCACCCACAGGTGAGGTCAAGTCCCTTTACAGACAAGGATGCAGAAGTCGGTTCCTGCACGGCGAGCATGGTGCCTTCGGCCAGCTGCCCGGGCGAGGGCGCCGCTCAGTCCCTGCCCGTCTCTGCGACACTGGGACCAGCAGGCTGTCTCTGCAACGGACACTTCACACCTCAGGTCACCAAACCAACTGCTGAGGCCCCGTACCTGGAACTGGCAGTCATGGTAACAGGACCGCCTATGGAGCTGCTGGCAGAAGCTCAGACACATAAAAAGCTTAGAACGTTCATGGCTCAGAGCGGCGCTAGACAAGAATCAAATACACAGCATCTTAGCTGAGGAACCCCGACAGAAATGACCGAGGCCCTCATTCCGATTCCTACGCGTGACAAGCTCCCGCTGACAGCCCGGCTTTCCGGTTCACCGTCTACAAAGGAAGAAACCACACAGGTGGCTCCTCGGCCTGTGAGACCAGCTGCGCGTTGCTCACCACACACGAAGCCACCTGTGTTCCTGTTGGGCGTGCTAACAAAATCCGGGATCTGAACCAACAGGACTGAGGCCCAAACCCGGACAGCGTCACAGAGACACGCCCTGTGTGGTTGCCTAGCAACCTCCTAGCCACCGTCTCCAAAACAATACAACTGTTGTTCAACTCTCCATCACACAAGCTGTTACACCTCTTCTCTGGTCCGCAGGAGAGTGTGAGAGGTCACAGGGGAAGCGGATCCAGGCTAACACGACTGTCTCAGGAGCAAACGCCCCCACGCCGTCCTCCGCACACACGACTGCCGAGGCGTGTGGTGACCGCTGTAGAGACAGCCTGCTGGTCCCGGTTTCGCTCGAACCCAGGAGCTGGCCTGTGCCACCTCCCAAAGGGCCTCCCCCCGACGCCAGGGACAGAGCCCCGTGCCCGGGCCGCGTGCAGGTTACCTTGCCCTGATGGTCGTGTTTCATTTCCCAGCCCCTGGGCAGCTCCAGCTGTTTGTTGGCGAACATGTTGAGAAACCCCACAAGGTCCCGGTTGTGCTGGTAGCGTTCAAAGTGGTGGGTGTCCCGCCGGACTTTGGTGATCATGTGCTTCAAACACGTGTTGTTTGTAAACATGCGGTAGGCACTCTGGAGAAAGGATGGAGAACCAAGGTTAACCCCTGGGACAGGCAGCAGCCACACAGGCACACGGGTGTGTCTCCTCCTCTGGTGGGCACACGGGCTCCAACGTAGCTCTAGACCCACACACGGGAAGGGCAGACACGGAACAACGTATTTTGATCAAATCATATAGAAAGGCTATAGAAAGCAAGGCCGTCTTTCCTGAGGAGGTCTAGGTAGCTAATGAGTAAGAAGGACATAGGGAGTCTCATTCTGTAGGGAATGCCAGGTCTGACGTTTTCACCTAACGTCGGTTTTAGGCAAAAAAAAAAAAGAAAGTCAAAATCAAACCGGGCTGAAGACAAATATACCACCTTCCAGTGAACCCCCCAAAGCCCGCTTTTCTGCAGCATCGGAACAGATCACGGGTCCCTCGCTGAGTGCCCCTGAAGCAGCGGGCACACGCTCAGAAGTCAGGGTGTGGGGAAGTGCTTGGCCATGTGCTTGAAGAGAAGCACACGCAATGGGCTGAGGTGCTCTCAGAGTCGAGCTGTGTTCATCTGAGACCATAGTAGAGGGAGATGTTTCACCTCACACCTTCTTAGAGGCATAAGCTCAGGGGATGGAGTGGAAGACAGCACTACCCGGACTTCACACCTCTTACCTATAGATATTCTTTCCCCTCTATGTTTCCTGTATACGTGTATATACAGATACACACACACACACACACACACACACACACACGGCCCAATTTATATTATCGAAAATGCACACGTAATAAAATTCCACTACACAACCACACACAAAAAAGTGGGTTTTTTTCTCAAAAACACTACAGTCTTCATCTCTATGATACTTAAGGAATATCCTGAAAATGGACCATAAGCCATGGGTGGTCTACATAGAAGTCAGTCAACAAACATTCATTGCACAATACCACATGCCCAGGAGGGAACAGGAATAACTATGAAACTGACCTGGCCAGGAATGCCCTGTCCTGGAATTAACCTCTATTCTCAGGTCGGTACAAAGGGCTTTCAATCCCTCTTCCCTGGATCTGGAGACCTACAGGTTTGACTTCCTGGGTTATGTTATTTATTTCCGACTAAGACGGACTGGACTAAGGCAAACCCCACAGAAACCAGAATCCGTGGGCATCATTTCATTCTAATAACCACTCGCTGTCGCTGCCGTGCCCAGCACTGTGGTAGTGACTGAGGATAAAAGACAAGTGAGTATGAGGACCGTCCACACTGCTCCTAAGTGTCCAGGGTCCCTTGAGACGTGTCATGTCCAGGTCAATGCACTCATTGCCAGTGTGAGTCCCTCTTGAGCTTTCTTTCCTTTGGCACAGCGACTGGCAATGTTTGGAAAGGAACCCAGCCTGGGCCCCTGGGTCTCGGAGTGGCTACGGAGATCAGAGAACCCTGACCGTCCAGTTTGCAAGGCGAAACACAGCTTTGTTAGCTTGTCACTGCGATGTGCTATTTGCCATTACTGACATGTAACCTACACTATCCTATATAATAAAAGCCTAATATGCAAAATAACCAAACAGCAGAATGACTGGTGGAACAACCAGTTGCTCTGACGTGCACTGACCACCAGGGGGCAGATGCTCAATGCAGGAGCTGCCCCAAGCCCGCAGGCCCCAGGCCAGCCAAGGTGGGTGCCAGTGGGGACCCCCAACCGCCCCATCGGTCACCCCGCAAAGGGAGGTGACCAGCAGTGGCGGCAGGGGGCTGGGCTGGCAAGTGGGTGGCCCCAGGCCAGCCAAGGCGGGTGCCAGCGCCCCCCCTCCCCAACCCGATCGCCCTGCCAGTCGCCCCACAGATTGGCCCTGATCACCAGCCAGGCCTAGGGACCCTACCCATGCACAGATTTTGTGTACCGGGCCTCTAGTATAACATAACTATTATGTAGTAATTCTGATTGATTCACTCATTATATACTTTTTACTTTGCATTCAAATAGTTTCTCCCTTTCAAGACGAAAGGAAGGAAGGAGGGAAGGAAGGAAGAACACACATTCCTAAATACTAGTGTAGTCTAGTTCCCTAATACGCCCGAGTATACAGTATTTGGAGGTCACACTTCAACCTGTCTAGCCGAGAGCAGGCTCTGACGGCTGTGAGAAACCAAGGTGCCCAGCACAGAGTCTGCCAAGCCGGCATGCCTGCGCAGGGCTGTGGGCAATTAGAGGGCATGAGAGGAAAGATGGCACTAGCATGAAAGCAGAGACGGAGGCTAATAAAAGCAGTCGAAGGCTGTGAGAGGCGAACGTTAGCTAATTAACAGCTTAGCCCGTGGCTGACCCTGCCTTGGCGTTGAACGAACACTCAGCAAGGCATCTGTTTGCTGCACTTGGCTTTGGGCTGCGATCTGTTTCCACAGAAGCCCCTGCAAGCTCAGAGGCCCGAGACCACACCGGCCTGTCTGGAGGCAACAGTAATGAGCTCCCAGGTCACAGTCCCCCGCACGTCTCTTCGGGGACAAATGATGGTGGGATAACTCCGTCCGATAAATCGTTCCATTAGCCTTTGTTGTCAATCGGCGTATCTCTTGATCCCCCTCGTTCCTCTCTCCCCACATTGAAGCAACTCAATAGGCCCCATCCCGACCTTTATCCGGAGCATCGGGCCTGCCCCTCCCTCGCTACAGGGCAGAAGCAGAGCTTCATTAGGACGAGCAGTGGCCGTAATGAGGTGCGGAGCCCGGCCCAGCCTCTGGCCGGAAGCGAGTCCCTGGGGTTGGACAGCTCTGCGCTCCGGAGTCTCGGGCCGCTCTCCTAATTAACTGCGGCCTTTCATCTTCCTCCCCGCCACTCGGTGAGACGTGTAATAGAGTGCCAACCTCAACGGGTCTCTGCAGAAAGCATCGGCCAGAGCAAATTAAGCACAAGGAAGACTTCTCTCATCAGGACTGGCGGGCAACCTCGAGCACCCGCGGTTTTCCCGTCTGTGCAACAGGCACGTGACCATCGGGGCCCACGCAGAACACGCGGCCAAACAGAAACGCCCCTCCAGACGCTACCCTTTCATAAAGAAACTACATACAGGGTTATTCACCTCTACGTTTATTCTATTTTTTAATACATTTTATATGTTATTCAACATAGATACTATCTGTGTATATGTGCATATATATATATACATATATATACATGTACACTGAGTGGCCAGATTTTTATGATCTCTGAACGCATAATAATCTGGCCACTCAGTGTATATCCTATGCAATAAAAGGCTAATATGCAAATTGTCCTCTCGACCAGGAGTTCGACCAGCAGGCAGGCCGGCCAACCGCCCATGTTCCCTCCCCCTGGCCAGGCTGGCCTGGACCCCACCCATGCACGAATTCATGCACTGGGCCTCTAACACACACACACACACACACACACACACACACACACACACTGAGTGGCCAGATTATTATGCGTTCAGAGATCATAATAATCTGGCCACTCAGTGTATATGGTTCAAAAATACATTAATACACTCAGTTCATACAGTTCTATAATGAAGATTCTAGTCACAGTCCTGTCACTCATGACGGAGACAAAGGGAGTCATTTAACCTCTGCCTCAACTGGCCCAGCTATGGATGAGATAATAACTGTCCTGCTTTCTTCATAATTAATAGGATTTAAATCCACTGGAACAAGGATCTCAAAGATATATAAAGAGGTAAAATATGAAGTCTATTTTTTAAAATATATTTTATTGATTTTTACAGAGAGGAAGAGAGAGGGATAGAGAGTTAGTAACATCGATCAGCTGCCTCCTGCACACCCCCCACCGGGGACTGACCACCAGGGGGCAGGTGCTCAATGCAGGAGCTGCCCCAAGCCCCCCACCGGGGACGTGCCCGCAACCAAGGTACATGCCCTTGACCAGAATCGAACCTGGGACCCTTCAGTCCGCAGGCCGACGCTCTATCCACTGAGCCAAACCGGTTTCGGAGTCTAAGTAAGTAAAGGAATACATACAGGATTATACCTACCACATCTGTAACAGACGAATGATAGTAAAGTTGTTTTCTACTCTGAGAGATCTTGAGCCAGAATCCCCCTTCCTATGAGCTGAAGAAGGCTCTCATCCCTTTTCATGAATTACATGCTAAGCCCTGACCTAAAACCCGAGGACGCAGAGATGCGCAAGGACGGAGGTGGAGAATCGCAGGGGAAGGAGGGAGGAAGAGGCTGGCCGAGCAGAAGCAGAGTTTGGGAAACCAAGGCCACAGGGGGGTGAAAACACTGAACCCCACCGACAGGACTAGCAGAGCTAAGGACAGGGTCCAGAGAGCCTGAACCGGTGACGAGGAAAAGAGCCTCTGTTCCCCCTCGGGGCTCGTGGGCCTCACGGCGAGGACCCCTCTCTGTGAGGGGGTTGCTCTCTGTGGTGCTGGTCCCGGTCTCACAGGGAAAGGTGCCGTGAGGGGTGTGAGTTCCTGCCTGAGACACAGGTTAGGGCAGGGCCAAGGGACTAGCTTCCCGGCACCGTCTCGGAGGACGCACAGGGTGGAAGGCGAGTTGGCAGTCGGTTAACGGCCGACAGAGCCCCTGTGACTCTCTAAATGGCACACGTTCTGCTTTCCTTTGAGGTGATTTAAAACATGCTCTCCGACTACTCCTTCTCTGTCCCAAACGCCCTTCCCAGCCTCCCTGTTGGCGACTGTTGTCTTTCTGGCGAGAAATGAACACCCGATGGCTGAGGGACCCACCAGCTCAGTGGTCACCTGGATGTTTCAGTGAAATTGTGTGAGAGCAGTGGTCGGCAAACTCATTAGTCAGCAGAGCCAAATATCAACCGGACAACGATTGAAATTTCTTTGGAGAGCCACATTTTTTAAACTTAAACTTCTTCTAACGCCACTTCTTCAAAATAGACTCGCCCAGGCCGTGGTATTTTGTGGAAGAGCCACACTCAAGGGGCCAAAGAGCCGCATGTGGCTCGCGAGCCGCGGTTTGCCCACCACTGTGTGAGAGCAACACTCCTTAGGGCTGACTGTGTGTCGTTTGCTGCAGTGTCTGAGGTGTCAGACGTGAACGATACTGAGAGCAACCGAGGGGAATGCTGTGGCCACTGGGCAGCGGAGTAAGACAGGACAGGTCAACATTGAGTGTGTGCCCATCGACCGATGCTTCTCGTGGCAGGTTTTGTTGTGGGTGCTTTAAGGTGACTATCTGTCCTGCATCCCCTGGCCCGGTCTGTTCTGTTTAATGACACAGGTAAGCACGTTACTGCTAAACAAAATGTATCTTTCATATTTCAAAAATCCTTCATCGGGAATAGGTTTTCCAAATTCACACTTGGAAAATATCATCACTGCATCTACAGCAAATGCCTCTCACCTGTGGGAGCAGATGTAAGCATCTGTATACAGTACAGAGGCTCAGTATAAACAAAATCAAGTACCATTGCTAGGATATGGAAATAGCCCTGCCTTACACAGACTGTCTTTATTTTTATCTTATACGTTTTGTCTGTATTTTTAATAAGAGGGATTTTACATTGTTCTCATCTAGCTAAAGAGTAAAATGGAGGGAAAATTTAACTTATTGACCAACGTTATTAACTTATCTCAATTCATCTATGTTGTAATAGTAGGAATACCTGACTTGCAAAAATATGTTTATATATTTTGGAACAATGTGTTTCTTCATTAAGCACTAAAAAGTTTATATGGTGGGATTAATGTATTTCTAGAGCTTATTAAAAGCCAGAGTAATAATGATTTGGCATGTATGTTGGAAATATTATCCAGTCGCATATAGTGAATATATTTATGTCTGAGAATTATTAGACACACACAGGCATACCATCTATAAAAGACGCGACAGTAATAATTACTAGTAAGTCTAGAGTTATCAGGAGAAATGGTTTATCTGGACAATTTGGAAGAAATCTGATCACAACCAACAGAGGGCAGTAGAACATATCTTAAAGCAGCCATCATGCAAAACAGAAAAAACACACCAATATTTTGTTTTCCAGTTTTCCTTTAGAGTTATATCAACCATATATCTACTTAATTATGTTCTTCTCGATAAAGATGATTAAGTAAGATACTGCTATACGAAATCTATGTTTTTATGACTAGCTTAAAACATAAACTGATACGTTCAAATCACAAAAAAAGAGAACTAGGAAAGCTTTTAAATTAATATACTCCTTTTGTATGCTGAACATTTTCAATAATATAAACAGGGAGTTTATTGGAACAGTTGTAGATCATAAACAACTCAGGCAAAAAAAGAAAGGCTAGATAATAAATCTTAAAATAAGGAAACCAAATAAAAGTTTGTTTTATAACATTTTCCATTAACCTAAGAAAAAGAAGAAATGCCAGCAAGCAATGCCCTTTACCAAAAATGGGCTGACTTACCCCCATAAATTCCTATCTTGAGACCATTAGCAAGAAACATCCAGCTACTATACTTCCTGCCACGCATAAATCAGGGAAACACCCCACAGGGTTTCAATCTCGTAGCTGCGTTGTACAGCCAGGAACGCATGCAGTCGGGGCAGGAAAAGCAAATGCAATTTAAGTGCTTTAGGAAGAATTGTTTAAAATCAAGATGGGCTCCCCAGCAAAAGGAGTTTTAAAATCATGCCCGCAAAAAGAAGAGGGAAGACCAGAGCTAACGTGCAAACCAAATAAGCAAGAAACCTGTCGTCTGCTGAGACTGCTCAGCCGTGAACGTCCGTTAGCTGTCAGGAGTCCTGCTGAATTACGGTGTGCCCAAGGCAGCAACATCGTCAAATGCAACACCTCTTTATACGTGGAAATCCCAAATTATGGGTCACAGACCAGTTACATCAGCATCACGTAAGGGGTCTTTAAAAATAAAAGGGCTCTTGGGACTTACACTACACCTATTAAACCGGAATCTCTGAAGTCTGGAAACCAAGAATACGCATCTATGCATATAGAAGAGTAATATGCAAATGGACCAAAAGGCAGAATGACCGCTTGACCAGTTGCTATGAGGTGCAATGACCACCTCTCAGCCCCTCCCCCCGGCTGGCAGGCTCCAATCGCCCGATGGCGAATGGAGAACCAGGGTTGGGTGGCGGCAGGGGCGGGGCCAGCAGTCGCCAGTCAGGGAAGATGGCCCTGATCACAGGCCAGGCCTAGGGACCATCCCCGCACATGAATTTCATGCGCCGGGCCTCTAGTTTATTTATAAAAGTCTGCTGAGCTTAAAAACTGCAGCCTGGTGGTCCTTCACGGCATAAACCCTAGAGCAGTGATGGCGAACCTATGACACGCGTGTCAGCACTGACACGCGTAGCCATTTCTGATGACACGCGGCCGCATGCCGAGGATGAAACATCTGCTGCTCCTGAGGATGAAACATTTGCGACTAGAGTCTTGGAGTTAGTTTTTTCCTCAAAGTGACACACTACCCGAGTTATGCTCAGTTTTTTGGCGAAGTTTGACACACCAAGCTCAAAAGGTTGCCCATCACTGCCCTAGAGTCACCATCTCTGAAACGTTAACCTCCACGATACCGAGCGGCTGTATGACCTTGGGGATAGTATTTAACCTCTCTGTGCCTCAGTTTCCTCATCTGGAAACAAGGACTTTTCATCTAACTCAAAACGTTGGAGGAATGGGTCAAAACATATAGAGTGCTCACCCCGGTGCCTGGAGCACACTTGGTGTTCGGTCAACATCAGCTATCGTCATTCCTGCTATTGTTCACACACACACACACACACACACACACACACACGCACGCACACGCATGCACACGCACACGCATGGGGAAGATGTCCTACGGCCTGCTGCTTTTCCCAGCCCTTTCTCTCCGGTGCGATACTCACGGGGTTCGAGTGTAGCACGGTGAAGAACTCGGGGCTGATGAGGAACTTCACGGGGGGAGACTGTAACAGCAACGTGAGCCTGGATCTGGAGGTAGAGTGCGGCAGGACGTTCTCGCGGCGGAAGTCTACGTGGGGCAGACCAGACGGGCTGTCAGGGAGCGCTGTCCACGGGGCACAGACACACCCACGTGCGTCCACCTGGGGACACCTTCCTCACTTGCTGTGTTGCTTTATCCCCCAACACAGGGGTCGGCAAACTCATCGGTCCACAGAGCCAAACATCAACAGGTCAACAATGGACATGTTTTTTGAGGGCCAAATGTTTTAAACTTAAACTTCTTCGAACGCCACTTCTTCAAAATAGACTCGCCCAGGCCGTGGTCTTTTGTGGAAGAGCCACACTCAAGGGGCCAAAGAGCCGCATGTGGCTCGCGAGCCGCAGTTTGCCGACCACGGCCCCAACACGTCCATCTCTGATGTAAATTCACACAGAAAACCTGGTGGCTCTTCACTCGACTAAAGTGCAATTGAGGGTATTTCTGGTCGGTTCCCATCTGAATGCATCCGATGATGATGCTTTAAGGGACCAGACTCGATCTTTGCCCTCTAGCCCACAGATCCAGAGATTAACGTAACTTATTTTCTATGTGGGCTGGTGATTCTTTTCGCAGTACTAATACAAAGTCAAGGATTAAGGAGTAAGAGGTCCCTGGTGAACTCTACTTGTGGAGCTGGATTACCAGATCTTATCGAAGATCCAAAGTTCTCTACAAGAAAAGCCTCATTTTTTGGCAATCCTTACTGCATCTGTGTTCTGCTTTTGTGCTACCATGACAACGCCCACCACCCGCTCGTACCTGCGCTGGCTTGGTGGAAGTCGGCCTCCTCCCCGGCCCCATCGATGGCGTTGGCGTTTTCCTCGGGCCTCTCATTCGTCATGGTTCTGCGGATGCTCTGATACCTAAAAGCAGGAGCTTAGTCATCTCTCAGCAGCCCTGAGGTCTGGGACCCAACCGCTCCCCGAGCCCAAAGTTCCCGCTGTCACCCCTGCCTCAGCCACTTCCTCCCAAAACTCTATTCCCTGACCCACTAGGCCAATGGTCGGCAAACTCATTAGCCAACAGAGCCAAATGTCAACAGGACAACGATTGAAATTTCTTCTGAGAGCCAAATTTTTTAAACCTAAACTTCTTCGAACGCCACTTCTTCAAAATAGACTCGCCCAGGCCGTGGTATTTTGTGGAAGAGCCACACTCAAGGGGCCAAAGAGCCGCATGTGGCTTGCGAGCCGCGGTTTGCCGACCACTACGCTAGGCCATCTCTCACTTAAGTAAATCACGTCGCGTTGGATTTCTTCTGTCCATCGCTTGTGGACATTTTCCTAACAAATTTTTTTTAAAATTGTGGTCCTTAACCAAAGAACACGAAATCCCTCTATTGTTCAAGAAGAAACAACTCTTTGCTCTGTAGCAATTAGTACCTGAAAAGGGACAGAGTAAAAAGCTTCCATTGATAATGAGGATGCATCATGAATGGAGATTCTAGATATTTAAAAACGTATTTGGCTTACTAACAGGCAATGCCTTGGGTTGACGAACAGGGTCAGCGTTATGTATTTCCTTTCCAGTTTCCAAACCAGCTGTGTGTGCGCGTGCGTGTGTGCGTGTGTGTGTGTGTGTGAGTGTGTGTGTGTGTGTGGTGTAGGTGGTGGTGGTGGTGTGTGGGGTATTGTTATTTTTTTAACCAAGAGAAGTTCCACGAAACCTATGCATCATAAGACGTAGCACCTACACCTTGATGACAGGACACGCGGAGATGAAAGCGAGACCCCGTGTTTCCCCCTTCGCACCACGTAACTAACCATGAGCCCGACCACAGCGCAGGCCCGTGGCAGCGCGCCGCCCTCACCTGCGGTTCAGCTGCTCCATCTGCTGGATGGAGTTGGACCTCTGCAGCACCTGCGGGGCGGGGGGCGCCGTGGGCCGCTGCCACGTCGTGGTCCTGTTCACGTGGTCCACGTAGAAGATCCTGCCGTGGCTGTCGATGCGCGCCTCCCAGTCTGGAGGGGTGGGAGGAGCTGAGCTGTCCACGTGGTCCACTCACTCAGCACCCGTCTCCCCTCCGGCACGCTATCATTCGGGGCTGACAGAGACCTCCCTGCGTAATCCGCCACCCCCCTCCGTCCGCACCTGAATCTGCTGTGCCCACTGAGTAGCCAGGTCCTCGGTGCAGAATGCCAACCCTTTAAAGACGCCCTGAGTGCACAGATCTGCCCACGACACTCGTCCTTAGACATGAGCACCAGTATTTTTAAAATACAATTGGTATCCTCATGCTTTAGGTATTCCCGTCAAAACTGGTACTGCTGTTGGCTTTCCCCAAAGCAAGATTTTTCCCCTGTTTTTCCCCATCTTACATAACAATCTCATAGCTGGCCCTAGCCAGTGTGGCTCAGTGGATAGAGTGTCAGCCTGTGGACTGAAGGGTCCCAGGTTCTATTCCCGCCAAGGGCACATGCCCCGGTTGCAGGCTCCACCCCCAGTAGGGGGCAGGCAGGAGGCAGCTGATCTATGATTCTCTCTCATCATTGATGTTTCTCTCTCTCTCCCCTTCTCCCTTTCTCTAGGAAATCAATTTTTAAAAATTAAAAAAAAAAATCTCACTGCTGGAAACTTCCGCGTGCATATTTACATACAATTTCAGTAAATGGTCTTCAGAAGAAAAGAACGCAACCCGGTCAGCACACAGCACCGCTGCCTCCGCACTCCTTCTGCACGTGTCCACAGACGGACACACGTTCAGAGCCCCCCACCTCCCATCAGCACCATGTTTTAAAAGACTGTCTAACTGTATGCGTAAGCAGTCTCATTGATTAAGCGTGTGCGCCTTTGTAAACAAACATATACATGCATGTTCAGTGCAAACAGCTAGCAGGCTGGTCCTCGGAGCCAAACGCCCCAGCTCCGTGGCCCGATGAAAGGCTATTCCCCTATTAAAATACCGGGAGCGTGAGCTCATGGTTTCAAAAGGCAAAAACTTTAGAATCAGTTGCAGTGGGGAAGAGTAATTGACATGGGAAAACAGCCGAGGTCTGTTCTTTAACCAGCCAAGTTCTCGCCCATTTCCCTTTCTATCCTAATTATTTCTCGACATTAATAAGCCCCTTTCTCCTAAGCAGCTTGATTGTTTCAAAACGCTCCTGTGATTACACAGCTTACGGACAGACACCGTGCGGGCCGCGCCCTGGGGGCCAGGCGGGGCGTGTCTGCCCCGACCACCACGGCTCTGCTCTGGGGGCGAACGGGCAAGTATTCCAGCCAAGTCCCAGGGCTGGCAAGGCTGCATGCGGGACCCCAGCTGGCACCAGACAATCACGGAGGGCTGCCTGGAGGGGGTGGCGGTGGGGGGAGCGGAAGGTCTTTTTTTCACTGATCTCAACACATTGGGATATCTGACACATGGCAAAGGAAAGAAAAGCTGGGCTGAGGAAAAGCACACACAGACAAGACAAACCCCTCCAAGTCACTCCCGCCTCGCCCCGAGGTAACAGAGACGCCCAGGGGCCAGGCCCCCGGGTCTGAATCCTTGGGGCCCGGCCACACCCCCATCAGCGGGACATTTCCCAAAGGTCCGGGGCTCAACCTGCCACCCGCTGACCAAGAGCAAGCACGGGGTCGCGGTTCCGGGACCCACTTTCCAAACCCTTGGATCTGCTCCGTGGTTTTGCCCTGCTCCTTGCACACGTGCCCATCCCAAATATTTCTGAGAACCAAGTATTCCCAGTTCAGCCCTTTCTCGCCGGATCTGCGACAATCCAGGCAAACGCTCTATATCAAACCAAACGTACATGCGAACAAACGGCCATCCCGCCCCGGGAATGTGTGCAATCAATAGCTTCCAATTGAAAAAAAACAAAACAAAAAACAAAAAAAAACACAGGATAGGTCAACCGGGGACAAAAACAGAGCGGAAAGCAACGGACAGGAAGCAGAAGGGAGACGCTGCCAAGCTCCCCCGATAAGGTTAGAACTACAACTTGGCTCAATTTTCTGGCAGCTAAAGCAGAAAAGAAAACACATTTCCATTTTCTGACCAAAAAAACCCAAAAAACAAAACACACACACACACACAAAAAAAAACTTGTCTTCAAAGATGGAACTTTTTCCTTGAACAAACTAAGCAAGCATTTTTCCCAAGAAATATCGGTATGGAGTACAAAAGTCCGTGGACCAGATCTCTGGTTCTGGAGCCTGGAGAGCAGGCCCCTGCCCTTTCGGGGGCGGGGGTGCCAGTAGTGGGGGCTGGTGCACAGGTACAGCCGGCTTGGGGGTGCAGCAGCTGAGGGTGCTCTCTGCCTCATGTGTGTTTGAATAAAAGTTGTAAAGGATCTCAAATAGCTGTATATTTTGTGCCTTCATCTTTAATTTTGAAGAAAGTACGTAGCTTTTTAGATGAAAAGTATCCCTTCTGTTCTCAAAACTAACTTTCAAACTCCGGAAAACAAGAGTTTCCCCCTATTAGCCTTCAGCAGAGTAGACAGTGTGAGGTTAAACGGAAGATCTGAAGGTGAGACAAGGCGGGGTGGGGACCGAGGTGAGCAGGAGAAGGTACCCTCAGGCCTCACTCTGTAACTTCTCCAGTTTCACATAACCACCCCCCCCCCCCACCCATGTTTGCAAGCTGAACGCGAGGAAACACTCTCACGGATTTTCCTCCCGTTCATCAGCCGCTCATTAAATCGGATGCACTCTGGCACTGCCTTTTTACTTCTGAATACACCCCCTTATTCAAATGAGCTACCCGGGGCTTATAGTTTTAAGATCCTGAGATGTGTTCTGCGTGATGAAAACAGCAGCGTTTACACAGATGCACCGGCACGTCACACAGAGCGGCCGCCACTCCGGCAGGAACGGACCTGTCCTTATAAAACACCATCTGGAGGCCGAAATCAAGGTCCGGCAAAAATCAGAGCAACTGGACGTGGCCGGGGGACGCCACCTATCCACACACGGATGCCATGCGATGCGATGCCGTGACTCTGTTTACCTACCACTCACCCACACACGCATCTACGCGAAGCTCCTCGGAATTCGCCCCCGCTGTTCGCAGTTCACCCTCCTCCAGTGAGATCTGAGTATCTCCCAGGAAGACTTTTCTTTCCTGCCTCTGATCTTCTCTCCAGGGGTCAACAGTAAGGGAGTTCTTTCTCCCCCTCCCGCCTTGCTTAGGATGACACAAGGATTAATCTCTTGGTTGGTTTTTAAAAACGGCTTAAAATACATGTTTCCTAGGAGTAGCCGCCCTCAGCGACCCAGGTGTATGAGCAGGGATGTGAGGAGCAGAATTTCAAACAATCAGCCAATATCGACCTACACGGCACACAGCCCCACCTGCCCTTCTGCCGGCCTCCCCTACCCTCCCACTCACAGGCTGGCCCTGTGCAGGCCACTCCCCTGAGCCCCAGGTCCCATGGCGTCCGCCCCTTGCCAGGACCACAGAGAGGAGGGTGAGAGGGGGTGACGAGAAGGGAAAGCAATCCCACAGGAAAGTGGCTTTTCCCACAAGACGCTCCCAAAGCAGTGGCCACTGAGCGCTGCTTCTGCTCATCAGAACGCTGTGCTCTCCGGGGAAACGCAGTTTCCAGAACCCCAGGGCGCACAGCGTCACAAGGACGTCTGGGTGACGTGGCCGAGGGCAGCGTGGACCGCTGACTGCAGGTGTCCAGCTGCCTCCCCGCGTCCCAGCCCTCCTGACGTGGCAGAAGGACAGACCTTCCAGACCCCCAACTACGGGCATGACCGCAGGAGGGTTACCGTCTGACACCACAGACACGGCTGTGTGAGGACAAGCCAGCGCCGCCCTAGTGGTTTACAGCGCGGCCAGCGACAAAGGCCGTCTGTCACACAGAGAGGCTTTTCCTGAGAGACGGACCAAACTGCCCCCCACTGACAGGCACGCTGCCATTGGGCGCACGTGTAAACGTTTAGTATAACCCCCGTCTAACGTGCCTGGGTCTGGTGCCCTCAGGACACAATTACTCCGCGGGCCCCACAGAACCTATCTTTTCCCAGCTGCCCTTTCACTACAGCACAAGCCCGACAGGGGTCACCTTCCACAGGGGTCACCCTCCACAGGGGTCACCTTCCACAGGGGTCACCTTCCACACAGGGGTCACCTTCCACAGGGGTCACCTTCCACAGGGTCACCTTCCACAGGGTCACCTTCCACACGGGTCACCTTCCACAGGGGTCACCTTCCACAGGGTCACCCTCCACAGGGGTCACCCTCCACAGGGTCACCTTCCACACAGGGTCACCTTCCACAGGGTCACCCTCCACACAGGGGTCACCCTCCACAGGGTCACCCTCCACACAGGGGTCACCCTCCACAGGGTCACCTTCCACACAGGGTGACCTTCCACACAGGGGTCACCTTCCACACAGGGGTCACCTTCCACAGGGTCACCCTCCACAAAGGGGTCACCCTCCACACAGGGTCACCTTCCACAGGGGTCACCCTCCACACAGGGGTCACCTTCCACAGGGGTCACCTTCCACACAGGGGTCACCTTCCACAGGGGTCACCTTCCACACAGGGGTCACCTTGAACAGGGGTCACCTTCCACAGGGGTCACCTTGAACAGGGGTCACCTTCCACAGGGGTCACCTTCCACACAGGGGTCACCTTCCACACGGGTCACCTTCCACAGGGGTCACCTTCCACAGGGGTCACCTTCCACAGGGTCACCTTCCACACAGGTCACCTTCCACACAGGGGTCACCTTCCACAGGGGTCACCTTCCACACAGGGGTCACCTTCCACAGGGGTCACCTTCCACACAGGGGTCACCTTCCACACGGGTCACCTTCCACACAGGGTGACCTTCCACACAGGGGTCACCTTCCACACAGGGTCACCTTCCACAGGGGTCACCTTCCACACAGGGTCACCCTCCACAGGGGTCACCCTCCACAGGGGTCACCTTCCACAGGGGTCACCCTCCACAGGGGTCACCTTCCACAGGGGTCACCTTCCACAGGGGTCACCCTCCACACCGCACTGGCTGTGTCAGGTGGCAGCCCGAGGCCCCTTCCTCCTGGGGCCTGGGCATCCATCTCTCAGGTCCCGTGGGTCCTGCCCCCCCTGCGCCCCTTGGTCAGGGTGAGCCCATGAGCCAGCAGGTCCTCACTTGGTGGGAGAGCCTCGTCCACCCGCTGGTACCGGCTGACATCCTGGCGCACGGACGGCAGCGAGCGCAGCGGCTGGTGGCCGTTGGCCTGGGAACCTAGGATCAAAGGTACATGTTATCCAGGTGCTATCCCCGCCTCCGTGTCAACAATCCTAAACAACAAGACAAAGCTAGCATAATTAACATAATATTGTACTAAAACCCTAACAACTGTGGGGCTCGTCTCTTTTCTCTCTGGAGTCTCATTTCCCATAGGGAGACCCAGAAAGAGAAGAACAGGAGGTGACTGCTGAGTCAGAAAAGGGATCTCCGAGATGTCCATCTGTACGCATCCCTCCTCTCCCCTCCCCTCCCCGTCCCCTCCCCACCCACCCCTGTCCTGGTCATGTGCTAATGCTTTAGGGTCACCTCCCACACATATGGCCACACGTAATGAAGGAAACAAAACAACCACAACAGGAGGGGGAGGAAGAAAAGAAGGGGCACACTTTAGCTGGGAAAGTAAGTTACAGCCCGGCCGGTGTGGCTCCGTGGTTGAGTGTCGGCCCATGAACCGAGAGGTCCCAGTTCGATTCCCTGTCGGGGCACAGGCCCAAGTGGTGGGCTCGAGCCCCAGTAGGGGGCGTGCAGGAGGCAGCCCATTGATGTCTTTCTCTCATCCATGTTTCTGTCTCTTTCTCCTTCTCCCTTCCTCTCTCTCTCTCAAATCAATAAGAATATATTTTAAAAAATAAATTTCAGAGTAAGAACACCCTGCCCGTTTCTGAGTCTGTGCTGTTTAGGCATAGGAAACTACCCTTCGGCTTGCTGGTGCATCTATAATGGGACATGTGAAAGGAAGCATCCTAGGGAGCCACAATACCATTTTTATGTACATCTGCACCCCAAGACACTCAAAGACACAGGTCCACCTGATGCAAAGCCCACGTTCCTTTCTCCTTTGCAAGTTGCACAGAAGCAGGTGGACCTCCAGGTGTTCCTGAAAACCCCTGCGTGTCACACTGACCTTGAAGCTGCTGGCCCGCTGGGTTTTGTATCTGCAAACTCCGGTCCTACACCGAGGTGCGTTATGTACGCTCGGTTCTGCTCTTATGCTGCCCAGGCCAGGGCCTCGTGGCTGTGCATGTGTGTGCCCGTGCAGTTCACGCCTGCGCACCTGCCCTCAGGCATCGAGGCCCTCCAGGCCCCCAGCACCCCCCCCCCACACCCGAAAGCCATCCTCCTGGGGAGAGCAGGTCCCCACAACGTATTCCTGACGCGGAGCCTCAAGACCCATTATCTAAGTCTCAAGACTTCTCTGACAGGCCTCTTCTCTCAGCATTAGAAGGTCCGTTGAAAAATAAGAACAGCGCTAACCACTGAGCCCCGAGGTGAAGCATTCCGGCCCTAGTCAGCCTGCAGCCTAATGGGCACTAAGGGACAAAACCATCAGACCCCTCGTGGGCAGGTGGCCTGAGCCAAGCGCCATGCTGTCCCCCACCTCCTACCTCCAGTGGCGCCCTCCTCCTGCGCGGCGGCCCCTTCACCAGCCCCCCCGGCATTGCCGGCATCGGCCTCTTCCTGGGGCTGGCTCTCCATGGCGGCAGCCGCTCCCTCGAGGCTGCCCCTCCGCTGCCAGACCTCCCCGCCCTCGTCCTGGTCCTGGTCGGGGAAGGGGGCCGACTCCGCCCCGGGCCCTTCCTCCTCGGCACTGGGCATGTGCACCGCAGGCAGGGACCCGGGGGCGCACGGGGCCTCCTGTGCCCCCCGGGCGGGGCCGCTGCTGGGGGGCTCCCCGGCACAGGCCCTGTCCTCCTCCTCCTCCTGGGAAGAGAAGGTCGGGGTTTCGGGGAACCGCGCGCTCTCGAGAGAGGAACACCGCGTCTCCACGGAGGACAGCTGCGTGGCCGCGCTCTCGTGGCAGGAGCTGTCCGCGCCCTCCAGGTCGCTCTCGCCCTCGGGCCTGGTGCTGGCCTCGCTCACGCTCTCGGTCCGGGCGGGGTCGCTGGGCTCCGTCTCGGAGGACACCTGGGAGGGCTCCGAGCCCTGGTCAAGGGACTCGGCCTCGCTGGCGGCCCTCTGGCTTCCTCCCGCGGTGTCCGGGGGCCCCGTGTCTGCCCCCCGCGTGGGCGGGTCCACCTCTTGGGAGCCACACGGCTCCGTGCCGTCCGGGTCGGCACTGAGTTGGGACTCTGGCCCATCTTCGCTTTCGCCGGGGGCAGGGCCTGCTGGGGAGGGGCCCTCGGCCAGCTCGGGGAGACTCTCCGGCTTCCCCTCCAAGGAGGCGGCATCATCGTGCGTGGGGCCCTCCTCAGTCTCCAGCTGGGTGTCTCCCGGCTTCGTCTGAGACGACAGGCTGCCGTCATCATCGGTTCTCGATGGCCCGCCGAACATGATCAGGCCCCCCTCGTCCTCCGGGGACGTCGGGGAGCCCAGGCCCGGCTGCGGCTCGTGGTCCTCCTCGTCGGAGTCGATGTGGAGCATGGCGCTGAGCCTCGTGTCCGTGGGGAAGCTGCTCCTCAGCTTCGGAGAGGCCCCCACGGGCCGCTCGGCACAGGGCGCGGGGCCCGGCCGGGAAGGGCCGTTGTGTTCGACGGCATCCAGGTAGTCGTTGAGGGACGCCTGGCGCCCTCGGGGCGGCGAGTTCCTTGAGGACATGGAGGTCAGATCCTCCGCGTCCATGTCCAGGGTGGAGCTAGTCCTGAAGGAGTGCTTGGGCGTCCCCTCGGCGCTCCCCTCGGACACGGGCCCGTTGGAGCAGGCCGGGCCGTCGGGGTGGGCCCCGGGCACCTCCTCCTCGTCCGAAGGGCTGCCCAGGTCTCCGTTCACAGAGCCGGCCCCGAGCATCGTGCCCACGGCTTCCGGGGAAGCATCTGCGGGAGAAAGCAGCGTTCGTCAAGACCAAGCCCTCTCACAAATGAACTTTTCATGTCCTATTCCTTGGTCAACCGTCACTTCAAAGGACGCAGTCCTCCCACTGAGCCCTCTTCCCGGCATCCGACGCGCTAAGACTCACGCCTCACTAGGAACGGGCCTGTTGCCGGTCACGCTGACATAGGAGGTGTATGCGTTCACTACCGCGGACAGGCGACCGCCCAGAGCACACGTGCAGGTGCACGCACCTGAGAGATGTGTCTGGGAAGCCGGCTTTGTGTCGCCGCTGGACCCTCCATCTCCAGGTCATCCCTGGCCGCTGTTTTTATTTTCAGAACAGGACGCCCATCTGATTCTATGCACACGCAAACTGACAACGAAGACGCAACGCGTTTCCGCACACGGATGGGCTTATCCCGGCATCTCACCTTCGTGCAGGGAGGACGTCACCTCCACTTTGAACTGGAGGTACCCGCTCACGTGGTCGGCGGGCAGCCTTCTGCCGAGGCTGTAGCTCAGCATCTGATCGCTGCGGAGGAGAAAGGGTTTTCATCCTTCTACACTGGTGCCAGCCTCCGTCTTCTCCCCAAAACCCGCCCCCCCCCCCCACCGCCCCATATCCCATGTACTTCTCTTAACACTTGCAGACTCATACGGAAATAAAAGGCTCAAAGGCATGTTTGTGTCCAATGAAATACTATTCACTCGAACAAGTGAATACTTAGACAAAAGGAAATCTTCTCAGCCCAAGTGGCCCGGCCCGGTGGTTGAGCATTGACCTATGAACCAGGAGGTCCCGGTTCGATTCCCAGTCAGGGCACATGTCCGGGTTGTGGGCTCCATCCCCAGTGTGGGGTGTGTAGGAGGCAGCCGATCAATGATTCTCTCTCATCACTGATGTTTCTATCTCTCTCTCCCTCTCCCTTCCTCTCTGAAATCAACAAAAATACATTTTAAGAAAAGGAAATCCTGTCAGAAGGAAATTCATTAGTAAAAGCAGAAAATGCAATACAGGGTGTGGGGGTTTGTTAAGTGCACTGATTCGCTCCCTCGCTGTGCAGGGTGCCCGGGGAGAGGACACGTGGAGGATCACGGAGGAGCTGTGAAAGGCCTGACATGGGGGCGGGGGCGGGGGGGTGGTTCCGGGCTCAGGTGCAGGCACAGTGGGCCTGGTTCCCTGGCACTGAGCACGTGGGGAAGCTGGTTCTGGAAGGACCCACAGGCCAGGGTTCTCACGCGCGGTCCTGGAGGGCACTGTGTTCTGAACAACGGGAGCTGGGGGTTAGGAGGCGGCAGCTGCGCCCTGACAGCTGCTCCCGCTGAGTGAAGAGCGGGGGCGCTGAACCTCCCCGTCCACCTGCACAGGAAGGGGGAGTTGGCCCTCGCCGATGGGACGGCTGGAGAAGGAGGATGTGCCCCCCGGGGTGGGTCTCGCTGCCACCCTGGCAGGAGTGCTGAGGGGACCCCATGTGGGCCTGTCCAGGCTCTGCCCCACTCGGCTCCCGGCTCAGGCTCCCAGCCTCCTCAGGGGTGGAACTGTCTGTCTTTTCAATTCCGTGTTTGTTTATCAACGTCAACTGCAATTACATCAGTTCTTGGGATGCAAGCAACTTTCATTCCGCGTCTGACCTACATTTCATCAGGAAAGCAACCATGGCCCGGTCCCCAGTCACACCATCTCCGCTCCCACACTGCCCTCTGCTGGCCGCGGCAGGAGGCGCCGCGCCTCTCCCTGCTGCTGGCAGGTGCAGTGCAGGCCCAGCGGGCGGTTTAAGGTACATCTGCACCCCTGTCTGTGCTCCTCCGCTCCTCAGCGCAACGCCAGGTGGATGCTGTCTGTGTAAGAGAGCACGGGCTAGTGTGCACTCCCAGTTCAGCGCCTATGACGTTCTCTGACTCCACAGCAGGGACTGCATAAAACAGCATCACACCCCTCACCGTTCTCTTTTCCTCCCCTAGAAACAGCGAGGATTTGTCTCCTCTTGACTGATGCTTTTAAAATGCCTTGTTTCCCCAAACTGAGTCTCCGTGTTGTCACTCACACTCCGCCGGGGGCTCTGCCTGCATCTTCTCTTTCACCCTCCCAGCATGCTCTGGGGGAGGCTCTGCTGGCTAGAGGCGACGGCACAGGGAGGGGAAGCAACCTGCCTCCCCCAGACACGAGGGGGGAACAGAGCCAGGGTCAGACACGGAAGCCCGGCCCTGCTGTGCCCACGTCAACCTCCGTTCACACAGAATGCGTGATTCTGCGGCTCTCAGGACCCCGTGTCTTCGTGACATGCACTTCCTCATGGCTCCCCTCAGTGTGACCCCATCATGATGCTTGTTCTACTAAACTTAGTATTTTAACACTTTTCTGTAGAGGAATCGGTGACTATTAGACATGACAGGTGTGTTGAATGCTTCCACGTTAGTGTTGAGATCATATTACATACTGGCTGCTGATTCAGGGGTGCCCCTCTGTGTCTTACCACCGTCTCCCAGCACCACACACACACACACACACACACACGCACACACACACACACACGCTCCACCTCTGAAACCCACACACACAGGCCCAGCAGCAAGCTACACGGGTCGGCTCCCTACACTGTAGCTCCTCACCTTCTCTGTGGACACGCAGTCCTGGAGTAACAAAAACCTTCCTTTCCTTGTGAAAACTAAACTGACCCTCCCCTCCCCTCCCCTCCCTACCCCTTCCCTCCACTCCCTTCCCCTCCTCTCCTCCTTCAGCCAATAAAAGTAAAGGGTTTGTGTTGATGAGGAAGACATAAAAGGGATGCCTTTTAGTAGGAAATAAATGTGCAGAGGGATTGCAAAGACAGAACTGCCCCATCTGTTTTGTTCACTATCACATCCCCAACACCCAACACACACAGTGCTGAACGCTGAGTACACACTGTTTATCTGCACACACACACCCATACACACACACACCCATACACACATACCCATACACACACACACACCCATACACACATTTGTTGAATAAGTTAATTAACAAATGAGACTCTTTACTTGGGAAAATAATTTTGACTGGTATTAGTGCTATTTACTAGCCAAAGTGACAAGATCCTCAATTCGACGACTCCGCTACACACCCAGGAAATCCCCGTGCGTGGGGACTCCCCGCTGAGGGCCTCCCCTTGGCTGAGTGCCTGTGGGGTTCAGCGGCTGCCCTGCTCTCCCCACGTCCCATCTGGCTCATCCTGCCTCTGGCCGGGCCACACTACTGTGAACGGCGTATCACACACTCTTGTGCTCTACAATTATAAGGATCAGTGCCCGGAGCTCTCACCACCTGCCTGGAGCATTCCTCCCCGAAGGCACCGCAGCAATGCCCCACCTGGGACGGGACGCCCGGACAGCGGCAGGCCCGCCCTCTCTGAAAATGGCCGGCTTCAAGCAAAGGCACCCAGAGCAGGTGGTTAGCGGGGAGCCCCAGCTCACCCTGCACCGCCCCTGTAAGCCCCTCCCTGTGTCCGACAGTCTCAGTCTCCCCCAGAGTAATGGAGACCCGGCATTTTTCAAGTAGCGGTTACTGGATGGGAAGCAATGATCAGACCAGAAGTATGTGTGTCGATGCTAACGTCCGGCCTACTAATACGTAGCACATGTCATTCTTACTGAATGACGCCAATGCCTGGTCTCTGCATCGGGCGATGCTCTTACTGTGCGTGTACAGAAATATGCCGTGATTCTGCTCTGCTGTCCATTCATGCTGGACCTCCTTCCAGCACACGCGGGCTCCATGACCTTTCAGAGACTCACTGAGCCCAGCTGCGTGGCTCAGTGACTGAGCATCGGCCTGTGAACCAGGAGGTCATGGTTCCTTTCCCGGTCAGAGCACATGCTTGGGTTGCAGGCTCAGTCCCCAGTAGGGGGTGTGCAGGAGGCAGCTGATCGATGATTCTCAGCATTGATCTCTCTCTCTCTTCCTCCCTCTCTGAAATCAATAAAAAGAAAAAAAAAAAAGAAAGACTAAATGAAAAGCCAGCAAGTCAACAAGTTTCACACTCTGACAAGGTTTTATCTTTCCTTGATCATTCTGACTGACATATGTAAATGAACACTTCTGCCACGAGTAAAGGGTCTCATTTGTTAGTGACACCTTTTATTACGTAAATTATGTAATTATATAAATTAAATGGTAGCTACATTTCCCATAGTTATCCTCACGCTTTATAATCACTCACATTCTATAAATCCTAAAAATAATTTTAAAAACTTCCCAAAGCACATTTATCTCCACTAGAAGCAATAAACATCCTTAAAAATAACAAATTTTTTAAAAAATGGTGTATCTCCCAGCTTGTATCTGATAAATGAGCTGCTAGGATTTCAGTGTCATTTATACTTCACGTAGGCTGGCTCAACCCCAAACTCCACTGCCTCTGAGGGCCAGAGATTTAGAATCCACTGGAATCTCTTCGTTTCCGGTTTCTAAGGCGTCTTAGAGATGACCTGGTCTAAACGCCTGATTTGTCCAGAGAGAAGCTAAGGCCCGGAAGCGGTGGTGCCAGCCCAGGGAATGATCTCAGGGGAACGCGGTGCCCGCCTCCCGCAGGTCGCCAGCCGACAGGACGTTCCTGTGGCCCTCACTCCTCCCGGGGCTGCAGAGAACCCAGAGTCCAGAGCAGACCGAGCTGCACTCGGCTCCCAGCTCCGCCCCCTGCTCGGGAGCCTCTCCTTCCTCATCTCTGAAATGGGTTTAATGACATTCTTCACCTCCCAGGGCTGTGGAGAGGACGCCATGAGCTAATGCGTGTCCTGTGCTTCACTCCTGACAGAGAGCGAGTCTCGGTGTCTTATCTGTTCACTAGCTCTGCCGGGACGAGTACGGCTGGGAACCTCAGCCACGAATGCTGCCAACGCTGACACGGCCACTGTCCCCACTCTTACTACTGTGACTCCTCTTACTGCTATGACTCCTCTCACTACTGTGACTCCTTTTACTACTATTACTACCCTTACTGCTATGACTCCTCTTACTGCTATTACTATCCTTACTGCTATGACTCCTCTTACTACTATTACTACCCTTACTGCTATGACTCCTCTCACTGCTATTACTACCCTTACTGCTATGACTCCTCTCACTACTGTGACTCCTCTCACTACTATTACTACCCTCACTGCTATGACTCCTCTTACTACTATTACTACCCTTACTGCTATGACTCCTCTTACTACTATCACTACCCTCACTGCTATGACTCCTCTTACTGCTGTGACTCCTCTTACTACTATTACTACCCTTACTGCTATGACTCCTCTTACTGCTGTGACTCCTCTTACTACTATTACTACCCTTACTGCTATGACTCCTCTTACTACTATCACTACCCTCACTGCTATGACTCCTCTTACTGCTGTGACTCCTCTTACTACTATTACTACCCTTACTGCTATGACTCCTCTTACTGCTGTGACTCCTCTTACTACTATTACTACCCTTACTGCTATGACTCCTCTTACTACTATCACTACCCTCACTGCTATGACTCCTCTTACTGCTGTGACTCCTCTTACTACTATTACTACCCTTACTGCTATGACTCCTCTTACTACTATCACTACCCTCACTGCTATGACTCCTCTTACTGCTGTGACTCCTCTTACTACTATTACTACCCTTACTGCTATGACTCCTCTTACTGCTGTGACTCCTCTTACTACTATTACTACCCTTACTGCTATGACTCCTCTTACTACTATCACTACCCTCACTGCTATGACTCCTCTTACTGCTGTGACTCCTCTTACTACTATTACTACCCTTACTGCTATGACTCCTCTTACTACTATCACTACCCTCACTGCTATGACTCCTCTTACTGCTGTGACTCCTCTTACTACTATTACTACCCTTACTGCTATGACTCCTCTTACTGCTGTGACTCCTCTTACTACTATTACTACCCTTACTGCTATGACTCCTCTCACTACTGTGACTCCTCTTACTACTATTACTACCCTTACTGCTATGACTCCTCTCACTACTGTGACTCCTCTTACTACTATTACTACCCTTACTGCTATGACTCCTCTCACTACTGTGACTCCTCTCACTGCTGCTACGGCTACTGCTATGACTACTGCAACCGCCACGTGTTCATCACGCTCTCTTACAATGACCAAGGTCCGAGTGCCGCCTCAGAGCGCCAGTGTCACCGCGTTTGCTGGCACTCGCCATGTACACATCGACAGGCCATTTATAACAAGGGGTGGAGGCGTGTTATGATTTCTTACCTCTGTTACTCACAACTTACAAAAGGCTCCCAGCCCTAACCGGTTTGGCTCAGTGGATAGAGCATCGGCCTGCGAATTCAAGGGTCCCAGGTTCGATTCCAGTCAAGGGCATGTACCTTGGTTGCAGGCACATCCCCAGTAGGGGGTATGCAGGAGGCAGCTGATTGATGTTTCTCTCTCATCGATGTTTCTGACTCTCTCCCCCTCTCCCTTCCTCTCTGTAAAAAATCAATAAAATATATATTTTTTGCCGAAACTGGTTTGGCTCAATGGATAGAGCGTCGGCCTGCGAACTCAAGGGTCCTGGGTTCGATTCCAGTCAAGGGCATGTACCTTGGTTGCGGGCACATCCCCAGTGGGGGGTGTGCAGGAGGCAGCTGATCGGTGTTTCTCTCTCATCGATGTTTCTAACTCTCTCCCCCTCTCCCTTCCTCTCTGTGAAAAATCAATAAAATATATTTTTTTTAAAAAGAAAGGCTCCCAGACAGCAAAAGTAAATGACAGCCGCCTGAGTGAATGTGTATGTCTAGGAGTTCGTTCTACCGTCAACCACGGATGGGATCAACTCAGATCGGGGAGGGGTCAACCCGACACCAGGATCTGACCTGGGGAGGCCTTTCTAGAAGATTCCCAGAGACTCCACTCGGCTGAGCCCCGTGATCTGGTGCGGAAATGCTAGCGGCAGGCCACCTGGGGAAAGACAGATCCCCAAAGCGGCGCCTAACTAAATCAAAGCGCTTTCTCCGCACGTTTTCACGTAGGAGCATTTCCACTTTCAAAAGGTATGTGTCATCACGTCTTAGCAGTAAGCACAGGCCTAGGGCCAGAAATGAAAGCATCATTTCAGCTGTTTCTGTGCAAACCCCCCGTCCCCCCTGAAAGGCCCACCCAGAGGTGTTGGTTGGGGGGGGGCGGGCTGGTGATTACCCGATGGCCTGGCGCTCCAGCAGCCGCTGCACGGGGATGGTCAGCTTCCCCAGGAAACGCTTGATGATAGGACGGCTCTTGGCAAATTTGTCTTTAATTTCAATTTCTAAGACATCGGTAAGAAGTGCAAAAAAGGAGTATTTCTGAAAATAAAAACGGATAACAGGTTGATTCAGAAAAAGGCAAATAGGAAATGACATCATTTATTATGATAGGAAATGCTATCGCTTTTCAATCTTAATGACATACGGAGTCCACATTGCCTGAAGGAGCTGCAGCTATTGTCAATCCTTTATTCCAGGCGTCCTCAAACTACGGCCCGCGGGCCACATGCAGGTGTTTTTGCCGTTTTGTTTTTTTACTTCAAAGTAAGATATGTGCAGTGTGCATGGGAATTTGTTCATAGTTTTTTTAAACTATAGTCCGGCCCTCCAACGGTCTGAGGGACAGTGAACTGGCCCCCTGTTTAAAAAGTTTGAGGACCCCTGCTTTATTCACTCAGACTCATTAACTTCCACAATCAACAGCTGCTCGGCTGGTGTGGCTCAGTGGTTGGGCATCGACCTATGAACCGGGAGGTCACAGTTCGATTCCAGGTCAGGGCACATGCCTGGGTTACAGGCTTGGTCCCCAGTGGGGGGAGTGCAGGAGGAAGCCGATCAATGATTCTCTCTCATCATTGATGTTTCTGTCTGTCTATCCTTTACCCTTCCTCTCTGAAATCAATAAAAATATATTTAAAAAAAAACAAACCCAACAGCTAGGGATCTGTATAACCACATCCTTTCCTGCTTCAACAGTTTTAGGAGATGTTACCAAACAGTAATTGTGCACAATACAATTTTAGTATTCATATATTTATTGTATCTTCATTCTTCGAAATGTAATATGCTGGTATAGGATGGTTTAGAATGAACCGATATATTTGGTTAACAGCAATTTTCATTCCTGATCCCATGTTATGTAGAAGTTGCCCAACATAGGTTCAAATACCCCCGTTAAAATAGAAACATCTATCGAATAGCCTGGTTTCCTTGGTAAATATTCAAGTAAATAATTTGCACCCCCTCCTGAGGCTGGCACTGGCCACGTGGGTAAGAACTTTGTAAATATCAAATGTGAGGAAAATAAAATAAAGTTATTGCTAATTATTGCACTCTCTGCCTGCTAGAGCTCATGTTGAGATAAATTTTATGTTTTCTAGGCTTCTAATGTGTTGAAATTAGGTGGTCCGCCTTTACAAGTGATTTACTATTTTAGAGACAGTAAGTACTTGTTTTTAAAACCAGGAAAAAGGAAACATGCTTTTATCTGTTTCAATAACCTGAGAACTCTCCCGGAAAAACACCTTGCTGGGCCGGCACGTCTCAAAGAGCCGTATCTTTCCTCCAGTTGGTATTAGGGCCCCTGAGTTCTCTCCCTCCCACAAGAAACACTTCCACACACTGTCAGAGCATGACTGTCAATTCTCAGTTAGGGCAGTGGTTGGCCAACTCATTAGTCAACAGAGCCAAATATCAACAGGACAACGACTGAAATTTCTTTTGAGAGCCACATTTTTTAAACTTAAACTTCTTCTAACGCCACTTCTTCAAGATAGACTTGCCCAGGCCGTGATATTTTGTGGAAGAGCCACACTCAAGGGGCCAAAGAGCCGCATGTGGCTCGCGAGCCGCAGTTTGCCGACCACAGAGTTAGGGAATGTTGTAATTAACAGTGTGATTCCTATGCCAGTGAAGGTTTACCCAGAAACGCTCTATCTAGTCCTGGAAATGTGTCTTGGATCCCAAAGAAACGGTGGAGAGCCCACGCTGTCCGCACTCGATGAGAAACGGGGTCTCTGTTCGTTCTCGGACTTTCTGTAGCTCTAGGGAGAGCCCCTCGCTGGGCTCCCTGGCACGCTGCACCGAGCCCACTGGAAGCATAAGGGAGTGGGGAGGGAGCTAAGTACCATCAACACAATCTGGCTTCACTCTCCGAGAGGCGCATGGAATTTCCTGAAATCTAGAAACCCCAAACACATTTGCCAAAGCCTGCAGGCGGGGAAACTCCTTTAATTTGTACTGAATATATGCTAGAACCAAACACCAACATTTTAAATGAAAAACAAGACCTCTGATTTCCCCTTCTGCCTCAAGGTCCAACGTGACTGCAAGATAATGCTGCTGGGCCTGTGCTGTCCCCACATTGTGACACTTTGTTCTCATCATCTGTTTGCATTGATTTTGACTTTTTAAGAAATATATTGCAGCCCAGCTGGTGTGGCTCAGTGGTTGAGCATCGAACTGTGAACCAGGAGGCCACGGTTCGATTCCCAGTCAGGGCACATGCCCGGCTTGTGGACTCGACCCCCAGTGTGGGGCCTGCAGATGGCAGCCAATCAATGGTTCTCTCTTATCATTGATGTTTCTATTTCTCCCTTCCTCTCCCTTCCTCTCTGAAATCAATAAGAATATATTTTTAAAAACTAGAAGTCATTAAATACACACACACACACACACACACACACACACACATATATATATATATATATATTGCATTAAAGTATGAAAACATGCTCACTAATCATCCGACAGATGCAAATCAAAATGACAATGAGGTGTCATCTCACACCTGTCAGAATGGCTATCATCAATAAATCAACAAACGACAAGTGTTGGCGAGGATGCGGAGAAAAGGGAACCCTCGTGCACTGCTGGTGGGAATGCAGACTGGTGCAGCCACTGTGGAGAACAGTATGGAGTTTCCTCAAAAAACTAAAACTGGAACTCCTATTTGACCCAGTGAACCCACTTCTAGGAATATATCCCAAGAAACTAGAAACACCAATCAGAAAGGACATATGCATCCCTATGTTCATAGCAGCACAATTCACCATAGCTAAGATTTGGAAACAGCCCAAGTGCCCATCAGCAGATGAGTGGATTAAAAAACTGTAGTACATCTACACAATGGAATACTATGCTGCCGTAAAAAAGAAGGAACTCCTACCATTTGCAACAGCATGGATGGACTTGGAGAGCATTATGCTAAGTGAAATAAGTCAGTCAGAGAAAGATAAATATCACATGATCTCACTCATTTGTGGATTATAATGAACAACATAAACTGATGAACAAAAATAGAACCATAGAGAAGCATCGATCAGACTGTCAAACCTCAAAGGGAAGGTAGGGGAAGGTGGGGGTGAGGGGGAGAGATCAACCAAAGGACTTGTATGCATGCATATAAGCCTAACCAATGGACACAGACACCAGGGGGGTGAGGGCATGAATGAGGGGGTGGGGGGACTCTGGGAGGACAAGGACACATATGTAATACCTTAATCAATAAAGAGAAAGAAAGTATTTCTTTCGATTTTTGAGTCTTTTGGCATCCTTTAAATTGGATGGTGCTTCCCTTGCCTTATCCTAGACCAGCTCTGGCTAGAGGGCATAGCTCATTCTCACTGTGCCCTCTCTCTAACAGACCCCGCAGACACCTCTGGCTCACACCTGTACACAGATCAATGATGCACAGAGTCCGGAGGGAAGGGATGGAGTTGTCACGTCTCAGACCCCGAGGACCACCTTACCTCTCGGTGCCAAATGGGGTTGGTGGTGTTGCTGATGATGGTGGACCGCCGCTCCTGCCCGTGGTGGGCACAGGTGGGGAAGCTGCTCTTCTTCCCGGGCTGGATGGACATCTTCAGGTAAGGGTCCGGGTTGAAGAACATCCCTTTCTTTAGCCCAACAGCTCTGAGATCTTCAAAGAAAGAGAGAGAGAGGAGGGAGGAAGGGCAGAGGAGGGCAGAGGAAAAGAGACGGAAGGACAAACAGCTCAACGACAAGTTGTTCTTAAATAATCAGACAGGAAGCGCCGAACAGAAACGATCTGGTGAGACAGTAACACCGTGACTCATACCGCGATCGCGTAGGTAAGTCAGGACAAGCGGGCCGTGGCTAATCCCAGCGGAGGGGTCTCCTAACGGGCTGCCAGCAGGAGACCAAACTTTACCCCACCTTACACACCTACACTCCCTCCGGGAATCATTCTGATTCTAACGTGAATGTGGGTTGGCAGCCAGCATTGCAATGTCTTGAGAGAAATCCTTAGTAAACTGTTTATTTTTTTAAAAAAAAAAAAAACACACACACACAATAGGTCCCTTCATGAGAGAAAAATGAATCTTTGACATACATACATACACGAAATGCACTGACCTACGTTTAACTGGGGCGGACGCTGCTGAGCGCACATTCAGTTACACACATTTACAGTGTCACATGTATCCCACAAATGCCACGGACGATAGGAACACGGGGAGACCAGAAATATTTCTGAAATCTGAACGCTACCTACTAGATTAAATAACTGTGAGGTTACTTTTTCAACAGCCTCAGTCACTTAAATGTTGAACGAATGCCCCACGTCTCACCTCAGATGCAGCAGCTGTGATTTCACTACGTGAGCTGCTAAAAGTTCTGGCCAAAGTCTGGTTCACAAAGAGAATGACACTTCTTTTTTTTTTTTTTTTTTAAGGCCAGGCTAAGAGAGGCACACACGTCAGGAAATGAAGCTGGCTTCACTGGACCCCCGACACCCTTCTGCGAATACCTGTGTGCCGGGGGTCAGCCTGAGAACTGAGGGGTCTCGGAGTGTCTAGAAGGACTGACTGCTTCCAGGTCACCTCACGCAGTGATGCTTAGGGTCGGGAGGCCCCGCCCACTGGTGTAGACAGACACCTGCAGATAGATGGCCCATGAACCTCCAAAGACCTCTGGGTCACCCAGACCCGCTGGGGAAGAGACCCCGTCACGTGACCCCAAATGGTCTCCACGGTCATCCTACTCAATCCCATTTCTGAAACACAAAGTCTTTCTTAGGACAGAGCTGGCCCGGGGCTGCCCAGAGAGCCCTACTCCCTGGGGCCTGCTCCCTGCTCACGGGAGGAAGCTCACGTCCCCATCTACCAGCGGGAACTTGGGGTCTAGACGTCTGTGCCATGAAAAGAGACCAGGAGAGTCTGATGACACGCAACTGGCAGTAGAGGGCGGCAGTTTAATGTGTTGGCAAAGCCCTAGCTGGTTTGCCTAGTGGATAGAGCATCGGCCTGTGGACCGAAGGGTCCTAGGTTTGATTCCTGGTCAAGGGCACGTACCTGGGTCGCAGGCTCCATCCCCAGTGTGGGGCATGCAAGAGGCAGCCAATCAATGATTCTCTCTCATCACTGATGTTTCTAGCTCTCTCTCCCTCTCCTAAAAACAATTAAACACACACACACACACACACACACAAACACACACACACACACACACGAAAAACTTACTTTAATATCCTGGCAAAGATTGAAAAATTCAACCAACAGGACCTGATGCGGAGAACACTGCATGAAGCAGAGTAAGATCACTGGCCTGAGGACCGGCGGGAGCTGAGAACTAGACAGGCACTCAGAGACGCTGCTGTCATCTCAGGAGCCTTCCCGTTCCCATCCCTGGCACCGCCCAATGTGCCTGCACTTCATTACCAGTTTAACACTGCGACATGTCTTTACTTGGCTTTGTTTAGCATAAAATAGCCTTGAGAGAGAAAATGCAATTTACATCCTTATTTTCTTACCTTTCTTGATTATGCTCGCCTCAGACTCAAAGACAGAAAAAAATGATATTCTTTAGATAGTAAGTCGACTTCTTTGCAACAAATGAGGAACAGCAGGTGCAGAAATGGCTGCCGCACAGTCTGACAGGGCTAGCAAATCATTCATGCAAAACATTCCCTTGAACACCAAGAATTTCCCCAGAAGAGGAAGCCGCCGTGATGAAAGAAGTCACTGTCAACCTTCACACCGACGATTCCCACAGGGACACTGCACAAATCAACCTCCCCTGGGAAATACAATCAACTGCCGACGACGTGTAGTCTGCTTGCTCAGTTCCCCGCACCCGTCTCATTTCTGCTCTCCTTTCTCTCTTTTGCCTTTTGTATCTCTTGTTGCTCAGAAACATCTGCCTCACCTAATAGTCCAATGAAGGCCTCAAAGTCACAAAGGTATGACATGGTAAGTATCCTGGTTTACAGTTTTATTTAGAGAAGAGGGTTAAGATATTCATCAAAACACAGTTGTTGTTGTTTTGTTTTGGGGATGTTGGTTGTTTTTTGTTGTTGTTTTTGTTTTTTTAGAGAGAGGAAGGGAGGGGGGAGAGAGAGAGAGAAACATTGATGTGAGACAGGAACATCGATGTGAGACAGGAACATCAATTGGTTGTCTCCCGCACAAGCACTGACCGGGGATCAAACCCACAGCCTTTTGGTGTATGCGATGATGCCCCAACCAACTCAGCCAGGGCAAAACACAGCTTTTGGTTTTTGCTGTAGAGCTCGATTATTTGTGTCCCTACTTATCTGTATATCATCAAGAGTAGAGCGTCTGCAGGCAGCCACTCCACAGGGCTTCCATGCTCCTGGGTAAGTATCGCCACTCACTGTCAATACGCTACGACCAGACTAATTTTTCCAGAATTACCATTGGAGTCTTGTTTTCATAGTCCATCATGTTAGCCACTTCTGCCTACCACCTGCACATATCTGACCCTACGGTAGGAAATAAGACATGATGTTAGCCAGCCGCCACGTGCACTGAGGTGGGACATTAGAAGAAGTTGTATTTAACGAAGAAACAACTGGCTGTGCCCCTACTTTTTAGGAAAATGTCCTGGGATTTTCATGATCTAGATGCTCATTCTCCTGTAGTGAGTTAATTAACATCCCTCTGGAGCCAAAACCAATATCTGTGTGTCATTTTTTAAATATTTTTACTAGAGGCCCAGTGCATGATTGAATCATGCACGTGTAAGGTCCCCTACACGCTTTCGCTTTTCGCGGTGGAGCTGGATGCCTGTCCGGTGGTGCACCAGGCCTTTCAGAAGCCTCTGGCTCGGCGGAGGCTTCTGAAAGGCCTGGTGCCGGAGCAGACAGGCACCCAGCTTCCCCACTTTTGATGGTCCGCGGCCGCTGAGGGGGGCTACCCTGCTGTTGAGAGGCGCAGGGGGCGGGACTCCCGCCCCTGCGCCTCTCAACGGCCACTGAGGGGGGCTGCTGCGGACACCTGGCTACCCTGCCGTTGAGAGGCGCAGCTGGGTGTCCGTGGCAGGCCCCCTCAGCGGCTGCAGATCTGGCCGTTGAGAGGTGCAGGGGGCGGGAGTCCCGCCCCCGGCGCCTCTCAACAGCAGGGTAGCCCCCCTCAGTGGCAGCGGATCCGGTGCCTCTCAATGGCCGGATAGGCCACCCCGAGTCCCGCCTCCCAGCCTCCCGCCGCCCAATCGTGGGCGTAGCGGAGTGATGGTAATTTACATGTTACTCTATTATTAGATAGGATTGATTTCAGAGAGGAAGGGAGAAGGAGAGAGAGATAGAAACATCAATGATGAGAGAGAATCATTGAGCGGCTGCCTCCTGCACGCCTCCTACTGGGGATCAAGCCCGAAAACCGGGCATGTGCCCTTGACTGGGAATAGAACCGTGACCTCCTGATTCACAGGTCGACGCTCAACCACTGAGCCACGCCAACTGGGCTGTGTGTATCCTATTCAGAATGATACTGACCACTGGGAAGCACAGGGCGAGGCTTCTACACTAAGAGAACCACGTGTGGCCAAACTAAATGTCCTGAGCCACGCAGGCTGGCTCGGGTTCCCACCGATGAAGAAAGAACTCCTGACCTGCAAGAGAAGAGCAGCCACTCCACAGGGCCTCCATGCTCCTGGATAAGCATCATTGGGGGTGTGAGGTCTAAAGTACAGGACCTGCCCTGCTCTCAAAAGACGGACAGATGAAGGGACAGGGGAGTGTCACAGGCAGTGGGACGTCTAAGGGCCCTGCTAAAAACCTAGACATCGGCAAACCCTGAGGGTTCCAACCAAAACATACGTACTGGCCAAATGTGAACCGTAAGTCACCCGTTACCACCGCGGGGACCTGCCAAGAAACAAAGCCCAGAAAGCGTTCCCAGGAAGTGCCTCCTCCGCTGGGACAGACATGGTGCTGAAGGCCCTGGCAGCCGTGAGCGCCGTCCTGTGCGCCCTTGGGTCGTATGCGATGAGGGCGCACCATCGCCACGTCTGTTTTCAAGATCAGCCTGCTCACCCTCCCTCGTGAGAACATGCATTTTCATGCACATGTTTTGCAGCCAAGAAAGTGAACTGAATTTAAGTTTCAGAAGCACAACACAGATGGGAAAACGAAAACAAAGCATCTGACAGTGACAGACGTCGGTTAGACTTCATTTTGGATGCACTGTAGCAGAGTCGTCGGCTTTAAAAACCCATGTCAAATGCTGACTTCCTCAGTGAATTCTTGACCTTATGACTGCCCGTTAATTTTTTTTTTAAATCAGAGGCTTTCAAACTTTTTTGAGTCGCCTACATACGAAGTAACATTTGACACGGATGCACACATACAGAGGTGTTTTTATTTTCTTGCATGCGTTTTTTTTCCGTTTGTATAAACTGACTAGAGGCCCAGTGCACGAAATTCGTGCACGGAGGGGGTTTGTCCCTCAGCCCAGCCTGTACCCTCTCCAATCTCGGACCCCTCAAAGGATGTCCGACTGCCCGTTTAGGCCCGATCCTTGGGATCGGGCCTAAACGGGCAGTCGGACATCCCTCTCATAATCCAGGACTGCTGGCTCCCAACTGCTTGCCTGCCTGCCTTCCTGATTGCCCCTAACTGCTTCTGCCTGCCAGCCTGATCACCCCCTAATCACTCCCATGCCAGACTGTTTGCCCCCAACTTCCCTCTTCTGCTGGCCTGGTCACCCCTAACTGCCCTCTCCTGCAGGGTTGATCACCTCCAACTGCCCTTCCTTGCAGGCCTGATCTCTCTCAACTGCCCTCCCTTGCAAGCCTGGTCCCTCTCAACTGCCCTCCCTTGCAGGCAGGGTGCCTCCCAACTGCCCTCCCTTGCAGGCTGGGTGCCTCCCAACTGCCCTCTCCTGCTGGCCATCTTGTGGTGGCCATCTTGTGTCCACATGGGGGCAGGATCTTTGACCACATGGGGGCAGCTATATTGTGTGTTGCAGTGATGATCAATCTGCATAGTTCTCTTTTATTAGATAGGATAGAGGCCTGGTACAGGGGTGGGGGCCAGCTGGTTTGCCCTGAAGGGTGTCCCTGATCAAGGTGGGGTTCCCTTGGGGCATGGGGCGGCCTGAGCAAGGGGCCTGTGGTGGTTTACAGGTGGGCCACGCCCCCTGGGACGCAAGCAGAGACCCTGGTATCTGGAATTTATTTTCCTTCTACAACTGAAACTTTGTAGCCTGGAGCAGAGCCAAGTCTGGGGCTCCCTCCAAGGCCCGAATCCATTTGTGTTGGGGTTATAATTGAAACTTTGTTGCCTTAAGCGGGTGGCACATCCAGGGTGTGTGGAAAGCTTTGCTTCCCCTCTTGCCAGCGGCAACCCTGGCCTGCTCTCTCAAGCTCCATTCTGCTGCCATTTGTTTGAATTTGTTTACCTTCTATAATTGAAACTTTGTAGCTTGAGTGGAGGCTTAGGCCTGCAATGGCTGGCAGAAAGCTTGGCTTCCTCTGTTACCTAGGGAACCTTGCTCTCTGTGGCTGTAGCCATCTTGGTTTGGGTTAATTTGCATACTCGCTCTGATTGGATGGTGGGCGTGGCTTGTGGGCGTGGCTTCTGGGTGTGTCGGAGGTATGGTCAATTTGCATATTTGTCTATTATTATATAGGATGTTCTGTGAAAAACTATTTCCCTTTGGTGGTCAACTGATCTTCTCCTATTCGTTTCTAAATTGCTAGTTTCAATGAAATAAGCCTTGTAAACCACAAATGAGTTCCCGCTCACCACCAATGCGTTCGTTTTATGATACACATGCAAGCAATTAGAACATTGCAGCAACCAGAAAACAACAAAAAAATTGTTTTACCCACTTTCTATTTTTATGTGTATTCCTCCACAGAAATAGGGGTTTCCCTCGGCTTTTCCCCCACTAGTTTCCACATTTCCCTTTCTCTAGATGAGGTAAGCACAAATCACGTTCAATAACCAACGCCCTCACGTGGGGTTCACACATGACATTACTGATTTTTTTTAAAGTAACTGTGCACAGTTAGAGTCTTTTTCCCACCAGAAAACTCCTTAGAAGAAGTAACTTCTGAGTTTATATCAATGATCTATTTTTATCCTGGTAAAAGACATACTTGAATTTCGGAAGTATGAGCCCCCAGATCAATAACTAGTCCACCTAGAACATATGAGAATCTGTAGAAGAAGGGACTACTGAGGCCCTTACAATCGCACACTTTCAAGCTGGACATGGAGCCAACGAAAGGCGGCCTTACCGGACAGCGTGAAGCTGACGAGCTTCCGGGAATGCGGGCTTCCGGACGCACCTCCTTCCGCGCCTTCTGCCCCCATCTGCAGACAAAAAACACGCGGCTGAAGCTTCACGGGGTCTGAGGCTCTCAGCCTTCCTGGGGAATCACGTATGTTTGCCAATGTGATGATGTTTGTACCAAACATGCATGGAGTATATATGCCTTTTCATAAGCTGCAGAGCTGGGAATTGAGACACCAATGCAGATTCTCAGAGATGAGAGAAAGAGCAGACCTAACTTCATCTTTACCCGAAATGAGATCACTGATAGGAGCTTCTAGATTTGCTGGGATATGAATCAACTGACTTTATGTCCTTTTAGTTCTTTGATAAGAAGATAGTTGATAGGTTGTAAATGGACTTATGTTGCTATTAATATATGAAAACATTCCTTAAGTTAAAAAAATCAAACATCAAATTCCTTCAGAGCTTTTAGAAAACCCTAGAATAAACTAAACACGCGATTTACACCAGACTCATCCATACATATGTAGAATGATCCTCTCTCGCCAAACATTTTTAGTGGCCACATGGATGTCCCATCGCCTATATGACTGAGCTACAGTAGGTACATGGCACCTGCTGTTATAATTAGTTGTAATAGGCATTCTCAACGCTATTGTACTAATCCTTGTATTATGAAGCTTTTCCTAAAAGCTTTCGAGTAAATTATCTCATGAAACTAGTCATTTAGAGACCACATAGCAGATTTAGCCTTTCCATCAACTTATGTACAATGAGTGCTCAATTATGGCATACTAGGAAACAAAATTTCATAGTTTTCTAAAAAAAAAAAAATCTGCAATACTGTAAGAGACAGGCTGAAGGCAGAATATATGTTGAATCGTTGGAAAAGAGAAACCACGTCGTTTATATCACACCCTTCCATCTTTCATCTTTGGAACACTCCCCACGCTCCTCTAAAAATCTTACGCCACCAACAAATAAAACTTTCACTAATCCACGAAAAGCCGGAAAACTCCGAAGTAAGTTCCACGCAAATGCTGAAATATCCATTTCTACTTCCTTCTCTACTTCCTGTAACCTAGTCAAAACTATCTTATGTGGCACTTAACTGCTTCCTGGTCGTGTCATTTGCAGGATCCTGGGGTCCCATCCAGGTATCTTTTTACATTCCAGCCATCAAACCACGTCCTTGACGACACTGGGCTGGCTCTCAGTGAGTACGTATGCTTCGTTACACCGCGTGCCACCTCTCTGACTCATCCCCCCCAGGTTGACCGGCGGGACAATAGCAAACCAGCCAGGCTCCTGATCGCTGGTCACTACCTCGTCCTGCTTTCACCACGCACAACCCCGCACTGCAGAGCGGTGAGCAGCAAGGGAGCGCAGTCTGCAGCTGAGACAGCCAGACCGGATAGGTCCCGGCGTCCCCTCAAGTGGACCCCATGGCCCTGTGCGCTGTACCGCCCCCAAGACACGATGACCCTTTCTTCGAAGAGAGACTCACCCCACGTGAGCTAAAGAAAACTGGAAAGACGCATAGTCTTTTAAAAATAAACTTTAAATAGGTTTTCTTTAAAAACCTACTTAAAGTACTACAAGATATTATAGAAACAAAAAAGTTTGCCCTTGGATTCTCATTTTTAAAATGTAGTTCACTGTCCGGCAAAAGGTTAATGTGAAACCATGTTCACATAAATCACAGATCTACACTGTCCTTGCCTGCAACGGTGGCAAAATGCCCACCTGAAAGAATACCCAAAGCATTCGATGTGATCACCGATGACCATAAAGCCAGGGAGGAGCACACAGCCCCTCGAGCTCCGGGGCATGAGCGGTGATACACACGTCTGCGCTCGCTGTTGGGAGAAAGGGTTTTAAATAAACTCCCTCCCTAGCTTCGTTCCAGGAAAAGCCAGAAGCAGCTCTGTCAACCCAGGGCAGAAACAACACATGGCAGCGAGTGGCGGCAGCCTCGGCCTGTCCCTGAGGCCGGAGGATTTCCTGTCCCAGGCGTCTGAGATGCACACCGCCGTGTACTCGGAGGAATGACAGTGACGTCCAGGTCCCAGCGACAGAGCGGGCACAGCGGTGTGTCCTGGACTCACTGCAGAAGGATGTGTGAGAGAGGACCGGATGAGGGCGGCAGCTCATGTCCTTCCCGAGGGAGGCGCCCAGTGACGGCTCCCGGGACTATTCCAAGTGGGCTTTGCGACTCTCCGCGCCGTTTATCAGTCTCAATCCCTAAACACAGGCCACAGGCCGTGTCCCGGGATGGCCATCACGCTGGGTACAAACACGGCGCTCACCCTCACAACGCAGGGGGCACAGCCACGAGGCACAGCCTCTCCGTTCTGGACACAGACCCAACCGCCTCAAGCCTGGTCAGGAACCTACTGGCCACCCATCCTAGGAGTCACCCTCTGAACCACAATATTCTATTCTGATCGCAAGCGCTGTATCGACGAAGCCGTTAAGGTGCTCTGCACGCTGTCTGAGGCAAATTAATTATCTCCAAACGAGCCACGGGACTCGACAGAATAATCTCAATGCAAAGATCAATGGAATGAGATCAATGTTCACCCGGCGGCGGACTCCCGCTGCCTTCAGTGATAGCGGATCGTTGAAACCGCTCAAGTCTAAAAGAGATAAATAAAAATTCTGGAGTTCAGAAAACCGCGTCTGGAAGCTATTGTCTAATTTCACACACAGTTAGTTTTTCAAAGGGTTTTACGGCAAACAGCGCCGCAGTTCTCCTTTTGCATTGTTTCCCTTTAGAATATTAATTACAGCATGTGCCAGTGCCGACTATGTGACACGGCAGAGGTTGCAGTCAACAACTGTTACTCTCCTTGTGGACTTCCAAGGCTTATCTAGGAAATGTGGGTGATCCTTTCGTGTTCCATACCATGTGTCCTACGGTGGGGACTCAGACATAATTCACCCGTGGGCTCGGTACTTAGGTACTGCAGATTTCGCACGTACTGCTCCCTCTACCTAAGATGCTCTTCCCTACCTCTCTCCACCTGAGTGGCTCCTACTCATCCTGCAGACAGCCCCGCAAGCATGCCTCCTTCAGGAAGCCCTCAACACCTTTCCGATCAGGATCAATCCTACCAGCAGGTGCCCTCCTAGCCCCGTCTGACTCCCGCTCATTGTCATTCGACTCAAACAAACACAATTTAACTTAGTTGATGTCTCTCCTCCCCCACCAGACCAGTGAGAACAAACGCTGTGTTTTGCTTATCACTGAGTCCCTGGTGGTGCGTGCGATGCCCGGCACTTAGCTGGCACCCCGTGAGTAATTGCATGCGTGAGAGGAGAAAGGGAAGGACTGGCTGATACGGCACTGGTGGGTCTGGACCAGGCGTCCTCAGACTGCGGCCCGCGGGCCACATGCGGGTGTTTTTGCCGTTTTGTTTTTTTAGTTCAAAATAAGATATGTGCAGTGTGCATAGGAATGTGTTCATAGTTTTTTTTTAAACTATAGTCCGGCCCTCCAACGGTCTGAGGGACAGTGAACTGGCCCCCTGTTTAAACAGTTTGAGGACCCCTGGTCTGGACAATTGCAAATCGCCATCGGCAAAGATTACTTTCTGAATTTCAAGGAGTCAACCTGGCCACTTGCCTATTTCCAAAAGTGCGTGCATCTATACATTTACACACACACACACACACACACACACACACACGTTATGAAGATTCGATATTATGGAAGTCTATTTTTCTCCTATGCTTCCATGACCTGATTTTTAGGAACGAGCAATGTAAGTGTAATGACTTACATCTCTTACACTCTCGGGATTCCCCTAAACTCTAAGTCCAATCACCCATGTGCAATGCAGAGCAGCTTGTGAGGCTGAGAGATTCTAAGGTTGGTGGATGGAGTGAAAAATCACATCGAGAAAAGGACTCCCCTGGGAAGTGCCAGGTTGGAAATGGACAGACTTTCCCTTCCAGGGTCCAACAAAGCCAACGGTGCCCTCCAAAACAAAATTAAACATCTCGTTCTCCCACCGAGGCCCGGAGAAGCAGCTGGCCGCCGCGGACCGGCCACGTCGTACAAAACCATGTGTGGTCTCTGGAGGCACTGGGCCCCAGCTCGGCCTGGAGAGGGACTCAGCACTGAGCCTCCCAGGGGAACAGCACAGGCCTGACCCCCTCTCACACTCCCTTTGGGAGGAAAGCTCACTGATCAGCAGGCAGAATCACACCCTCTCCGTCATGACTGTTCTCCCTTCGACTCACTGAGCTCCTGTAAATTCAATTCACACTCAGATGCAATGCTACCATTTCCTACCCAATGAAGTCTGAAACCCCTTCCATGGGGAAGCACTCATAATTTGCTTCATGGAGAGCCGACTACACAGAGCTGTTCTAAATCAAATCGTATTTTCCCACTGGTTAGATTATGGATGCAGGTCAGCCAGCCTGCGCGTGATTTCCTTCACTAAAGCAGAGCCCCAGTGCCCTGTGTTTCCTTCTCATTGCACCCCATAAGCTGCCAGAGGTGCACATGCAGAAATAGAAGGCGAGGACCCGGGGACCGCCCACCCCCCGGGACCACCCACCCCGGGGACCGCCCACCCCCGGGGACCGCCCACCCCAGGAAGCAGGGAGGAGGACTCACCATCACAGCGGGGTTCCTCACAGTGATGCAGGGGGTGGTGGCTCGCAGGGCTCCGCTGATGCCGTGGTAGTACTTAAAGCAGATTTTTATCTCCGCTGCAGACCGATAGGAGAAAAACAATCATTCAGACAGGAGGCACGTTCTCTGGGAACCAGCTGAGGCCATTCCCACACCGCCTCTCAGAAAGCCCTGCTCCTGAGTCTCTGAATGACCCCTCCTTTCCCAAGCAGAGGCGACGGATTGGTTATCCAGTGGTCGGCAAACTGCGGCTCTTTGGCTCCTTGAGTGTGGCTCTTCCACAAAATACCACGGCCTGGGCGAGTCTATTTTGAAGACGTGGCGTTCGAAGAAGTTTAGGTTTAAAAAATTTGGCTCTCAAAAGAAATTTCAATCATGTACTGTTGATATTTGGCTCTGTTGACTAATGAGTTTGCCGACCACTGGCTTCTTACTGGTCTCAGATGCTTCCCTGGACTGTTATAAGAACACCCTCAAACATATCCTACCTAATAATAGACAAATATGCAAATTGACCGCACCTTCGCTATGCCCAAGCCACGCCCACCAGTCAAGCCACGCCCACCAACCAATCAGGATGAGTATGCAAATTATCCCAACCAAGATGGCGGTTAATTTGCATATCAAGACAGTGTAGAAAGAAGCCAAGAGCTGCAGAAGGGAGCAAAGCTGCGGAGAAGCAAGCAAGCCAGGGGGAGGAGAAGGGAAGAGCGGAGGCGGGGCCGGGGAGAAGGGAGGAGCGGAGGCGGGGCCGGAAGAGAAGGGAGAAAAGCAGGCGGGGCGGGGTAGAGTGCAGCAGGAAACCCTATTGCAGGACTCTTCCTGCAACGGGAATGCTAGTTAGAAGATAATGTGCCAACGTGCCACCAGAGACGAGGCTAAGACTAGCTGCCCTGCGTGGAGGTGTCTCTCTGGTCTCGCGGCTCCTTAACCTCACCCCCACTTTGGGAGGCAGAAGGCCTGCCCCCAGGCTGCAGATGGGGTGTGGAGATGTGCTGAAGGTCAAACAGGAAATGACAGAGTCAGGACGCAAGCCAGCCTTAGGTATCAAAGCCTTCATTCTGAACCCCTACAATACAGACAGACTGCAGCTGCCCACGGAAACAGAAAGCAGGTTAACACGTATGAAAAAATACTGCCTTAGCCTACGCAGTGCTCGGGCCTGGGGACCTGCATTGTTTTAAATGTCCAAGTGATCTAAATGCACCTACTAGACAGGGATCAAATTCAGTAACCACCGGCACAGACACTCCTGGTATGTGAACAGGCAGGTGCAGATGCAGATGTATGTGGAGGTCTATATCCACAGGTTATGTGTGTGTTTATATATACTACACATGTATGTAGCATATATGTGTTTTATATGTGTAAAATTTGAACTCGATAAAGAGCAATACCAATGTCATGTACTGATTTTGGGAAGGAACAGTTTCAAAGCTCGTGCAGTCAGAATGCGTCACAGGTCGATGGCACAGACACGGGGATGTTCCCGTGTGCAGAGCGCCTGAGCCACCGCAAGATGCCTGGTTCCCCAGGTGTCATCCGATACCGGCAGGGATGCTGCCGGGCAGCCCCGGGCCAGGCCGCCTACAGGAGCGGCTTCCTCCCCTGAGTCCCCTGGATCACACCCTAGAGCGGGGCCACTGGACGTGTTTTCCCAAGGAAGCTCACCTCCCACTGGCCCTCCCGGCTGCACCCGATGACCTCCACAGAGTATGTGGCTCACTTGTTTTAAGAGAAAAAAAACACAACAACTAAAGAAAAACCCTTTTAGGAATTTATATTATTGCACGTTTCCTATCCATAATGAAATAAATAAATAAATAAACACACAGTCTTGTCATGAGGTAAAATACTGACTCTTTCCATCACCAACGTTAATCCCTGTGGTGATTCAAACTGTAGCGAGCACTGCCGAGCCGAAGACTGTGACCACGTTCCCATCACAGACAGGCCCGGCCCCCCCTGGGCAGGGCAGAGAATCCGAGGAAGGCGTCTGGTCCAGCAGGGGATGGGGTGTGGAGGTGACAGTCACAGGCCTGACAGAGCACAGGAGACAGACGCTAAAAGGGAGGATGGCGGGGAGAAGGCTGGAGGCCCCAGAGACCAGTGAGGACACGCGGGATCAGAAAGGCTCACAGAACGCACTGGCTGGGACTGAAACCTGCGGGTGAGAAAACCTAACCGATGAGAAGGCTGGGAGCGAGGAGTGGCCGAGGCAGGAACGGTGAGCTGCTGGCTCTGAGGACGGACCTGCGCGGGAATCCCAGCCTCATTCTCACCGCCCTCCGCGGAACACCCAGGCGTGACTGTCCCGAGCACCGACACGGGGCTCTGATTATTCCCGAAACGGTAACAGCTGCGTAGACCTGAGCCAGCCTTTCTCTCCCACCCGCTTTCTCCCGAGACCAACAGCACGTCTTCGGCAAGAACAGGGCTCAGCACGGTGCACAGGCCCATCAAAGCCCGGCAAGCTCGGTGGCAGGCGTGAGCACTGGGCTCTGCGGGCAGGAGCTCTCAGAGTCACCCTCTAACGCTGGAGGCCAGGACTCCGACAGCCGGACCTCCGTGACCAAGTCAACGGGGAGTGAGCGAGATGTGCATTTGTGTAAGACATCTTCCCCGAACTCTCACGTTAGGATGCCATGTCCTCGAAATAGTCAGCGAGGGAACACACTCTAAGACAAAACAAGTGACTGCTCGTTTTTAAAATATATATTTTTTTATTGATTTCAGAGAGGAAGGGAGAGGGAGAGAGACACAGAAACATCAATGATGAGAGAGAATCATGGATCAGCTGCCTCCTACACGCCCCCCGCACTGGGGATCAAGCCCACAACCTGGGCCTGGGCCCTGACCGGGAATCTAACCGGGACCTCCTGGTTCCTAGGTTGATGCTCTATCACTGAGCCATGCCGGCCGGGATGCTCATTCTTATCTGTAGGATATTGGTAGCCAGGCCCACTTTGCCAGCCGACGCATTTTAGGAATTTTATTCCTTGCTATGACCCAGATCTCCAACCCCAGTGATACACTAGCGTCTCAGTGACCTCTAAGATGAACTGACTCTGAATTGAACAAAACAGATTCTGTGGGCGGACATGGTCACCCCAAACAGGGCAGAGCCAACAGCTTCCCACGGCTTCCTGCTGGGGCAGAGCACAGGGACTGACGCAGATCACCCGTCACAAAAAGCCAACACACAGCAGGTCCCCAGGGAGGAAAACACAGAACAGCTGTGGGCCCCTGGACTCCAACCAGCCAGGTCCCAGAGCAGGACCCCAGGAAAAAGGCCTGCCCCTCCAATACGGGCCTGTCCCATGCGGGGTGGGAGCGTCCTGTCCACATAGGATTTTTAGTGCTTTCGGTCACTCAAGATTAAAACACAGTGTAACCATAGGACCTCCCCTCCGAGTAAGAGAGAAACCAGCAGGTGGACCAATGTCCCTGCACATTTTAGTTATGGGAAGAGGCCCCTGGAAAGAAAACCCAAAAGGGGGGCAAGGGCAGTTGGGGCCCCGCCATCTGTTGGAGCTACATGTTTACCCTCTCACTGCGAGAGGAAAACAGAAAGCTACTCATTCCTGCGGGAAACGGACGCAAGGACAGGGGAAAGCCAACGCAGGTGTGATGACCGAGCATCAGAACCGGGAGAAGCCCACTGCTCACAGGGCCAGCCCGCTCCCAGGCGGCGAGACGGAGGAGCTGGACTAGGGAGCAAGGAAGGATCCATCGACCCAAGAAGGGATTCCCCACATATCGATGGTCAAACAGACAGGAGGAAGGCAGGCGAGAAAGCAGGTCTGAATGAATGGATGAATGAATGACCATCCTATATAATAAAAGGCTAATATGCAAATTGTCCCCTCGGCCGGGAGTTCAACTGGGAGTTTGACCAGCGGGCGGGGCTGGCCAACTGCCCGCAGCCCCTCCCCCTGGCCGGCCTCACCCCTGACCGCCCCCCCTACCCTGATTGGGGGGCAAGGCCAGCCCGCCAACCATCCACAGCCCCTCCCCCCAGTCAGCCCGGCCTGATCGTCCCAATCAGGTTGGGCCGGCAGGACCCGACCCATGCACGAATTCATGCACCGGGCCTCTAGTAGTCTATAAAAGACTATAGAAACAGACGTTCTGGCATGTCTGACCCAAGACAACTTTTGAAACCTCTTACATTTCAAAACTCAAGAATGCACATGGCCCAGATGAGCAATCCAGTTTCTGCAAGCATCAGCTCATTTGAGGAATATTTGACAGTCTGATGACAAGTGCAGAGGGAAGCGTCCTCTTCTCCAATGCCTAGCAAGGTCGTCTACCCCAAATTAAACCAGTCTGTGTCCTCCAAATTCATCCAGGCAGGTCCCGTAACAATATGCCTGGCCTCCTGCCTCCTGCCTCCTGTAGGGGTTTATCCAGACAAACCAAAGCCGTCTTTACATTCAGAAATAGCTCAGTGCTCAAATCTAGGTTTTGCCATGAATTTAGGTCAATTTTTGGAGAATTTTACTTTGCCTGGACTTCTGATGAGCTAAAGATAAAAAACGTTCTGTCTGAAGATGAAAGCAAATGTTTTTCTCTGTCTTTAAGTTTTCAAGATCAAAGGTTGAAAATATAAAAACTGTCTAACATACTCAGCCACCTCCTGATTTAAAAAAAAAAATGTTGCATAATCTCACCAGAGGATATGTTTTTCTTGATTTTTTAGAGAGAGAAAAGGGGGAGGGAGAGAGAGAGAGAGAAATCTATTAAGTACTAGCAGGAGGGGTAAAGAAAAACCTTCTCTGAGAAAGAGAGATTTACTAGCGCCTAATCAGCCAGGACGTCCCGAACCTCTACCACTTTGGAAGGGAGAAAGAAAATCAACCACACAAACTGAGACCGTCTGTCCACGGGCTGTTGTTTTTCACACACACTGTTCCACATGACAGCAGCATGTGATGCTGACTTCTTCCCGGTGTTCTGAGGTATTTATCTCGGAACACCCCCGAGTATGAATCGGCAGGCGCCACCCAGGGCCATCACTCCGGCAGCCTTCCGCACTTGGGAGCCCACACGAAGGTCGTTTCCCCGTTTCCCCTGAAGCTCCGCTGGTGCTGTTTCTCAGCCAGGTCAGCCTCTCAAACCCTGGGACCCTCCCAAAGGAGGAATCACATTGACAGGAAGCTGGGCTAGTTCCCGTTCCATGTTTCCCCATATCCTTTTATCACTTACTTCTCCGACGACTTAGGTAGTAATGCCAGCTGGGCCACGGTGGGGAAGTAAAGTAGAAATAGGCAAGAAAAAGCGCCCGTGACCTCACCCCCCAGAAACAACCTCTCATTCACGTTCTGGCAAACATACCCTTCGGGGCTTTCCCTTCTGCCATGATTTCAGCTGGGGCTGTGCTGTGTGTCTCTGCCTTTTCCCTCTCACTTATATCATGAGCATTTTCCCTTAAAATTACATTCCACTCAAGATTTAAAGAGAGAATCTAGCCAGAAATTAAACTGAAAAGAAGGCATTGCTTAAGGGTCAGAAATGGGATTAGAGAAAGCTCTAGGATGCTGACTTCCCAGTGAAAATGTGGAAGAAATAATCTGATGGCAAGTCAAAGTAATAGCTGCTAATCTTTCAAAACAACTTGTTACAGTGCAGTAGTTTTATATGCTTTAACTAGAGGCCCGATGCACGAAGATTCTTGCAAGAATGGGCCTTCCTTCCCCTGGCTGCCGGCACCGCCTTCGCTCCGGACCGGAGCTGCCTTTCCGCCCTCCCACGCTGCCCAGAGGCCCTGAGCGGCTGGGGCAGTGCGGAACGCCATGGCAATGACGCAGGTGTCCCGCCCTGCGCCCGGCCGCTAGGTGCCTGCATATGCAAATTAACCCGCTATCTTTGTTGGGTTAATTTGCATACTCACTCCTGATTGGCTGGTGGGCATCGCAAAGGTATGGTCAATTTGCATCTTTCTCTTTTATTAGTGTAGGTAATGTGCCTACATCAAGTCGCTACTCGATCAAACCTTACTTTATATTTTAAGGTGTAGTAAGTACCCTCCTTGTATAGCATCCCCACACTCTCCTGGACTAAACACCCTGCGTATGGAAGATTTAATTGTTACACAGAGATAAATAACTCAGAAAATGTTTAGAGCCAATTTTGTCTGCAGTAAGGAAAAACTCTGTAAGTGTAGACATTAACCTGGACCAACCAGTAAATCATTTGCTTCCAGGAGTATCTAGCTACTCCACAAAAATGTACTTACTATGTTTGCAATAATATTAGTGGAAAGTATAGATACTCCCCCTCATCCAAAATAAAAAGGAATGACATATTTCTGTGAATCACGTGTGCTATGTAAAAGCATTTGCATGTACAAACGAATATAACATCAGATAACGGGGGCATGGTTGAATTATCTGCAGGATTCCTACTAAATAGACCTCTATCGCAGTCCCAGACTATCTGACCCACACTTGTAAAAACCAGGACCCAAAGGCAAAAGTTATTCTGCCGCTGGGAAAAATAATAGCAGAGTTAGCAAATAAATATTTTAAATTAAGTTAAATCCTTAAATTTAAATCTTGGAATGTTTTTCCTGCTCTCTAACATTAGTATTAATCATTAAATATGAATTACAAATGTAGACGCAAAGGTATATAAAAATGTGTGAAGTATTAAAATAGCCACACATAATTTATACTAGAGGCCCGATGCACGAAGATTTGTGTAAGAACGGGCCTTCCTTCCCCTGGCTGCCGGCACCGCCTGTCCGCTCCAGCCTGGAGCCGCCTTTCCGCCTCTCGCCTTGTCACATCAATTTGCATATTCCCTCCTTATGGGCTGTGGGCGCCGCCATCTTTGTCGCAGAGTTACCGTCAATTTGCATATTCTGTCTTTATTAGATAGGATATCATATGTTCATACAACACACACACACTTTTCAAAATATGTGAACATTCTCTAATGAGTATTTTCTAAAATAACACATTTTCCAATTTGGAGTTATATGGTGTAAGTGTGTGTAAATCAGAGCCAAAAGCATTTTAAATAGCACTCAGAAAAGACCCATAGATCCCCGCATCTCCAGGCAACGTCGCATAACAAACATCCGTTTCACTCGTGGCTACTTACGTTCCATGAAGTAGGGCCCCGGCTCAATCCTCCACACGAGCTGCCCTTTCTGGGTGCCGGTCACGCCCCTGTTTTTAGAATCCCAGAAGTTGGCTGGAGAATTCTCATCTGGAAAAAACAAAGGAACACCTTTCAGCTTCATTACCGCTCTCTGTCCTTCCTCAGCTCCAAGACCAAGACAAGTCCTCAGACAGAGAGAAGATGGATGGGAAATGCCCGTGAACACCAGCATGAGTGACGACTCCCAGCAGATGACTATGCTGAATGTCTCCACTGGCATTGTACGGGGGACGTGGGGAGGGTGCGGGTGGCAAGACGCTGGCATCGCTGGGCTTGGCCGGGTTGGTCAGCGTGGCCAACAACAAGACTACAGAGAGCGAAGGGCACAGCAGAGCCGGGGGCCGAGCTGATGTGTGGGGAAGGGGCTGCGCCCACCGACAGGTCCTTCACGGAAGGAGGGAGGAGCAGAGCGGGGAGAATATAACAAAACTCCACGTGGGGGACAAAAAGGCACGTTAAGCTGTAAGACGGAGTCGGACACACTCCAGGTTTGCCACGGACAGCGTCCCGGCTCCAGGTCTGCCTGGGACACCTTTCACAAACCGCCAAAGGCAGGAGGCCTCGAGCCGACGGAAGGAAAGGGAAGAGGCAGCGTCTGGACCTCTGAAGGGAAGAGGCTAGAAAGAACAGACCCGGGAACAGGCCTGAACGTGGCCCTCTCCACGCTGTCTGACCTCATGACACAGAAAACGGTCCTAGTTGTAGGCACACTGGGGTCAGTGGAAGAGGCTCTCACCACTCCAGATGACGGGCGGGGACACTCTGGCGGCCCAGGCTCCGCCCCCACCCTGAGCGCTGTGGGATGCATAGTCTACAGAACTGGCTCACATGCCACTAGTCTGAAGCTCTGTCCCAGAGCCTAGAAGAGGAAATGAACTGAAAACGTGAAAAGGAGCCCCTTCAGGGTTTTACAGGTGCACAAAAATGTGTACAGTAACACTGGCTCTCACAGTCCGATGTACCTCATTTGGTTTTGGTTTTGTTTTTAATATATTTGTATTGATTTCAGAGAGGAAGGAAGAGCAAGAGATAGAAACATCAATGATGAGAGACAATCGTTGATCAGCTGCCTCCTGCACCCCGCTACTGGGGATCAAGCCTGCAACCCGGGCATGTGCCCTGACCAGGAATCAAACCATGACCTCCTGGTTCATATGTCAATGCTCAACCACTGAGCCACACCGGCTGGGCCAAATGCACCTCATTTGTTTCCCCAAATCCCTTTTCCGGGAGGAGAGATTAGGGATGCACTTTAACCGAGAGCAGAGATCAACCAGACAGGGTGAACAAAGAGCTACACTAAAAAACGGAAAGATAGAGGAAAGGTCCCAAGCCCAAGGGTAAATCCCAGAGGAGAAACCTCTCTTCTTTTTTTAACCCCACCTGAGGATATGTTTTTATTAATTTTTAGGGAGAGAGAGACATACACAGACATAGATAGATGTGAGAGAGAAGCATCGACTGGTTGCCTCTCGTACATGCTCCACCTGGGGATCAAACCCACAACCTTTTTCACCGCAGCGTAGTATTCCATTGTGTAGATGTACCACAGTTTTTTAATCCACTCCTCTGCCGATGGGCACTTAGGCTGATTCCAAATCTTAGCTATGGTGCATTGTGCTGCTATGAACATAGGGGTGCATGTATCCTTTCTGATTGGTGTTTCTAGTTTCTTGGGATATATTCCTAGAAGTGGGATCCCTGGGTCAAATGGGAGTTCCAGTTTTAGTATTTTAGGAAACTCCATACTGTTCTCCACAGTGGCTGCACCAGTATAGATCCAGAGACAGAGAAACATCGACCAGAATGTCAAACCTCAGGGAAGGTAGGGGAGGGTGGGGGTAAGGCGGAGAGGTCAACCAAAGGACTTGTATGCATGCATATGGGCCTAACCAATGGACACAGACACCAGGGGGGTGGGGGCATGAGTGGAGGGGTGGGAGGGCAATGGGAGGATAAGGACACATATGTAATACCTTAATCAATAAAGAGAGAAAAAAACAAACTAACAAAACAAAAAAAACCCACAACCTTTTGGTGTACGAGATGATGCTCCAACTGACTGAGCCACCCCACCCGGCCAGGGCGAAACCTCTCTTCTTTTGAGCGTAAAAGAAACAAAAAGCGAGGCTCGGATAACCCAGCTTTGAGCGACTTCCGCCTGCCGCTGTCCTCGGAGCCCACTGGCTTCCTCACATGGACAAGCCAGAGAACTCGGGGGGCGGGGGGGTCCTTTCGTGGGATTGGCATTCAGCACATTAGAAGTCAAAGATGCTTTCTGTGAAAGTCCAAGAGCAGCCACTGTCCTTTACAGGAATGGAGAGGCATAAGCCGTCCAGAGCCTCCCCTCCCCACCCGAGCACACCCAGGACGTGACTCCCCCCACCATGGAATGCAGCCGCAGCCCGATCTCTCCAAGGCGCCCAGGCGATCGCCTAACGCTGGCCGCTGGCCGGGAGGGATGGCCCGGGTCCTCAGAGCAGACGCCGGCCCCTGCCATCCGCCGAGCGGCTTCCATGCCCACGGAGCCCCACCTCTGTCCACGGCAACAATGCGCCCCGTGAACCCTGCTTCTCTCTCCGAATCCCGCGTAGCTGAGGGTGGCACGGGGTCTCGCTCCAGCCGGTGAGATGTGCGTGGAAGCCTCCCGGGCGGGACTCCTGGGAAAGCTATCGTTGTTCTAATGAATTAAAGGACAGGAACCTGAATTTTAGCACGCACCCCAACCAGGGGGTGTGACCCCGGTACCGCACACACCGCACGTGGGAAACTCTGTTCCCGGCGCTTTCCAGGGAAACTGAGCGATTACAGCAAAGCTCTGGACAGTGGACACCTCCTGTCCCTTTCACCCGTTAGCTCGTCCCTTCCTTCCTTCCCTCCCTCCCTCAGTCCAAAGGCATCTGCGGAGTGCCTATGTGGAGGCCACGGACACCCACTTCCTGCCATGGAGAGCGGACGGTGCGGGAGGAGATGGGCACAGAGGGTACGAGGCCATGTGGGGAGCAGCAGGGCAGAGGCGTGAAAGGGGACAGAGGAGGGGTGGCCAGTGCTTCCGGGGACGGTGCACAGTCCATAGGCTCTGGGTCCATCAAACGGGAAGTGTCTTTGGGAGGTGCAGACGGAGGTATCCTTCGGGGGATCTACACATTGAAGCCGGTCATTAAGGTGTCCCCTCTGTTCCTTTGCTTCACTGTTCCCGGAGACATGTTGTTTGACCTCACAGGGTTCTTTTTGGGGAGGAAGAGGGGGTTCATGGGTGGTCATCAGAAGCAGCAAGCAAGTGGCCATGCTTAGAGCTGAATTCAGCAGCACAAGTTTCTATTGTTGCCCGGGCCCGGGACATAACGCCCTGCAGCCGTGGAGAAGTAGGGTTTGTTCTATTCTCCTATAATGTGATCGTAGACAGTCGCTTTTTAAGAAGCTCAGTGAATTCTTTCTTTAAAATGCCACGAAATCTAAAATAATGTAAGCATAAAGTCTTTTTTAAGTTTTTTTTTCCCCCAAACGCTTCCTTCCCCATAATATTTGATACACAAAAATCAGTGTGAAAATTTTCTTTTAAAAAAAGTCTTCTCCTGTATGTGGTTTTTCAATTCACAAAAATGTTCAGGAATCGGCTTTTAAGATAATAAAAGAATATACAGGAGACAGGACCAGACATGTCAAAGGTATCCAAACATAATCTGGATTTGGAAATGACTCAGCCTCTATCTCAGTATTTCCCAAACCTCCATACAGTACTGGAGATAAAATAGGACCAAAATAAAATATTCAAAGCCCTCACTCCTCTATCAGGGGAGTTGAGAAAGGTGAGGACTTTTAGGAAAAAGATGCCATGAGACTGACTGTGTCAGAGAATAAAAAAATAATAATAATAATGCTTACAACTTTTGCTTTAAAATAATCCCTCCCTACATTTTCTCCAAAAAATAGCATAAATATCTAAGTTGATGTTAAATTACCTTTCGGATACACGTTAAGTAATACTATGTCCTGAGGTTGGATCATAAAGGGGCCTGGCTTCATTCCGGCTACACGCAGACATCAGATGCCCTGTCTAGGACTTGGGGTTGGGAGACTGATACTGAGCAACAATCATTTGAATCAAAATGATCACTCCAGACCCAGGCCAAGTACACACCTCCACAGAGGCCACGTGACGGGTAAAACTTTGCAAACGCACCAGCACGTGCTAGGCAGGTTGTGGAATCCCACTGCAGTGTGAGAAGAAAACTCTGGTAACGACTTTGAGACGCGGACGACGTTGTGGGAGGGGCGAGTCTTTACCAGCGCTGGTACCAAACAGAGCACCAGCCGTACCCGGTGCTATGAGAGTCATAAGCGAACTTCCAGATGAAGGGGAAGATGTGGCATTCGTGTTTAACCCATCCTCCCTGGACGTACAATTCCGTACCCTGAAGCCCTCTCTGGATGGAAGAAAGAGTGTGTGTGACAGGCACGCTTGGCGGTTACAACGATGACACCGGGCCACCCGCGGAGAAGGCGCCCACGGGTGACGACGGCTTTGGAGCCACCTGCATGGTACATTTCCTATCGACACCGGAAGAGCTGGATGACTGTAATGTGCCAGAGACGGGACAAAAAGACACCAGCCCATTACAGGACAGGTCTGCAAGTCTGGCCTGGGGGATAGCTGTCCCTTCCCACAATTCACCACCCCTAGAAGCCAAAACCTCCCATTCTTTAGCTAGTTACTTCTCTACCACGTACTGCCCTTTGTTCGAACGGTGTATGAGCTCCCGAGACCAACCACATCTCTGAGTCTTCATGCCCATGAAGGTTTCCATGCACACAGAAATAAAAAATGTGCAGCGGATGAGATGTGTATGCCTCTCATCCTGTCGCTCTGTCGTTGGTCAGTCTGATTGGCAGGCCCAGTCCCTGAACCTAGGAGGATAGAGGAAAGGTGTTTTTTTCTTCCTCTACATAGTCCTCAAAGGGGTGGTCAAGGATGGCCAGCATTTGGTAGCTTGGTAAACACCTTGGCACAAGATCCAATATTAGGCCCATCAACAATCTATAATAATAAAAGCATAATATGCTAATTAGACTGGACAGCCGGACGACCTTCCGGATGTCCTTCCGGACGACCTTCCGGACAAAGCCGGGGCTGTGAGGGCTGAGGCAAGCCGTGGCGGCTGCGAGGGCTGAGCCCCTTGCACGGATTTCGTGCATCGGGCCTCTAGTATTCTATGACAATGACACTACAATGCTTCAATCCTTTTTCGTGCCCCAAGGCTGTCAGGTTAGAACAAGATTTCCTGTTGCTAAAGAAGGTTCATGAAAAAGAACAGAGTAAATGACCTTTTTCTAAAGGCCCAGAATCAGAGACGGGTAGACCACCTTGAGGACCTCAATAATGATGTCGAACACTGCGGAGCTCACTATGCGCCGGGCACTGTTCCGCTGTTTTGTCTTTATTAACTCAATAAAGGGCTTTCAAACAGGCAAGTAACGTATTCAAAGCCCTCACTTTTCTATCAGCCAGCCCAGGGGAGTTGGGAAAAGATGAGAACTTTTAGGAGAGAGACGCCATGAGACAGACTGTGTCAGAAAAACAATCCCTCCCTACGTTTTCTCAAAACCCTCTGCGAACAATCCTGTAAGATACTGTTGTCATATTTTTAACGATGGGGAAACGAAGGCACAGAGACGCGAAGAAATGTGCCCGGGTCCGGAATCCACGTGCAGAGTGAGCACAGGCCGCTGGCTCGGAGGCCACGCGCCCCGACACGACGGCACGCTGCCCACCGGGACCACGGCGAGGAGCCTGGGCTACATTCTGCCGATCGTGGAAGGTCACTGACGCACTGAGAGCAGGGAGGGGCGTGACCTGCCCTTCGTTAAAAAATCCTTCTGGCTGCTGCCTGCAGAGCGCACTGCACCAGGACGAGAGAGGACGGCCCCAGTGCCTCAGGCCCGGGCCCGGCACCCCGTGGGGGAGCGCCACCTAAACATGACCCTCCCCGGCCCCATCTTCCCTGGGCAGACAGAGCTGGGCAGCTATAAATAGCCGCTCCTGGTGCACAAGGCTGCACACCAGTCCAGACGCTGCAGCCCCGTGACCCCGGGAGCTGACTCATCCCCGCCGCGCTCCCTCCAATCAAACCTCCGTCCTGCAATGTCACGCGAAGTCCTGCAGGCTCTTCTCCTCCCTCCCTTTACGCAAACAGCTCCTGCAAGTCCCGCCTTCCCACACTCGGCCTCGACCAGTCACTTATCTATCGAAATAAAAACGTAAATGTCCGTTTGTTCAAAATCTTAAATCTCCGAAAGTTCTTCACCGATTGCTTTGAAATTTTGACACAACGTTGCATTCGAATACGCGTGTGTTTGTATATACCTTATACCTACTATTGTATAGATGTCACACCTGTGACAGGTAAAAACATGTTTTTTAAAAAAACAGCGCCATCTGTTGGACGTAAAAGCAACATGCTATACTAAACCGCTAGCCCAGTGGTCCTGCCTTTGTCAACAGTGTGGTTTGGGGGGGACCAGGCCTGCAGAGGTGGGCAGTTTGGGGGGGGGGACCAGGCCTGCAGTGGAGGACAGTTGCGGGGGGACCCAGGCCTGCAGGGGAGGGCAGTTGGGAGCCAGCAGTCCTGGATTGTGAGAGGGATGTCCGACGGCCCGTTTAGGCCCGATCCCACTGGGATATATACTGAGTGGCCAGATTATTATGCGTTCAGCGCTTCTCTGGGCTCCTGCAGCAACAGGCTGAGCCACAGCAACGCGTGGCCGGGTACAGCTAGTAACTCCATAAAACACTTCATGGCACATATGAAACACGAGTGGCCCGGTGCACGGATTCGTGCACACTGAAAGGGGAATAATTATAAGAAATATTATAATATTGCTATTTGCCCTTTCTCCCTCAGGGCCTGGGAGCTGGGCGGCGCTGGTCGCCGTCTGTGGGGCGATTGACAGGGTGATCAGGCCCCCACTCGCACCCGCCTTGGCCTGGCACCACCCGCTCACCTGCTCCACCATCCCATGCGGTCCCACTCTCATCAGGGCCCATCAGGGCTGGCAGTGCCTCCACTGCCGCCCACTGCCCATGCTGTGTCACCGACGCCCACCATGTTCCGTGCCGCCCCCTGGTGGTCAGCACACATCATAGCGAGCGGTCAAACTCCCAGTGGAACCACTGCCCAAGGGGACAATTTGCAGATGAGGCTTTCATTCTCTAGGCTAGCCCTGGCCGTCAGTCCACACACACCCCCTCTGCATCGAGAGCAGGAGCTTTTGGTTCTGAGGGACATACCGTTTATTCCAGGTGCCATGCAGGAAGGACGCCTCCTGGGAATGACACTGCCAGGCTGTCTGCAGGGGGCTGTAGGGTCCCAGAACGTCAAGGCACAGCAGACCTGAGTTCAGACTTCACTTCTCCCATTTGCTGCATTTGTGACCTTGGACAAGGCCTTCCCCTGCACAGACTCCATTCCTTCCTTCTGGGAAATGATGCCAGCTCCCAGCTCGGGAAGCTGAGGAGTCCGTGGCACAGCGTGGAAGCTGGCGCGTAGTAGGAGCTCAGCAGTGGGCTTCTTAAATTTTTCCATTCGTTTCATCCTTCTTTCCAAGGGAGTTATTTGTTTACTTTTCATCTATGTTTATTTTTAACTAGAGGCCCAGTGCATGAAATTCATGCACGGAGGGGGGGGGGGGTTCCTCAGCCTGGCCTGCACCCTCTCCAATTTGGGACCCCACAGGGATCAGGCCTAAACCGGCAGTCGGACATCCCTCTCGCAATCTGGGACGACTGGCTCCTAACCACTCGCCTGCCTGATCACCCCTAACTCCTCTGCCTGCCGGCCTGATCGCCCCTACCTTGTCCCCCTGCTAGCATGATCGCCCCTAACCTCTCTGCCTGCCTGTCTGATTGCCCCTAACTGCCTCCCCCACCAGCTTGCTTGCCCCCAACTGCCACCCCCCTGCCGGCCTGATTGCCCCCAACAGCCCCCTGCCAGCCTGCTTGCCCCCAACTGCCTCCCCCTTCTGGCCTGATTGCCCCCAACTGCCCTCCCCTCCTGGCCTGATCACCCCTAACCGCCTCTGCCTCAGCCCTGTCACCATGGCTTTGTCCGGAAGGATGTCCGGAAGGTCTCCCGGAAGGTCTCCTGGTCTAATTAGCATATTACAGTTTTATTAGTACAGATACTCGAAAGCACAGTTCCTCAACTGCACTTTGTTCATTTTTACGTTTTAAATGTATTTGTTTTAAGTAAATGTATTTCATTCTAATTTCTCATAAATATACGTAAGTCAAAACAAAAGCATGCTTATTGGTGTGTTTCTGGAGCCTGCTTTCTTAAGCGCAGGATGTCAAATGACGGACAACACAAGCGCAGGCGTTCGCACAGGGGCAGTCGCTATGGCCTTACACGCGGCACAGTCTCGCAGCATCTCAGCACACCCATGTCTCGGAGGGGACAGTGCTCAGAGCCTGCAGTCCGGCCAGCGAGCCGTAAGCCTGGCTTCCTCCAGCCTCAGGCAGAGGGCCCTCCCTCCTGCCACACGGAAACCGGGTCTTGGAACAGAGTGTGTAGCTGGGGACACTCTCAGCGCCGTGTGTGTGTGTGTGTGTGTGTGTGTGTGTGTGTGTGTGTGTGTGTAAAAGCTGCCAGGAATGACGAAGGTCTGATTGCATAGCCTCCTTCCTCTCCTCTCATTATTTTTTTTTAAAATACCATGCATACACTAAGCTCTCACCCGAAGATAATCCCTTTTAATGCCAGGGGAGGTTTAAAAGCAGCCTCCGCATCCTACAGGATGTGACTGGTCCATTGCACACGCCTGCGGGGGATTCCGAGAAATGCACGGCCACCCTCGAATCTCACGTTCAGCACGAAAACGCCCTCCGGTGAGGGTGAACGCCGGCCTGGGTCTTCACGAGCTCATACCATCAAGACAGAGCTGCCGTCGCTCAGTGGGAGCTAACCCACCAGGTCTGACAATGTTAACTGGGAGCCTGTGGGAGCAAGCTTTCTGGAACGTTCGTGGCTCCTGACCCTGAAGAATTAATTTTGCAGACGTGGCTGCTCCCTGTGGGTCCCTCCCCAAAAGGACCTCATCAGAAGATGAATGACCTTCTCGGAGGTCGGACGGCTCACCTGAGTCTTGACTAAATCATCGGCGTATTTTTTCATTAAACTGAGCATGCGCCCATGTTGCCCCCTGAGGTGCCACTGACGTTCCAGCCGGTAATTCTCCGTGAGGGTCTGTCCGGTGCACGATAGGGACGTTGGCATCCCCGGCTCTCGGGCACTAACTGCCAGTTGCATCCCATTGGACAATAAAACAAATAACATTCCCACCCCCTTGAGAACCACTGACGGGCATTTTATAGCCAAGAAATAAAAACTTTCATCTGAAACACCAGCTAGTAAAGGATCAGAGTAGAACTGAAATGCTGCCCCGCAATCCTTCCCGTGTTCAAACCGCGTCTAGAAGGCCTGGGAAAAGGGGGCCAGTCTGCCACAGGGCCGCCAGGAAACCTGCTTTCAAAGGCATGGTTTTATCCTCAAGTTCAAGTCTTACTGTAAGAGCGTTACTAAATCCATCAGCTTCCAGCACGTGGCTCTCCATGGATACTGGTCCATATAAATATTACATCACCAATAAACTCCTTCAAACATCTCAGTCCCTGGGAAAAGGGTTTTAAAGTCCATCCAAAATATTATTCTGGTGGCAGATAAGCCGTCAGGAAATCTATTGAGACTCAATCAAATGCCGGTTGAGGAGCATTCCTGTAAAACCTGCGCTTAACCTCCCAGCGAAGTGACTCATCAAGAACCGGCGGGACTCCAGAAGCTCACGCTGCGGGGACGGCGTGTTTATTTGCACAAGTTTTGGTAGCTGAACCCCAGCACCGATCTGCTGGGCGGACTGTGCGGTGACGGACTGCGGGGAACGCCCCGCACAGCAAGTGAAGAACGGTCCTACGCACGCCGGGAGGGACCACGTTTAAGAACTTTTCAGAGAGAAAGGCGGAGGGAACGTGGCCGTCAGGGGACAGGGCGGTTCATCCCCGGGAGCTTCCCGACCCCTTACCTCGCACAGTCCCACGGCGTCCCTCTCCGCCTTGGCCAGGGGGGACGCCATCCCTTCAGATCCGACGCAGGAAGCAGCAGGAAGAAACGGGCTTCCTTCTCCTTAAAACCGTGCACCGGGCCTCCCCTCGGGCAACGCCATTCCCGGGAGGGGCCAGAAGGGACGTGCAGGGGGGTCGGAGTCCTGACGTGCCCTGAGAGCCCGGCGGGTCCCCGCACCGATGCTCCTGCTTCTTCCTCTCCCCCAAAGCTCTAGAAAGCAGAGACTCGGGAGGCCTCGGCCAGGAGGCTCCTGTCCCGCCGGGAGCAACACTGAGGGCCGCGCCGCCCCTCCTCGGGGCTTAGCATCGCTCAGGCATCCTGAGCGAAAAAACAGAGCCCACCAGCCGTGGTGGCCACACCCCTGCACAGGGCACAGGATGCAATCGCCCCATCCTCCCCTCAGCTTCCTTCCTTTGCTTCCCCTGGGAGCATTCCAGAGAATGAGTTATGTGTCCCCCCCACACACACCCACACTCACTCATACACACACACTCACAAACACAAACACACTCACACACAAACACACTCACACACACACACTCACACACAAACACACTCACACACACACAAGCTTTCACACACACATACACACACACACTCACTCATACACACTCACACACACACACACAAACTCTCACACACACACTCACTCATACACACACACAAACACACACACTCACACACAAACTCACACACACTCACACTCACTCATACACACACACTCACAAACTCACACTCACACACTCACTCACACACTCACACACTCACACAAACACACACTCACACACACACACACAAACACTTACACACACACACACTCATACACACACACTCACACACACACACTCACACACTCACATACACACACTCACACTCACTCATACACTCACACACACACACAATCACACACACACACTCACACACACTCACACACACACCAACTTAACACACACTCACTCACACACACACACACTTTCACACACACACACACACACACCACACACACAAGCTTTCACACACACACACTCACACACACACACACACACACTCACTCACACACACACACACACACACACACACACACTCAGAGTGGGCTGATGTCAACAAGCTGACTGCTACGGTGAAGAGGAGAACTTGGTGTGTGATTTACTCAGAACAGAGTGGCCACCATGTGGGAACTCCAGTTGACTGTTCCCATGATCAGATATCACTGAGTCAGGTCACTGAAACAGGCTCCCCGCGCCCTACCCAGTCCAGAACGGGGTTGGTGGACTTGTGATTTCAAACCATAAAAACGGAATACAACTTTCCCAAGCATCGCCGAGCTCCCGTGAAAAGCCCACACCGTGCTTATCAGTCAGAAGTCGCTCTCAGAGCTCACTCAATGCAAAACTACATGCGACCATCACTCTAGCTGGTGCTCTTGGCCTGGGCTGGGGAGAGAGGGGAGCGTTTCATGGAGAAAGGGGCCGGAAGTGCAGTCATTGCAATTCTAAGTGCTGGCTGATGGGTGAATGCGATCAAAGGCGGCAAGACCCTGTCTTTCCAGCAAACTTCTAGGAAAGCAAGATGACATATCGAGTGTCACGTGCTTTTGCTGTGTAGAGGGGCAGACTGGATTTCAGCTCCACTCTCCATTTGGTGGCTGCAATTTCTTCTCTACTGTGCCCTTGACCCAGATACACTTGGCCATGAAGCTCCCAGGGGCCACAGCACTTGGGGCTGGCTCTGGAATAGACTGAGGGGACACAGGCAGCCTGGAACTCCAGAATCAGCAACCCCTGAGCAGGACATGCAAACCCAACTGAGTCCCAGGACAAAACACTGCAGGTGTGCGGGTGTGTCCTAGCCAGTAACAATAACAGCAATAACACTTACAAAATGCCAGCCACGTACCAGGGACACATGGTAGATACTCCATCTCTAAGGGGTGCCTCTGGGCTCCAAGGCTGAGCGGGGGTGTTATTAGGCCCACATTATTGGGGAAACAGAGAGCAAGTGACAGTAGCCTGGATTTGAAGAATGTTACAGTATTTGGGAGGCAAAGGCTTGGAGCATGCCCCCAGTGGGTGGCAGTGGAAGCCGGAGCGAAGCAGCCCGGTTCCGGGTGCCTAGAAGCAGCAGGAGTGAAGCAGCCCAAGTCCTGGTGCCGGAGGGAAGCCGGTGTCGGCAGCCAGGGGAAGGAAGGCCTATTCTTGCAGGAATCTCCGTGCATCGGGCCTCTAGTTTACAATAAGCTGCCTCCTTCAGAAGATGCCAGCGACCTCCCTGGCTCGCAGGTGGCATGGGCCCACAGTGGCCTCAGGCCCCAGTAGGAGATCAGACAAAATAAATCTAGAAAGGACCATTCACTGGCTTCAAAGACGATACAGCCTATGAACAACAGACTTCCCAACGCCAGCCTCTGCGCTTCCATCCTGAGGAAGTGTGTAACCCTGAGCTCTTGCCCGCTTCCCAGCTGTGGACCCTCAGCCTCTCCCCAGTGCCGAGGAGCGGCTCGCGCAGCTGGGCAGGTGCAGCTGCAACCCCACTCACACCCAGGTCTCCGGACGCCCCCTGCTGCTTCCCCCGCTCTGGCCCTCCAAGCCTCTGCCTCCCAAATACTGTGACATTCTCCAGATGTGCCCCTTTAGCTGAACTGTAGGTTCTGGTCCACACACACGTCACTGAGGTTTGGGCACGACAGACAGGCTATTTTCCCACTTCCCCACAGCACAAGGCGTTGTCCGGGTTGAAAGAAACTTATGGAAGCAAGGGAGGTTAGATAAACGTTGGCGTTTAGACCTAGGGCCATCGTACTCACACTCCCCTTCTTGGGGTGGTGTTTCCTAAACACAGGCCATTGGGCCAGCACCCTCTCAGTCGCAGTCATCGGCAGGCTTGAGGAGGTACGGCCAGGGAAGTGTAGTATCATACCCTCAAATTTACATATGCTATTGTTCCTTTCTCCAAAACCACACGCCTCTGGGAAAGAAGGCAAAAAAAAAAAAAAATCAACAACAAACAGAACAGGGAAGCACATTAATGCTGCTATTGCATCCCTTTCACACCTCAGCATTTCCATGTACTATGATATGGCATGGTGCAGGCACTGGGGATACTGGTGAACAAGACCAGTGGAGAAAGAGAGAGAGAGAGAGAGAGAGAGAGCTACACTGAATATCAGATAGACAATGAATTCTTTACCCTGGCCAGTGTGCTCCGTGGTCAAGGGTCAACCTATGGACCAGGAGGTAACCGTTGGATTCCTGGTCAGGGCACAGGCCCGGGTTGCTGGCTCGATCCCCAGTGCAGGGGCGTGCAGGAGGCAGCCAATCCATGATTCTCTCTCATCATTGATGCTTCTCTCTCTCTCTCCCTCCCGCTTCCTCTCTGAAATCAATAATTTAAAAAATGTTTTAATCGGGGAATGACACTGTCCTTTTGCCCCACTCCGTAAGGTCTCCTCTGAGCGCCCCACCAATCATCACAACTCTCAACATCTGACTATCGATCTAGGAGGCTACTCGGGAGTGCCGAGAGGATTCCTCATCGGAAATGAAAGACTTCACTTAACTCAAGCAGCCTATTCCCAAAGCTCACAGCACGTGTGTTCGGAGTAAAAGGCGAAAGATTTATGCATTCTGAAGGGGAACACGAGAGCACGGCAGAGAAGCGCAAAGACGAGACTCTGAGATCACAATACGAGTGGACAATGGGAAAAGTCAACAGTTGACGCTGGTACCAAACACACAAACAGAGTCAAGGTCGGCACGTCAGGAAGGCACAGCCCTGTTCCTGGAACGCGCATGATGAGTTTCCCTTGTGCTTCTGCATCCTGCAAGCCTCCGAGTCTGACATCACTCACAGGCACGCCTGACTTTTTGCAGCCAGTGTCTGCGGATCTGCCCCAGTTTTCACTGGCGGCTCTTCCCTCTGACCGTGTGTTCGCTGAAAAGCCAGATGAACGCCCGTCGCACCTCCGCTGTGTTTTCAGATTCCCCGAGTCTCCCAATGGGAACCCACGTCCTTTTGCGTGTCCATCAGAAAGCGTTTTTGAAAACATACGAAAGCTGAGACAGCTGCTAACAGAGCAAGGGACAGAGTAAAAACAAAGAGACACATGTCCGTGAGATGCGTGGGTTTTTTTTAAAATTTGACTTAGGATGTGGTAGGCGATCCAACTGAATAAAAATAAGAAAAGCTACATTCCAGGCCCTGGGAGTGTGTCCTCACATCCCCGCAGGGAATCCTCAGAGTAACCCTCCGGCACAGTTATTCCAACCCCCACTGCACAGATCAAGAAAGCCGGGGGACAGAGAGACTGAGTAACTTGCCCGCAAAAGATAACACAGCAAGAAAGAGCTGAATTTCAGATGTAGCTGGGTGACGGCAAAGCTTACCCACACATTTCCCACGGACACACGATCTTCCCAGCAACAGCTAACCACCGCCCACCAGGTTCATGAACTGTGCTCAGTATTTCAGAATCATCCACTGGCAGAATCCCCTCAGCAATTTAAAAATATATATTTATTGATTTCAGAGAGGAAGGGAGAAGGAGAGAGTGGTAGAAACATCAATGATGAGAACCACTGATCAACGGCCTCCTGCACGCCCCACAATGGGGATCGAGCCCACGACCCGGGCATGTGCCCTGACCAGGATCAAACCGTGACCTCCTGGTTCCTAGGTTGAAGCTCAACCACTGAGCCACACAGGCCGGGCTCCTCTCAGCGACTTGGAGGCAGCACTAGCCCCAGGGCGGGGAAAGGGCTCGGCAGGTCTGGCCACTTCACAGGGGCGCCTGGCAGCGCGGCTGGAACATGCAGAGCCGGTCCAGGAGCCGGTGCAACTTCCCAGCCGCATTTCTGTCCTCCTCGGAGCTCCGGGAGAGAAGGCGTGGGCCTGTGGCTTTCCCCGGGTTCTGCAGTTTCCTCTGGGACATTGTCATTATGCTTTGGAAGAGAGGCAAGTCCCCAAGAACTGACTTTCTCACCGTCCGTGGCTGGGGAAATCCCTTAGTCGATGCCCATCGGAGACAAAATACCGGGATTCTGACCCGTTGCCTTCACACGGGAGAACAAAGGACCCTCGCTTTTCTATTTCTAACGGACCAACACACACAAGCAGGCGTGAGGTGTCGAACCCCTGCACGGCACCCGCCAGTGAGAGTGATGTGGGTCTCTCCCTTTCCACGACCCCCCTACAGAATAAGAAAGTTCAGGGCTGAACTTGACTGCAACAGGGTACGCAGAGGGTATCCGCCCCTTATCGGGGAATCTTGGCCGACGTGAAGCGATCGGTTCAGGCTGCTCTCAAAAAGCAGGTCTTAGCAGCCACCTTACCACTGGCCCCTATCAGCTGCCTAACGATGCTCATGAGCTTGGGCGATGACAACGGTAAAAGAAGCACACGCACCAATACACCGTCCCTGTCCTAAGTCCCCGGGGCTCAGGGCTCAGGTGCGGCCACCTGCCTCCTCGTGAACTCCGAATCCGAGCTGTGCCCCTCCCGGGAGCCCTGCCTGCAAACAGCAGGAGCATGAGCGTCCAGACCCGTCCTCACAGCTCCTGCCTCAGCCACGGGTCCCTCGGGCGGGCTTGGGGCTGCCCCTCTGGCTCCGAGCGTCGCCAAGAATCACCTTCCCCTTCGGAGCGAAACGCGGCGTTTATAAAGGTGAGCGACGGAGAAGCCGGGACAGCATCCGTGCGCACCACAGACGAGGGCTCAACAGCAGCAGATGCACCCGGGTTGCCAGGATGAATGAAAAATGAGGATTCCCCCCCACGTTACTGTGTCCCCTTCTTAAATGAGAGAAAAGAAGTCAAATTTTAAATGTCCAGGTTCATTCTGTGAGGCTTAGAAGTTCTCATTTGTTCATACACCACATTTGTTCATGGTTTTCTTAACATTTTTAAATCCAACAGGAGACATTTTCTCCTTTAGCCAGCTAATGAGATGCCTGAGTAGGTCATACAGAACAGCCCCGGTTCGCAGCTGACATGGACATCGATGAGCGCTGTGACCTTGATTAATCCTAAACTGTAGCTCCCTGGGCTACAACACGGGGTCACGCCACTCCGAGCACACGTCTGCGAGGACTGGAAGGCAGGGCGTATGGACTCACTCAGTCAACGCTCGGGTACTCCACAGGGGAGACTCCGCGTCACTGAAACACCGGGAGAAGTTCTTAGAATTTATTTCTGTGACACACGACAGTCCACCAGGAAGGCGGCTGCGAGAGGAACTGACCTCTGGGGTCCCCGGATCTAGGTGATCCGACGTGAACGTTTAGTAGCATTCAAGTAACGTCTTCGGAGAAAAAGAACGGTCTTCCTTCAACCAGCTTAGGGAATCACAGCCATTTGTTTCAGCAATCACTTTGGGAAAGGTGAAGTGGAGCAGATAAAACCCAAATCACAAGACATCTCTGGAAAAGTCGATGGCGCTCGTCCAAAAGGCCTTTTCCTGGAACACGCTGTACCAACAATCCTCCCCCGCGCCCCCCCCCCCCCCCAAGCTCTATTTAAGGGCCTGCGAGCATTTCCATTATAAACTGGGACCATCAGGATTGGCAATGTTACCTTCTAGTCTGGGTTAGAGTTTGTGTATAAACAACTCAATCAGACTTTTTAAAAAAGCTATTGTTTTGTAAATTTAATAACGTCCTTCAGTAAAAGATAATAGTATGAGGAGGGGTGAGGGGCAGAATCACCAGGAAAGTCAGGACTGTTTTACACATGAAAAAAAAAAAATCTGCCATGTCATTAATAAGCTAAATAACATGCATGTTCAAGAAACACGTGCCACCCAAGATTATATGAATTCAGTGGTCACTGTGTCACAGTCTGTAATAATTACGAACTACATATACAAGCATCCAAAAATAAATGAGTAGATAAATCACGGCACGGCCATATGATAGGATATTATGTAAGCCACCACACAATGTTCCCAAATAATGACTTTTCTTTCCAAATAGTGCTCAATGGCATGTAGAATGCTCATGATATAGTAAGTGTAAAAACACACTGCAGAGCTGTATGCACAATAACTCAATTGGGCTTAAATATATACGCATATAATGTTAATTGGAATAAAGTTGTGAAGACTATGCCAAAATGTTCGTAGTAAGTAGTGCTTGGCTGGAGGGCTTCAGCGTGCCTCACATTCTTCCATATTTTCCAACTTGTCTATAATGAACTTGCATCACCTGAATCGTCAGAAACGAGGCTTCAATCTGGCCCAGGGTGACAGAGGAATGCAAAAGCAGTGAGAGAGAAAAATGACTCCCTTCTCGGTCTTTCTAAATCCTCTGTGTTTCCATGGCAAATCAGTCTGTAATCATCAACTATGCTGACATTTTAAAATATCACTTATACTGTGGATTTATGAAGCACTCAACTCAAAAAGGTTTTATTTATCAAGAGGAGTTTCCCCGAAAAGTGACCTTGTAGCTAATGACATATTGTCTCAAGATACTGAGAACCACAAATATCACCCACCATAAGGGCGCCCCTAGAGGACAAAACAGATGCAGGGTCTATCTGGTCAGGGGACAGGAAAAATAATCTGAAGAAAAGAAAACGAATTTGAATCAGAGTAAGTTTAAAATTGTATTCAAAAGTTCAAGGACTGGAATCACCAACCCAAGACGCTCCAAATGGAATTATGATGTCGAGTAATTTATTTATTTTTTCTTCTTTAAGTCTTCGCCTGAGGATATGTTTTTATCAATTTTAGAGAAAGGAGGGAGAGAGAGAGAAAAACATCAATTGGTTGCCTCGCATACGTGCCCTGAACAGGGAATCAAATCCACAACCTAGGCATGTGCCCTGATGGGGATTCGAGCCTGCAACCTTTTGGTGTATGGGACATCTCTCCAACCCACAGAGCCCCCGGCCAGGGCCACACGGCGGCTTTCTGATGACGGCATCGGCTAACTGGTTGGCAGGGAGGACTAGCACTGGGCGGGCTGCTGCCCTGAGGAGGAGCACCCGTGAGAAACAGGACAGGAGTGCAGACCTCCGCACAGGACGGCCGGGCGGACGACAGGAAAGCCACGCTTCCCGAGTGTGGAGCACGGACTAAACTGTGATGGGGTGCAATCTGGTCACTTCACGGGCCACCCGGGACACATTGCTCACACCCATCTGATCTCTCTCTCCCTGTGGCACAGCGACCTCATGCCATTAACTGAAGAATGTTCCACGGATGAAATTAACTGTCTGTGGCATCAAATGGATGCGCTAGAGAGAGCCTTACAGAGAGGTATTTCCTTACGAGCGCAGCATTTTCTAAGGTGCATGTGGGGCAACCCAAGTGAAGTTACCAGGAAAGGGGGCCCCTAGTCAAATCAGAGTAGGATATGGTGGACCCTACACCCCACCCCTTAGAGCCCACAACGTTCATTGGCAAATATAAAAGCTCTCAGAAGCCTTCAGACTTCTATGGTGTCCTAAACGGAGGCGACCAGGGACCCTCGATCACATGACACCTACAAACAGCCAGAGGAAAGTGCTTAGAGAGACTGTGCCGTGGTGAAACCCCCGCCCACCCTCCAGATCTTCCCCCGAGATCAGCAAGAGCTAAGAGCTTGTCAGGCCCTAGACTCGGTCAGAATCAGAAAGGCAGACGACGCTGAACAGGAAATGGAACCTCCTGCCCTGCTGGTGGGAATGCAGACTGGGGCAGCCACCGTGGAAAACAGTACGGAGCTACTGCAAAAAAATTTAAAAATGGAACTGCCTATGACTCAGAGATTCCACTTCTGGGAATACTTTCTGAAGAAACCCGAAACACTCATTCGAAAGAATATATGCACCCCTGTGTTCATAGCAGCGTTATTTACAATAGCCAAGATTTGGAAACAGCCCAACTGTCCATCCGTAGGTGAGTGGATAAAAAGCTGCAGTACATCTACACTAATTAAAGAGAAACATGCAAAATGACCATCCCTCCACCACGCCCACCAGCCAATCAGAGCGAGTATGCAAATTAACCCAACAAAGATGGAGTTTAATTTGCATACACAGGCGTGGAGTGAAGCCTGAAGATAGCGTAGAAGGAAGCCAAGCGCTGCAGAAGGGAGCGAAGCTGCAGAGAAGGGAGGGAGGCAAGGCAGTGGCGGAGACAGGAGGGAAGCCTGCCTCGATGGACTTCGCTCCCTTTTTTGCTTCGCTCCAGCTGCAGGAAGCCCTATTCTTGCAGGAATCTTCCTACAACGGGCCTCTAGTTTATAATAATGGAATACCACTCAGCTGTAAAAAAGAAGGAACTCTTACCCGTTGCAACAGCATGGATGGACCTGGAGAGCATTATGCTAAGTGAAATAAGATAAGGGTCAGAGAAAGATAAGAATCTATGGCATGATCTCACTCATGTGTGGAATCTAAAGAACAAAATAAACTCACAAACAAAATGGGAAAAAAAGAAGAAATGTCCCTCTGAAGGAGGCCTCATTCTTGCATCCTCCAGCCTTCTAGGAAAACTGCACAGGAAGCCAAGTCATCACGCTGTTTGCTTGGTAGCAAGAGTTCCAAAGTAGGCGGGGCTTGGGATATGTAAAGGTCTCTGGCAAATAGCGTCTCCTACATGCAGGTCTGGCCCCTGGGACCACACGGACCTCATCCTCGGGCCAGAGATTAGAAGGACACTGCCCAGGGCCACACTGTTGACTCCAAGTTTCCACAGCTCTCCAAGACCCCTTCTGACCGATTCCCATAAACTCTTGGAATATTTCAAAATGCTGGGTCTGCTACAGCCTGGGCTTGAAATAATAATAGCTATTAATCCGGTGCTTCCTTGATGTTAGGTGTTGCATGAAGTGCTTTTAATTCATCAGCTCTGATCATTTTCCCTACAACCCCATGAGGTAGACCCCATTCCAATACCCATTTTATTCACAGGGGACCTGAGGCTCAAGGAAATTAAGTGGTTGCCCAACATCACAGAGAACAAATGGCCACGTCAGAACTTAAACCTGGGCCCCCAGATTTTGGGACCCCCACTCTTCGCAGGCTGCTGTCGTGATTCAGAAACACGAGAGCCTTGCAAGTTCTTTCAGGCCACTCGGCACGATCAATATGCCAGCGTTAGAATTTAACTCTCAGAGGGAATTATTTTTACAGTGTGCGAGCGCTCCTAGTGCTCCCCAAAATTATCACGTATCGTGACTTCACAGCAGCTGCCCGACCCCTCCTCACGCGGAGGGGCAGGAGTCACTGCGTGAAATGCTAACCACGCTGGACGTGACCCTGGGAAGCGACCCCGGGAGGGGTCCTAGTCTTTTCTGTGCCTTGATTTCCTCATCTGTGAAACAGGAATCACACTCCCGTTAATTCCCAACGTGGCAGGGCAAGTACTGTGAGTGCACTGTCGGCCTCCTGGGAACTAGTGCCACCTACAACCTTGATTTGACTGATACAACACTTCCATACTCAGTGCCTGCTGGGGCCAATGCATTCACCAGGCTGGACACACACCCAGGTTTCTACGAAGCCTGTCCCCGTAGCAAACCAGATACGTGGAGAAGAGTAGATGAAAAGCGTCTCACCAGGCAAACACATTGTTCTTATTTATGTGATGGACGGGCTAAGCATTTAGACAAGAGGATTTTCTGATTTGAACTTGGCAAATTATTCTCCCTTTTGGATTTTTTTTTTCCAACCCTCACCCAAGGGTATGCTTTTTATTGATTTTAGAGAGAGGAAAGGGGGAGGGGAGAGAGAGAGACATCAACGTGAGAGAGAAACATTGATCGGCTGCCTCCCACAGGCACCCCAACAGGGGATCGAACCCACAACCTAGGTAAGTGCCCTGACCGGGAATTGAACCCGCCACATTTCAGTTGCAGGATGACACTCCAACCAACTGAGCCACACCAGCCAGGGCTGGATTCCGTTTTTTAAATCTGTAAAGTAGATTCTATTAAGATTGGTAATAGGACAGAATTGAATTGAATAGTGTTCTTCACCCCTTACCCATGTTAAACATCACTAGTGGATCACACAACTCTTTCCAGAATAAAGCCTCCATCTCACTCAAGATGCCACTCTACGCAGCGTCCGCATTCAGCTCAGGCAGGTAAGCTGGAACCTGTTTCCTGTGTCAGGGCTCTGTGGTCCCTAAGGACCCTTCTAGTCCTTTGACTTTAAGTTTTATACTTACCAAGTAAAACACTAGGTACAGAAGCCTGGAGAAATGTGACATATCAGAGAGAAAAGTGAATAGTAAGTGTTCAAGTCAAGGACTCAGGAGAGACTTATCTGTTAGTGTTTTGTCAGCAATGTAACACAACATAGTCCGTCTTCTAAAACGTCAAAACGATAGTTTATAAATCTCAGAAGTAGGCGAGGTAACGGAAAAGCACGAATCATTCCCCTTAAAATATAAAACACAAAAACGTCAAACGCCACCGCCATGATTCACAAATATTGCTGGAAAGTGTTACAGAAACACAAAGGAAGCACAAACCCACACCAAAACAACAGTAAACAGAGAGAGAGAAATGAAGGCATGAAAACATCACTCCTTGCACACAAAACTTTTACCTACCTAGGAAATTACCCCAGGAAAATGTGACAGACAATAACGGCGAAAATAGAGCAGATGTTGGTTTCTATGTCTCTCATTACGTGGCCCAAGATAAATCAGGTAAAGGGAAATGAAATTCTACTGTATCTTTGCTTTAAGAATAATACATTTCCCCCATCTCTTTGCCTGAATTTGGGGCTGGGGATGCAATTTTAGCAAGTCCATAAACAACGCCCCTCCCAGTCATCACGGAGCTCGGACCATCTAGAAGCAGAGGCTCGAGCCAGACAGGTGGAGGAGCCATCGAATGTCCTGGCGCCGACAGTCAAGTGACTTAGGCAGGTCAGACACTTCCTTAGTAGTGGGGCGAGAGCTAAACTCGGGTCTTATGATTCTGAAGCCCAGCAGACTACACAATGCCCGTCTGAAAGAAAGAAGAATTTATTTGCAAATATCATTCTTTAAAATGTTTGCCATTCCGGCTGCCTTCAACAAATCAACAAATGGCCAGTGCTGGCGAGGACGTGGAGAAAAGGGAGCCCCTAGAACACTGCTGGTGGGGATGCAGGCTGGTGCAGCCATGATGGAAAACGAAATTAAATATGCAACTGCCATTTGACCCAGTGATCCCACTTCTAGGAATCCATCCCAAGAAACCCAAAACACCAATCAGAAAGAAGGTATGCACCCCTATGTTCATAGCAGCACAATGTACAATAGCTGAGATCTGGAGACAGCCCCAGTGCCCATCAGCAGATGAGTGGATAAAAAAAGCTGTGGTACATTTACACCATGAAATACTGTGCAGCAGTAAAAAAGAAGGATCTCTTACCCTTTGAGACAGCATGGAGGGGCCTGGAGAGAATCATGCTAAGAGAAATAAGCCAGTCAGAGAAAGACAAGGATCACATGATCTCTCTCATATGTGGAATCTAAGTAACAAACAAAAAACACACCTGATGAATGGAATGGATCCAGAGACATGGAAGCATGGAACAGAGTGTGGAATCTTGGGGAAAGGTGGGGGGGAAGGGAGGGTGGGTGGGTGGGTGGGAGGTAATCAACCAAAGACCTTGTATGCATATATGCATGGCCCATGGACACAGACACTAGGGTGCTGAAGGCCTGGGGTGGGGGGCAAGGGCAGACTGGAGGGGTTCAATGGGGGGGGGGGAACATATGTAATACTTTCAACAATAAAGAATTATTTTAAAATAAATAAATTAAATTAAATGTTTGCCATTCAATAGGGGCAGGCCGGACCCCAGTGTGCATGAATTGGTGCACGAGGCCTCTAGTTGGATTATAAGAGTAACTAATAACCGGAACCCCTGGAATAATAACATAAGGTAGAATCTGGAAGCACTGAAACATGTCTTAGTAGAAATTAACTGGCTCCTCCCTCAGGACAGTTTTAAAGGAGGATTTTTCACAAATCTACGAACTAAATTTTCAACAATTTTTCTTTTTTTAAAATATATTTTTTTAATTGATTTCAGAGAGAAAGGGAGAGGGAGTGAGAGAGACAGAAACATCAGTGATGAGAGAATCATCGATCTGTTGCCTCCTGCACACCCCACACTGGGGGTGGAGCCGGCAACCCGGGCATGTGCCCTGACTGGGAATCCAACCGTGACCTCCTGGTTCATAAGTTGATGCTCAACCGCTGAGCCACACCAGCCGAGCTGAACCATTTCTCTAATCACAGTGAACAGTGTTTGATGCCTCACTACAGGATTCCTGAGGCCTTTGCAGAAGGGATAGCCTAACCATAACTGCCCACACTGCAGAGAAATTGCATCACTCCTGCTCCACATACATCAGCAAGGAAGTGGGGCAGACAGAGGAAGGGCCGTGTGTGGAGGGGAGGGAGTGGGTAGGTGACTAATGCCCGCATTCCTCTAGAGAAGATAGAGCACTCCTGCTTGTGTGAGCGCAAAGATAAGCTTGGGCATTGTATTAAAATCAGGCCCTCTGGCTGAAACAGGATAGCCCAGAAATAGCTCAGAGCACCATACTTGCGACTTGAAGTGTACTTTCAAAGAGGTTATTTTTATAAACCAAGTATGCACAGGAAACTTGGTTATTCTACGTCTGCTCCTCAGCCTACAGATCTGTATTGTCCTAGCACAGAGTCCTCCTGGGACTGAGTCCCACTTTCAGCTACTTGACTTAAAAATCATGAAAACCTGACTAAATACTATCTTGTTCCTATAAAGATGCCCTTTACGCACCTCCGTGTTCGGACCAAAACGTGACTCCTTTGCCCTCTCTGAGCCACTGACCAACCGCATTCTCGGGAAATGCAAAACACGAAGTTTAAAACAATTCTTATTTTATCATTAACCATGATATCTACTTAAAATACAGAGTTTAAGTTTCCATGCAACCTGGAAAGGTGCACATCTCCATCTGTAACGTATGCCCTAACCACTCAGCACACTTATAACCCCATCATCTGAGCAACTTCTAACTTAATTTCATGCTGAATAACAGGCGTTATTAAACTGATGCGGTGTTTCTGGAGGGATCAGTACCCCTCAAATTAAATGTGCACATTCTCTGCCTCAGCAGTTCCATGCCTAGGAATTGTTTCTTTAGAAAGACTGATACAAATACTCAAAAACAAATGTAAGCGTGGAAATGCTTACTGCAGCATCATTTGTTCTAGCAAATGTTGGCACCAATCCAAATGACCGTCAATAGCGTAATAGCTAAACAAATTATGGTACAAGCATATAAGCGAGTATTATGACAAAGTTTAAAAGTATTATAAAAAGGCATCATGAATATTGAGACGGATGGAAATTCAAGACACTCTGCAAAGTGAAAACAAAAGAAAATTAACAGGAGAATAGCATGATGCATTTCTGTTTAAAAGTTTATTTCTACGTGCATGTGTGTTCACGTGTGTGCATTATTATGTATATGAACCCGTCATTAATAAGTTTTATCTTTGGTGGAGAAAGAGGAACAATTTGCCTTGTCCCACATCTTACAAAAAAATATAATACTCTTGTAACAACTTTTAAATAAAAAATGTTTTTAAAACTCTACATCTTGAAGGATGGATCTCTCCCTCCCTTTACCAAATGCTTCAACATATCATGTCAGGGAACAACATACCTTTCTCAGATGCTCTATACACACCGGTGCCAATGTACATTCACAGAGGTGTTCATATAAAATGTGAACATTTAAAGGGCTTCCATTTGTAATTTTAGAAAAAGAGTTTTACTAATTCCTATACTTTCTTCACCAATATGGTTTCCAATGGAAAGCAAAATCCCCATTTCTTCACCAATATGATTTCCAATGGAAAACAAAATCCCCACCTAAGTTAAAACACTGACTCAAAATAAATAAATAAATAATTTTTTAAAGAACAAAAAAAAACCTGACTCAAGGGATAGTTCCCTCTTATAGGCTCACCAAATGGAGAGAATACCAGCAATAACTAGACTTCCTCAGGAAAAGCACTTGCCATAATAACCTTAAGTTTCTGAAGCAAAAAGAAATGGCAAGCTGTAGTCAGAAACTCAACAACCAAGCAGCTATCCAGTGCCTGCCCTCTCAGACAGCGGTCGCCAACGGGTGGTCCTGAGGTCCGAAAGGTTAGCGACCGCTGCTCTAAGACATCTGGGATTTACTCTGGGGGGGGGGGGCCCTGAGCAGTCGAGGAAACTCTGGATCTGTTGTCCAACAGGAAAACCCGGGGAGAGTACCTCCAGGGTACATGCTGTACATGGTACACTTCCACTCTGGTTTTTGTGTGTGTGTTTTTAAGAATTATCATCTTTTTTTCCCCAATTTTTTATTGATTTCATAGAGGAAGGGAGAGGGAGAGAGAGATAAAAACATCAACGATGAGAGAGAATCATTGGTCGGCTGCCTCCTGCATGCCCCCTACTGGGGATCGAGCCCACAACCCAGGCACGTGCCCTTGACCAGGAATCAAACCCGGGACCCTTCAGTCCGCAGGCCGATGCTCTATCCACTGAGCCAAACCGGCTAGGGCACCTCAACTCGTTTTGCTTTGACTGTTCAGTACCCTGAGAAATATCATGTTCCATAACGTTTCTCGGTCATTCATTTAACAGCTTTTTTCACGGAGTGAATAATGGCCCATATGGAATGGCATGTTTTTTATGTTACCTAATACTAATGACTTCAGTGTACCTTTAACAATGACACAGAACCAATCCTTCCTCAAAAAAAAAAAAAAAAAAACTATAACAGAGCAAACAAAATTTCCAAGGCCAACAATTTAATTTGGAAGGCCAAATACTGTATGTGCTCATGAAGGAAACGTAAATATTTGTAAACCAGAAAAAGAATTAACTAACTGACAGATTCTTCGCCTGGGGGAGGAGGGTGTTCGTCTGTGGCTCCCACCTGATGGCCACCTTACCTGCGCTGGGTAGGGCAGGACATGGGCAAAGAGCGCTAGCAAGTACCAATAGCCACAGACCAAAATGACACTCCAATCTGTGTTTTGATTCTTTGACAATTGATGTGACGTGCAAGAAAGTGTTTAATAAATGCATTTTGAGGAACACTAACCGATCACTAACTGTTTTTGCTTTTCACGTGCACCTGGGTAGACATACGGCGGACTCTGGGAAAAGACTTCCCGGGAGAGCCAGGCTCTGCCATTAAAAATTCATCTCATCACATGAAAGATTCAGTGAGTGCAGAGCTGCAGGTCTTCAAGATGCCATCATCTGCAAAACGTCCTTTCAAAGAGGCATGTACACGACGCGGCCCGCTCCTGTACCATGTGACGCGGTTGCAAAGTCCTCGGCAACTTACACAGTATGTGTTAGGGGACTGAGTCACTTCCCTCAGGTTGTACAGCTATCTTTTATCAGAGAGAACATTCTGACGCTTAAAAGCTCCCAAGGAAATGGACCAAAACATTCTGGAAAAGTCATTCTCTGCAGGGAAGATAAGATAACCAAGGCTATAAGAGCGGGGGGGGGGGGGGGGGGGGGGGGGGCGGGGGGAGAATAAGGAAATCCACAGGAAAGAATAACAAAATGCATGCGGGCCTCAGCTCTTTGGGAGAGAACCTAAAAGCAAACAAACAAACACGGGAGCACGGCTGACTCCGAGCTGAATAGATGAGCCGGTGGCGAGGCAGACTTCTGTTCTGAGGTTTCCTCGGGTTGTTTATCAAGTGTGCTTCCTCCCTCCGCACCACACTGTCAACGCTTTCTGCCGACTGCAGGCTGCACTTTAAAATCCTGCTCCATAAAAGTGATTTAGACCTCACAGTCGCCCAAGATCAGTGCTTTAGGTGGCATCGCCGCCGCTCCCCCCACCCCCCCGCCCCCCGGATCTTCTGGTAGAAGAAAACGAGGTTCACATTTCCCAGCACCCATAAACCTGTCCGGCCACAGAAAGGTCCAGAGGGTTTTCGAATGCCTCTCCAGTCACACGTTTATAACTTGATAACGGAATGACCCTTTCTCCCTGTGGAGAAGCCCTCAAAATACTCCTTTACATTCCAAAGAGCTTTCATTCCTGAGATGTTCGTGTTTCCTGCCTCGGCACACAGGAAGTGCCCCTTATCCGCAGGGCACGTGCTCCAAGCCTCCCGTGGATGCCTGAAACCGCGGTAGCAAACCCTGGGAACCTTGTTTTTCCTATACACACATCCAGTATATACTGTATATAGCTACAATAAAGTTTACCTGTTAAATTAGGCAAGCGACAGGTGACAGCAGTAACTAATGAAACAACAATTTTAACGACATACTGAAATAAAGTGTATGTGACTGGCACTGGTAAGTAAACTGAGGGCGACTTGAACTCGGGCACAGTGGTACACAGCAGTGGGTCTGACCCCTACACGGCTGCTGAGCGACTAACAGGTGGGGAGCGTCTACAGCGTGAACACACAGGACAAGCGGCAGGAGATATCGTCACCTTACTCAGAATAGTTTTGGTACAATAACAAAGGATGAATACAGGTAGATGATGGATGGATGGGTGGGTGGGTGGGTGGGTGGAGGGATGGATGGATGGATGGATGGATGGATAGATAGATAGATAGATAGATGGTAGATCAATAGATAGGAAATGTTCGATAGATAAATGATGATAGATGATAGATCAATAGATAGGAAATGTTCGATAGATAGATGGATAGATAGATAGACAGACAGACAGACAGACAAATAGATAGGAAATGTTCTGTACCCTTCCCTCCACTGGACTTAGTCTCAAGATGCAAAATCTTTATAAACAGCAAATTCCAAGTCCCGCAACTTGACTGTTTCAAGATGCTTTAGCACCAAAATAAACATGACCCCGCCGCCTGCAGTATTTGTTATCAGTTCATTCAAGGAGACTACAGAGTCTTACAGAGAAAACAGAATCAGGGACTAGAGGACTCGTTTTCACTGAGCTGATCAATGAAACAGGCGCTCCTCTTAGTCACCATTTTCTCTCCCATCACAAGGGCTACCGATTTCACGCAGCATTGGTACTGATACTGCCCCCAACAACCAGGAAAAGAGCAGGCGGGAGAACACAGCCGGGTGTGCTGGAGCCAGCTGTGAGTTCGGGAACTGTGAACCTGGCCGCCAGGCTGCCGGGAGCCTGGACTTGGCTCTGGGGGAGTCTTCATGCCACAGGATTCTGTAACGCTACACAGCAGAGGGCGTTCTTAAAAGAGAGAGCCAGTTTCCCAGCACACCACTGAACGCAGTGCTTGGCCAGAGAGGTTCCGGGCACCACACACCATGCCAGGACAGCAGGACAGAGACAAGGCCTGCCTTCCAGCCCGGACCCAGGCGTCCCCACTCACTGCATGACAGATGGAGCAAGGCCATGGGCCTCGGCTTTGAGGACTAAAATGTGAGAGGCAGTACACACGTCAGCTTCACGATCCTCTCGGACCTAACCATTAGCCTGCACGGCGCTGGGTTTGGGTCATGCCCACCCTGACGCCTGCGCCCTCTTACGGGAAGTGCCCCATGAAGCCAGCCCCGGGCACCTCCGAGACAGACCCATCTCCCCCGCGTTCGTGAAAGCACTTCCGTCTAATGCCCTTGGCCAGGCAAGCGCGCCCAAACATGACCATGGTCCTAAAACTCCCAGGACCCCTTAACTCCTGAGTTACAATTTTCTTTACAAAGTTCAGTTTGACTTGCCGGCGTGGCTCAGTGGCTGAGCACTGACCTATGAACCAGGAGGTCACAGTTCGATTCCCGGTCAGAGCACATGCCCAGGTTGTGGGCTCGATCCTCAGTGTGGAGCGTGCAGAAGGCAGCCGATCCATGATTCTCTCTCATCATTGATGTTTCTATCTCTCTCTCCCTCTCCCTTCCTCTCTCTGAAACATTTCTTTTTTAAGTTCCAGAAAACCTCCAGGATTTCCAGGAGTGTCCTTTAGACTTAGGCTAAAGGCCCTCAGGGCATTCCTGGCCACATCTGTCAAGCATGTGCTCCTTCTGTACCTGGTTCAGGGTACGGCTCACAGGGAGGCCTGTGGGCACGCGCAGACGTGAACAGCCCAGGCTGTGGGATGAGATGTAGAAGCAGATGCACCAACGCCGGGTCCCTGCCTTGAACCCGGGCCGGCATGCTGAGCTCACCGCACAGTAAGCCCCTTAATCGTAGGAACTGTGTATCAGCCACAAAACCTGGCACCAGAAGCACAGAGGGTTTGCTAAAGTAAATTCCCCGGTTTGGAAGAGTTGGGGGTTCATCAACCTGGGGCTGGCCTGTGGGCAATAAACAACAGGTCAGTGTTTCTCCCAGAGAAGCAAAGGGCTCCTCCGAATGGCGCTGCGGACGAGCTGGCAGGTTTACCCCACGATGTGAGGCGGCGGTGTCGCGGGCACGGCCAGGTCAGGAAACAATGCAGCTGCTCGGTGGCTCAGCCGAGGGCTCTCATTCCCGGAGGCGAGGCTCCGTAAGTGTCCTCCCCATCCGCCTGTCCTGCTCTTCCAGATAAAGATGCATCGAACACATTTAGAGGAAGTATTTAATTGGCGAATGGCAACCGTCCATTTGGACATAATCCGAACAGTGGTGAGAAGTAGAACATCATCCCATTTGTCAGTGAGCTGACAGCCAGATTTTTAAAAATTCAGGCAGAGGGAGTAGAATTTAAAAATAGAGTTTAAGCTTAGAATGGATTCTAGAAAATGATCATGCATGTCCAATCTAACTCACAGAAATAGAGCTTTAACTGATGGTGGGGGAAGAGGAGGGGTTATTTAGATCCCTCTCCCCATCGAACCAGAGATGCCTAAACCCTGAAAACAACTAAAGCTCCGAGGAATAGAGGACCCACAAAACCTCGGAATCCAGTCGAGCACTAACAGCCTTCTCCAAATCAGCAACATTCTGAAGCTAAAAACTAGAAGGGCATTTCAGGTGCACCATATCCTAGCGTTCAACTGCACGTCAGATTCACATGCAACCTTCAGGACATGGGAGCTCTGTTTTCCTTTTAAAACTAGTGGCCCGATGCACGAAGAAAGCCTTCATTCCTCTGGCTGCCGGCACCACCTTCGCTCCGGCCTGGAGCCACCTTTCTGCCTTCCCACGCTACCCAGAGTCCGGAGCGGCTGGGGTGGTGCGGAATGCTCAGCTCCTGCATATGCAAATTAACCCGCCATCTTTGTTGGGTCAATTTGCATGCTCGCTCCTGATTGGCTGGTGGAGTTGTGAAGGTACAGCCAATTAGCATGCTATTCTTTTTATTCTTTTATTAGGTAGATGCTCACTGATTCAACCAATGTGCACTGCACTTGAATTGGGTACTAGATACTGGGGATCCAAACATGATTAAGATGTGGCCAGTCTGTAAATTCACCGTAGACAGTGGAAGGAGAGGGTGTGCTGAGAGCTGTGGTAACAGCAGCCCGTCAGGATAAACACGGACTCCGAGCGCCAAACGCCACGCCATGCAATGGCTCAGCGGGAGGTAGCAGCATCTTTTAATTAAGGGCGAGGCTCTGGGGTCAATTCAGCCCGTGCTCTTTTTTTCTAGTGGGTGCTACCACTTCTAAAGATAACAATATTTTTTTTTGGTCAGAAGAAGTAAAAAAAACACAAAGCAGCAGAAGCTTAAAAAAAGCAACCCAGGTTCCACTCCGAGGCCTTGTAGAAGCGCGGATGGCCCTGGACGTGAGTCAGGGCGGCAGAGCCCAGACCTCAGGGCCCGGTTCATGTAAGGAGACTCGCCAGAGGGTGCCCCGCTCAGGAGACGGGTGCTGGGGGGCCGGGCGTTACTGAGGCAGAAGGAGAGGGGGCAGCCTTGCAAGGCCTTAAAGCTCCTGAGGAGGCGTTTTAAACTTGAAACGCTTTATAGATGTGATCAAATTACACTGGGAGGAGATCACGTCATTCAGCTTAAGAATTCTTATTTAGCCCCGCTGGCGTGGCTCAGTGGTTGAGCTATGAACCAGGAGGTCAGGGTTCGATTCCCGGTCAGGGCACACGCCCAGGTTGTGGGCTCAACCCCCAGTGTGGGGTGTGCAGGAGGCAGCCAGTCAATGATTCTCTCTCATCATGGATGTTTCTATCTCTCTCTCTCTCCCTTCCCCTCTGAAATCATTAAAAATATGTATTTTTTTTAAAAGGACTATTTAGTTACATTGCTGGTAAGTAAGGAAATGCTGTTTTTTCATTTCCCAGGGCTGCTGGAGCAAAGCACACAGACATAGAACTTTATGTCTCCCAGCTCGGGGGCTGACAGGCTTCCCTCTGGGAACTGTGGCGGTGGGGTTGTCCGGCTACAGATGGCTGGCTTTATGTTCGGATGGCTTTCAATCTGGATTCCATGTCTTCACCCCAACTTCCCCTTCTCCTAAGAGTAACAGGCACATGGATTAAGGTGCCTCCCAATGGCCTCCTTCTAACTTGACCACCTCTGCAAAGTGAGGTCACATTGGGAAGTACCAGGGTTAGGACATCAACATATGAATGGGGGGGGACACGATCCAGCCCCCAACAGCTGTATGAGAGAGGACACAACCCCAGTCCATGAAGAAGTGCTAATCCCTATGTGAGGTCGGGAGCGAGCCACATGAGACCATTCAAGACTCACCCCAGAGGGTGTTATCGAATTAGCATCTCTATGTTTTAGGCCAGGGGTCGGCAAACTCCTCAGTCCACAGAGCCAAATATCAACAGGACAACGATGGACATTTCTTTTGAGAGCCACATTTTTTAAACTTGAACTTCTTCTAACGCCACTTCTTCAAAATAGACTCGCCCAGGCCGTGGTATTTTGTGGAAGAGCCACACTCAAGGGGCCAAAGAGCCACATGTGGCTCGCGAGCCGCAGTTTGCCGACCACGGTTTTAGGGACAAGCCTCCAGTGGCTCCTAACACCGCAGGTGCCCTGAGTTAGGAATCCAGAGGCAACGCTGATGGAACTCTGGGACCGGCCGTCCATCTCGGGTAAGCAACTTCTGAACCTGCTGAGTTTCCTCGTCCACGTCCCACCATCCGGGGCCTGATGAATCCGCGGCCGTAACAGGTGCTCTGAGAACTACATGGACCGTCCCTGGAAGACTCTCTAAATCCACTCGTAAACGCATGATCATGAACACGTGGGCGGGAAGTCCCAAATCTGAAAACCTGGCTTCTGCCTTCTTCCCCACGCCCGTTGGCCGCTCCCTTTATTCCACAAGGTGTACGCAGCCCGCACCACCCGCTCCATCCCGCATGGCCCTCCGCCCGCTGGTTCCCGCTGGTCTCTACAGAAACCCGAGGCCTTTCTTGGGGACAGGTGGCCTCACTGCCGCCACCGTGCACAGCGCACCCCCAGGACCGAGGCGGCCCGGCCTGGTTCGCTGTCAGTGGCGTCGGTGATGATCACTGCTCTGCCGTCTCCCCCGCACCCGGCGCAGCCGCCAGTGCTGCCCGGAAGCACCGAGGACGCGGGCTCCGGGCTCTCCTTGGCTGCTTTTGAGTGAAATGCTTTGCTTTGCCACAAACAGCTCAGAGCCTGCGGCCACATACACGTTTCTTCTCCAGCGGTCCTCCCCAGGACTCGAACACGGCTGTCCGTCCGCTAGACGCAGAGGAAGACACCGAGGAAGGAGCATCCTCCCCACCGGTGCCGTTTTCCGTCCGCTCCGCCCAGCCGCCGGCAGTCACCCCACCTCCAAGTCTGCGAGAAAGCCCTGCCGGCCCCCGTCCTGTAACGCCCCCATCTGCAACTTGGAGAATCAAGCCCACCTAATCCCAACACACCTCCACTTCGAGCTCCAAAGACAAGGGTGAGCCCCATACTCTCCCATCTGAGTTTTATAACTGGGTATTTATGAACTATTCCCTTGAGCAAGCACCACTCACAGGGTACAACTTAAAGCAACATTATTCTTTTTTTTTTTTAATATTTTTATTGATTTAAGAGAGGAAGGGAGAGGAAGAGAGAGACAGAAACATCAATGATGAGAGGGAACCATGGATCGGCTGCCTCCTGCATGCCCCACACTGGGGATCGAGCCCACAACCCGGGCATGTGCCCTGACCAGGAATCTAACCGTGACCTCCTGGTTCATAGGTGGACACTCAACCACGAAGCCACACCGGCGGGCAAAGCAAGGTTCCTCTGTACCCGCTGACTGCTCTCCTCTGCCGGAGGTCACAGAGATTTTAGGTTTTGAAAGGAAATTAGTGCTCATTCAGCCCACTGGCCTCATGCTACATGCACGTCAAATCTCAGGCGGGACCAGTTCTTCGCTTAGCATTTCATAAAATGAGAGCAGGCGCCTCGATTTTCCTGGTCACTCTGAGATGATGAAAAGTCCTCTGGTCACATCAAGTCACAAAAAAGTTCACTTCTGGCCAAGACCGGTTTGGCTCAGTGGATAGAGCGTCGGTCTGCGGACTGAAGGGTCCCAGGTTCGATTCCGGTCAAGGGCATGTACCTTGGTTGCGGGCACATCCCCTGTAGAGGGTGTGCAAGAGGCAGCTGATCGATGTTTCTCTCTCATCGATGTTTCTAACTGTCTATCCCTCTCTCTTCCTCTCTGTAAAAAATCAATAAAATATATTTTTAAAAAAAAGCTCACTTCTGTGCAGAGCAGGCGCCGTCCTGGGCCACAGGCACAGCTCCAACGCCCGCTAAGGGGAGCTCTGCCTCCGCTCAGGCTGCGTTCACCGCCCCTTTCCCGACAGTGCGCACTGGCGTCCTTTCTCCTTAACTCAGCAGACACTCCATCTAAAAGTGTGGGCTCTCCGTGCCCGGGAAGCAGACAGAAAAGGAAGCGGGGGCTCTTTGCCTTGCTGAGACATAATTCCATCATCAGCGCCGTCGTCGTTTCTTAGACTTTGTCCAACAGTCCCGTGCCCCGCACAAGGCCCGCGGACGGGGCTGCCCGGGACGGGAACGTGAGAGGCCGCAGAACCGAAAGCATCTCTGTGTCTGTAAGAGAAGGCCCTGAACAGCGACGGCTTGGCCATAAAAGCTTGCACTGGAGTCTGCCCCGGACAAAGGGACCGTGTGTACTGCAGGGTTGTTTTAGACAGAGCTGTAAAAGACGATTTATAAAGTAAATCCTTACGAGCTTCCGTTATAGGAACCGAGTTACCACCGACTAATCTTCACCGATGAGATGATGCTCGGAGGGCACAGCAAATGCCCGTGGACCACGTCCTGGTGTAACCGCACGAGCCCTCTCAGTCCGAGAGGAGAGGCAGGAAGAGAGAGAGCCGAACAGCACGGGGACCTTTCAGACCCGGAGAGTCCGCCCCAGAGGGACCGTGAAACAGGCAGGGCCCCCAGGAATCCCCGGGCTGAGTGGAATTTCAGTTTTAAATGAGAGGGGATCTGGATGAAAGCAGCCCCTAAACACACGCCATCAGTCTAAGACGGGAGTCCGTTCCAACACTGAAGAAAAACCGACTCGGTGGAACTCAAGTCATATTCCGACAGGCTTTCAAAAGCAACTTTACACTCAGAATCCCGGCAGGAATTGACCTCAGCACCTGACCCCACTGCAGAGGAAAGTCCTATTAGACGCTTTGCTTTTTTTCTGTCTATTTAACTGACAACCATGGGCATAATTCCTTAATCCACCTGTACCCTCGGTTTCTCATGTAGCATGAGGCCAGTGGGGTGAGTGAGCACTAATTTCCTTCCAAAACCTAAAACCTCTGTGACCTAAGGTTTACAATGAATGTCAGCCGACAAATCACATATTTTAACTAGAGGCCCGGTGCACGAAATTCGTGCACAGGTAGGGTCCCTAGGCCGATTGTGGCTTTCCAGCTGCCTGCAGGGGCCTTCCTTTGTTCCGCACCACCCCCTGGTGGTCAGTGCACGTCATAGCAAGCAATAGAACTCCCGGTCTCCCGGTCGAACTCCCATGGGGACACTTTGCATATTAGCCTTTTAGCCATTTATATATATATATATATATATATACACACACATATATATATATATATATTTATATATATATAGATGATTCCAAATGATAAAAATACAGTACCTCCCTACCAACATTCACGCTCCTTCAATAAGTAATATGGTTTCCTCACCCTTGGGTGAGACTCATGAAGAATGAGGTCCCTCCCATGCACAGCCTCACATAATGCAGCGGTGATATTGTTGCTGCTTGTCTGAGCAGTACTGCTGTACTTAGAAAGACACCTTTACAAGTAATAAGAAAGATTTTTTTTAAAGGAAATTTCATTAGTTTCATGGCACTCCATTCAGGCCAATGAATCACCGGAAAATTGAAAGTCACCTGACGTGTGCTGACCTTGCTCACGTCAGCAGCCCCCACGGGCCACGTGCAGGCACGGGTCACCTTGTTCACCTCCTGGAAATGGCCCAGGCGTGACACATTTGGGCAGTTACAGCAAACAAACAAAAAATGGCTGTCAGGTGGCCCAACACTGAAAATTTAACCTCCTCCAAATGTTCACTGAATTCTTAAGGCTTTCCTTTCCACATGGAATGTTCTAGCACATTAATAACATGCCACAGACATACACTTAAAGAAAAGAATCTACTTGGATGCTGTAAGAAGATAGAGAATAAATATTTAGAATCCTGTTAGTTAACTTAATGTGAATTCTCACTTGGAATTTTCAAGGTTGTTTCTTTTGGGCTAGTCTTTCAGTAACACGTTGGCTTCTGATCGTATGTAGCTTAGTGCTCTAACTATAGTACCCCCAAAAGTAGAACTTATTCCTTAGAGTAAAAGGTTAATTCCTTGACTCATCAATCACTTAATAACAGTTATATTATGAATATCTAAGAACATCTTTCAGAATTTCAAAAACACTGTGGATGTTCTTCATGCTAAACTACATGCAACTTTCAGAAAAAACATCAATGACAGCGTGAGCAGCAGACACATGATTTTGGAAACAAAAGAATAGGAAAAGACACAAAAAATGAGAGTATAAAACAGTCAACATGCTAAATTCAGGAAATTAATTTACATCTATATAAACATACAGCAATTTCCATACTGAAGATGGAAGCCATGGGTAGGCAAACAGGAAATAAAAGGTCAACATATTGTATAATAATTTGGGAGAAAAATACCTAGAATGACATTCCTTTAACTATAATCTTAAACACAGATGGTTCTTTAAAAATTATTTCAGAGAGATTAACTGGGGAATTTATATGCATAACTTGATAGAAAATAAAAATCATCTCAATATTTGGACAGAAGAATGCCTATTTCAAATATTGCTTGCAACCAGTATGTTAGGGAATAATATATACTAAAGTTTCTTGGATACACTGAGCTATGTAATTTTTTTTTTTAGCATTAGCTGTCCAGGAAAGTCTTCCATAACTATTTTGAACACATGGACTTCTGTGTGAATGAAATTTCCAACATGTGTACTAAAAGACAGAGCCGCGATGGCCTGCGGCACCAATGCAATGCCGCGAATTCCGACTCTGCGAACAGCTGCTGTGCATGCACGATGTCAGACACGGTCCTGGGTCCTACCTGGGCGTGGCCTCTCACTCAGTCTCCTGAACACCTTGCAAAGTGTATCCCAAAGTAGGACACCTCCTAACCCCAGCATGCATTCTTTTTTCTTTTTTTAATCTTTATTGTTGAAAGTATTACATAGATCCTCCTTTTCCTCTCTTTAACCTCTTCCAGCCCGCTTCCGTCCCCCGCCCCAGGCCCTCACCACCCCAGTGTCTGTGTCCATGGGTGATGCATAGATGCACACAAGTTCATTGGTTGATCTCTTCCCACCCACCCTCCTCTGCCTTACCTCTGAGGTTCAACAGTCTGTTCATGCTTCCATGTCTCTTGCAGTGACCACGAAAGGATGCCTTAGGCTTTGGAACAGACCAGCGTAGCAGTCACATTGCTAGCAAGACACGTACGTCTACTCTGGCAGAGACACTGAAGGGCTAAGGGCATCTCCTGTTTCCCAGCCCGCTGGCAGTCGGGCAGATCCTGATGATCAGAGCTGATGCGGAACGACGGCTCTGAGCAGGAGTGGAATGTGTCACCGTGGGGCCAACGCATTGAGGAGCTGGTGTGAGAGTCCCCAGCTCTCTCTTCCCTTGACACCTGCTTCTTTGTGTCCCAGACGGTGTGATGACAGGATGGCTGAGCCTCCCATCATCCAATTGGGCAAAAATCAAGAGGGTGGTGAACCTGCATCGCTAAATGACACTACAAAGCAAGACCCCGCCAACCCAGGCTGGCCACACAGCATCAGCAATAAACCATCTTTTGTTCTCTAAGCCGCTGAGGTTTCGGGATTAGCTCATTTCTACAGCACAGGCCGACCGATTCTGACTAACACAGGGTTGGGCAAACACACTAGCAGGTTTACACTGTGAGTATGGGGAACAGTTTAGTCTTGTGTTCTCACTTATTGTTGTAGGACTTTCCATAAGAACAACTGTAAACCTACTTTTGCCCCACCCTGTGTAACGAGGGAACAGAAAGTACTTCGGCGTGAAGTTGTTCCAAAACCATTTCATGCCCAAAGCTCTTAACTTTCTACAAGCATTTTTAAACTTTAAAGGCGTGACCTGAAACAACTCTTCTGTGGCAGTAACCACGTAAAAATGCCCAGTGAGCTCCAGAACGGACACACTCTTCACCGCATGTGACAGCTATTCTGAAAACCACACGCCCAGCACACAAATCCTTCGTTCCGTTTGACTGACTTTCGGATGAAACTACAGTGTTCGCGTTACCTTGAAAATCCTGTTGGTGCAGCACCTACGGAGTACTCAAGTCTAAGCACTGCATTGTTTAGCATTGATCCTTTAAGGGTTATGTGATCCCGAGTGCTTTGTGTCACAGGAATGGATTTTGCTTCCTGTTACAGAAGGGGACACCTGAACGTGGAAATCTCTTCTTGTGATTTCATTCTGTGGGTGAGCTTGTACGTCAGCTTAAGACTCCCAGGAAATGACTTTATGATTATTACTAATAGCCAAAATAATGATGAGAGTACCTTACCATGAGCCCCACAGCTTTACCACATTATCTTACTTAATTCTCATGATATTGGTACTTTTAAAAAAAAACAACATTTTTTATTCTTTTTTTTTTTAAATGTTTTTATTGATTTCAGAGACAGGAGGGGAGAGGGAGAGAAAGATAGAAACATCAATGATGAGAGAGAATCATTGATTGGCTGCCTCCTGCACACTCCACCCAGGGGATCAAGCCCGCAACCCAGGCATGTGCCCTTGACCAGAATCAAACCTGGGACCCTTTAGTCTGCAGGCCGACACTCTATCCACTGAGCAACACCAGCCAGGGCTTCTTTTTTTTTTAGAGAGAGAGGAAGGGAGAGGGAGGGAAACATCGATGTGAGAGTGAAACATCAATCAGCTGCCTTCTGCACACCCCCTACTGGGGATTGAACCTGCAACCCTGGCATGTGCCCTGGCCAGGAATCAAACTACAACATTTTGGTGCATGGGACGATGCCCAACCGACTGAGCCACACCAGCCAGGGCCTACTGGTACTTACCTTAGTCTTTTTTTCTTACAGGTTAAGACACTGTGGTTTTAAAAGGTTACATAATTCACCAAGCTAGTAAGCAGTTTGGATTTACTAGTCTGTCTACAGAGCCTGTGCTCTAAACCACTGATAACAGAATTTCTCCAAGTGCGATGCATGTAAGAGAGAACTATAACTAACACAGATAACTTTTCCCAAGCCTTATTGCTTAGGACCGTGGTCGGCAAACTGCGGCTCGCGAGCCACATGCGGCTCTTTGGCCCCTTGAGTGTGGCTCTTCCACAAAATACCACGGCCTGGGCGAGTCTATTTTGAAGAAGCGGCGTTAGAAGAAGTTTAAGTTTAAAAAATTTGGCTCTCAAAAGAAATTTCAATCATTGTACTGTTGATATTTGGCTCTGTTGACTAATGAGTTTGCCGACCACTGGCTTAGGACAATGTCAAGGTAGATAATCACTTGTTTTGTTTTCATCTGGTGGTTTAACAAAAATAGTAACAGCACAGGTGATAATCCAGTACTGCAAAAATCATGAAGGTGCTGAGCAGATAACGACAGGTTAGAAAACAATGGACTACGTGTTTCAACAGAGGGGAAGAGAGGAAGACTGGGACGCCAAACTCAAGTCCCAGCCTCGCTCGAATGCCTCCAACTAGCTGTATGGCATCACCCTCCCGGATCTTTGCTTGGTAAGGTTTTTTTGTTGTTGTCGTTAATCCTTACCGGAGGATATTTTTCCATTGAATTTTTTTTTTTTTTTAGAGAGGGAGAGAGGGAGGGGGAGGAGGAGGGAGAAAAGGAGGGGGAGGAAGAGACATCGATGTGAGAGAGACCAGAGCCACGTGCCCTTGACTGGAATCCAACCTGGACCCTTCAGTCCACAAACTAGCACTCTATCCACTAAGCCAAACCGGCTGAGGCCTGGATCTTAGTGTTTATCCATAAAACATCAGCTAACACGTTGGGATTTTAGATCTATAAAATATTATGACCGTAGAACATGCCTTTGAAATAAGAGGCACCTTTACTTTTTTATATCCTTTATGTACTCATGCTCCCCACCATTTACCTACTCGCCTTGTGCCTCTGTGCAACAGAAATAAATAAGTAAATGAATAAAATATGGGATCTTAATGCCTTGGCTAACTATTGTGACCTTTCCTTATTTTACCATCCAAATGCAAAGACACGTGAAAAATGTCAAAAGCTCTCACAAGCCGTGGTATTTTTTTAAGGCAGCGTCAAAACACAGTTGTTCTGCCACTCACCTCTGAAGATACGGAGATGTGGGCACTAAGGTATGTACTCCAATGTGGTCCAGACAAATGCTGGTCAACTGCACGTGACTAGGCCCCTGACAAGGTAAGAAGCTCAGCCAGAAGATGAAACACCCACATCAAGCCCGTTATTTAGTTTAGACGATTTTTAACAGCAAGAGTTTCTAAACGAGCGAAGCAGCTACACGGACCCCCATTCTGGAGAAAGTTCCTTGTTAATGACAAACTGACGGCAGACCAGCACTCTGAGAGCGCAGGTGTACAGCGCAGGCGATACCGCTAATGTTCACAGTGCGCGTCCTTCTAGCGCTGTCCATGCGCGTGCGGTCGCCTGCAGAGGAGAAATGGCAACGGAAGCCTTTAGAGGTGGTTTCCTTCTGAACCGTCAGAAAAATCAGCCCAAGACCAAGCATTCGGGGGAGTTAGAGGGTGAGCCCGAAACAATGTCATATGCTCCGCCTCCTGCTTAACGGGTGTCCGTTTGCCTTCAGGGAAAGCGTCTGAGCTGGGCACCCTAAGTGTTCCTGCACAAAACAACACACGTGGCTGTTTACTTAGTGGGCTGAGGAGGTGGTGACGAGTAGCACTGTCCAATGTGTGAGGGGTCCATTCTCACGCGGAAGACCAACGATAAACCATAAAGCTAGCGATTTCCAAAAGCCACGTCCAAGGCCTTCCTTGTTGTAGTTTGGAGCTCCAGGGCTGTCACAGAGCTACGCTGCAAGTCTCGGGGTCTCTACGAGAAATGGGAATCAGCATCCGCTTCCAGGGCCGTGTTTACACCCAAAGTTTCCCCAGACGGTGTCTTGGTACTTTCAACTGTGTTTTTTTTAAAAATATATTTTATTGATTTTTACAGAGAGGAAGGAAGAGAGATAGAGAGTTAGAAACATCGATGAGAGAGAAACATCGATCAGCTGCCTCCTGCACACCCCCTACTGGGGATGTGCCCACAACCAAGGTACATGCCCTTGACCGGAATCGAACCTGGGACCCTTCAGTCCGCAGGCTGATGCTCTATCCACTGAGCCAAACTGGTTTCGGCACTTCCAACTGTTTTTCTTCGTATTCCCAGCAGGACCTATATCCTGCCTGAAATGGCTAGAGAAATATTTATGTTTCTGATCCAGGAGGATCTATTTTCCCTCCAGATGAGGAGTGCTGAAAGTCAGCTGGAGTTGAGTTATAACATAACAATTCGCCAAACAAAACCAAAACTCAGAGAGAGGAGAGTGGGGGGCATCTGTAAGAGCATCAACAATAAAATAAAATAAAAACTCAGACTTGTAGAGAGGCAGAAAAACGAAGCCCAGAGAAACACAAACAAAACGCAGAGCGTGCCCATCAGCGACACCTCGCCCGCACCGTGCTCTGCCCAACCTTTCCCCTCGGGGACTCCTTTCTATAGAGACCACTCTCTGCTCCACAAAGAAAACGCAGCGTTGCTAGGAGACAGCCCAGATTCTCAGGACACAACCTAAGGGGAGCGGCTGCTCCCCACCCCGCGGTATAGGAATCTGAAGCTATTCCTGTCGCCCGTGCTGCTGTTACGAAACCCACACTCTCAGCACATCTATGTCACGGAGCGCTCAAGAGCTGTCTGCCCTGGCACCCTTAAATCTGACATAACTGGGACCCCAAAACCCTTTTCCCCATCCCGGCCTTGCCTTGTTTTCCCCATTCCTTTCAGGCCTTCTCCAAACGGAGCAGCATCTCCCCCGTCTTCGTTTCACAACGCCCAAGACAACATGCCTGTGTCCCGGTTACCAGTGGCTCCTTTGAAAGGTCCTTCCTACTAGGAGGAGTCCTGTTCAACTTCTCAAAGTTTCCCCACGACGTGGAGTTACTGTTTGCAAAGCAACTTTTGCTTGGTCTCTTTTAAGACAACTTAGCCGTTTTCGCCTCTATCAAAGCGTCCCCAGGCGCTCTCCCCGAAGTAGCAACTACCAAGGTAGCCCACTCACTCCCCGCCCTGCCTCTGAAAGCAACGGGCATATCCCCTTCGCCCTTCCTCGTCTTCCCGTCCAGCCACCCCAGCAGCTCAGGCAGGAGTAACGGCTGGGATGGGAAGGCCTCACGAGTCATCACTAAACAAAGAGGGGGAGGCTTTCGAGCAGACACCAAGAACTCTGCAGCACCGGCCCGAGCTCTTTCTAACCTTCTTTATGTCACCCTTAGCTGGTGTTCCTCTGGATGGATGCCGGACGGTTGCCACATGGAGACAACTTAAGATATTACATCCTGCCCTGGCTGGCGTGGCTCAGTTTGTTGGGCATCGTCCTGTGCACCAAAAGGTTGCTGGTTCGATTCCCGGTCAGGACACATGCCTGGGTTTCGGGCTCGATCCCCAGTCGGGGGCATGCAGGAGGCAGCAGATGGATGATTCTCTCATCAATGTTTCTATCTCTCTATCCCTCTCCCTTCCTCTCTCTCTAAAATCAATAAAAGCGTATTTTTTTTAAAAAAAGAGATTTATGTCCCAATTCTACTTTCTGAGCTCAATCCTTAGATTAACTCCAGATTTAAAACTTTGACTCTATTTCTGCCTCTAGGAAATTATACATAAGAACACAAAGCTTTTGTGGCTCTGGTCACTCAGAGATGAAACGAATTCTTTAGTTCCTTCTCAAATCAATCTAGATAGAGGAATATAACAAGTGGGATGGGGAAGCACAAAGGAAGGCGGGGAGGAAGTCTGGAGGAACAGGAGTCAATGTCTGAAGTGATTCCAGCATCTCACAGACTGTCATTCACACCCACGAAAAACCATCCCATATAAAAAAATAAAACTGATTATGTCCCAACAAAATCTATAATAATAAAAGCGTAACATGCAAATCGACCCAACGACCAAACAGCAGACAACCGTCCAGACGACCACGCTATGACACCCACTGGCGCCAGACCAGTCAAGGCGGGTGTAATGTGATTGGTTGGGGGCCCGGCAGTCGCCCCATGATCACCCTGCAGAGGGAGGCCCAGGCCACCGACCAGTGGGCTGCGGCGGGTGGGCGGGGCCTCCCTCTTTGGGGGCGATCCATCGCGGGGCTCCTGGACTGTGAGAGGGCACAGGCTGGGCTGAGGGGCCCCCACCCCCCCCCCCCCCGCAAGTGCACAAATTTCATGCACCGGGCCTCTAGTATCACATAAAAAGCACTTAAGAAAACACAGTCTGCTCTTTGTAGTCCCATAGAAAGCATTGTGAAATCTAAAATCAGGGGGAAGGAAAAAGCATTATGAGAAAAGTAGAAAAGAAAAAAGTTTACAAAATCCAAAAGGGTGAATTTATTAAAAACCAAGAGTTACTGCCAAAAAGTAAAATGTTTTGTGAACCTAACAGGTACCATAAATGAAAATATAATGTTTCCATCATGGAACCTCCTCACTTTGACAGTGTATTTAAACGCACTTGGGGAAAACGCTGGGCACTGAAGATTTTCCCCTGCTGTTGTCATGAGAGAGAGAAAAAAGAAAAATGCACCGATGGTTTTTGTTGTTTGAGATTTCTTGCTATCCAGCATGATGAAACATTTAGAGGTACAAAAGTAAACACAAACGAATTACTTTAAAATTCCTGGTCCCGGAGACACATAAAGCGCAGCGGACTTAACACGAACACAATTTCAACAAGGATGTTTGTCACTTTGCCTCAAACGGGGTTTCCCAACAGGGGCACAGCTGACACTTGGGGACAGGTAAGTCCGTTGTGAGGGGCTATCCTCCGCATCTGAGGAGACTGGGCAGCATCCCTGGTCTCCCACCCGCCCCCCCCCCCCCGACCAGCTGTACCCACCAGAAACGGGTCCAGACATCGCCCAATGCCCTCCAGGAGCAAAATCGCCCCTGGCTGAGAAGCACGGCCACAAACAGGTCTTCCCCCGCTAATTTATTTATTACAAAACCCCCCAAAAATGCTTGGTTTATAATCTACATGGAAAGCAATGACGTCTTTCTAATAAAATAACGAATGTTAATTTTTTTTTAATTCCCTTCCTTCCATGAACACGTTCGCCAACGTTGGGGAATGTTAGGATTTCATTGTCAAGTTCGGTTTAGATTTCCTATCGGGCTGGTGAGAAAGTTCTGACCTTTGCTTTCCAATAAGCACACTTTATATGTTCGGGGACACACTGTTCATCACTCACCTCCCTATGAATACAAAGGAGCTGAAGAGAGCGGGGACGCGTTTCTGAAAACGAAGAGCAGCCTATTCTAACTCACGTGTTAGAAGAATAGGACACTCTCTTCACCTAACTGGCCGGGGACACACCAAGGAATTCTGAGGTAATGCTTTAGGCTGCACGTTGTTCTCAATGAAGTGCAACCTTCAGGAAACACAGAGCCGTCCTTCAGATCAGTTATACCGAGCTCCAGATCGTCTTCTCCGTCCGTTTAAAAACACCCACAAATGCCAACAGCCACCTCTTCCCGAAGTGGAACTATTCCTCAAGGGTGACATGAAGTTTCAAACAGGAAAGAACTGTACAACCTGCAGACCTGGGGGTTTCACTAGGAGAGAGATGTGACCGCAGAATTCCTACCAGCGAAGGCATTTCCGCTGCTGTCTCGCCTCCTCCCGGCCGGGAAGGAACCCCTGCCAGGCCCTGCCGTCCTGCAGGGTTTCCCCGGGTGAGTGGTTTACAGGGGCAAACACAGAAAAGCGCAGTGTCCCGCGGAGCGCGGCGGGCCCTGCGTCTGACTCACCGATGTGGTACAGGCCGATCCAGTCGCTGGGGTCCACCTCCTCCTTGATGTCCCAGAAGAGGATGAGGTTCTGGGCGCGGCCCAGCGTGTACTCGTACATGCTGGCCGTCAGGCTGGAGCGGCTCTCGGAGGTCACCAGGTCCGTGTCGCTGTTGGCCCGCTGCAGGGCCATGTTCTCGGGCCTGGGGCCCTGGGCGAGGCTCTGCAGGTTCTCGGGGCTCAGCGTGTAGCGCATCTGGGGGTTCCGCCGCCGCACGAAGAGCAGGTGCTCCCGGGCCGAGCCGGCCATGCCGCCCGCCGCTCCGAGGGTGGCGTCCTGCACGGCTGGGGACAGACAGACAGACAGGCACACAGCGTCAGGGCCGCAGCACGGGAACCAGGGCTGGGCTCCCCGACAGAGAGCCTTGGGCGAGGGCCCGGCCCTGCACTAATCCCCGGCTGCCAGAACTAAGCCCGGACTCCACCGTCAGCGATGGCGTCAGAGACAGCTGAGGTCAGAGGATGGCGAGGCCCTCGGCCGCCCTGGGCCCAGCTCCGCCCAGCAGGTCAGGAGGGCAGGGGTTTCCCGGCCATCCCTGTAGGTGTGTCCTTTCTCCCTCAGCAACGGCATCCTCCTCCTCCACCCCCGCCCCCCATCACATAAGTATGTGCTGCTGCTGTTACATTTCAAAACAGCAGGACAGAAAAATGAGGCAACTTCACGGGGACAGGTGAAACAGACCACTGAGGACAGGTTTCCATCGCATGGGAATGTCACTCACTCAGGTCTTTCTCAGGAGCCCCGCCCGTAACCACAGAGGCCGTCAGAGTTAACACGACAGCACCCGCCACACACACACACACACACACACACACACACACACGCACGGCACTTACTCTTTCTAAGACATTCGCAAGTATGTACAAGTTATGTATTTGTTTATTTAATTCATCTTCATTGTCGGAAGTTTTACAGATGTTCCCCTTTTTCCCCCCCAATGCCCCTGGCCACCCCACCCCCACCATTCCCGCTCCCCAGGCCTTCACTGCACTAGTGTCTGTGTCCAGGGGTGATGCATACATGCATGGAGGTTCTTTGGTTAATGTCTTCCCACCCATCCCCATCCCGGCCCCCCTTCCCTCTGAGATTCGTCAGTCTGCTCCATGCTTCCATGTCTCCGGATCTGTTTCATCGTTACTTATATGTGGAACCTAATGAACAACATAAACTGACAAGCGAAAGAGATCCATACACAAGTTATTGGTAAGTCTTGAGTTTATAAAAAACATCGCTTCATATATTTACATTCCACCCTGCCTGGAGAGATTCGCCGACGAAATGGAGGTAACGTTGATGTGCCATGCCAGACCATTGTGAGGAGAGAAAAATCGTAAGTGAGGGTTCAATGAAAAGCCACTGCTGCTGATAGGGAGTCAAGTCAGTACCACCATCATAACTATGGGCGGCGGGATGGTTACTGGACTTCCTGTGATCTCTGTGGAAGGTATACAAATGTTGAATCGCTGTGTGATACACCTGAAACTAATACTGTATGCCTACTATAATCCTCTAAAAAATTTTTTAAAGCCACTACTGTTATTTTAATAGGAAGATATTATAATCCCTGAATTAATGCCTTATTTAGTTTGGAATAGCTCTCTCTGGCCTAGAGACTCGGAAGAGTAATACCAGGTCTTGAAAAACAGATAACAGACATTAAATGCTAAAGACACACCAATAAATTTAATTTTTTTTTAAAAAGGAAGCAATTTAAAAAAAAAGACCCTCTTTACACACGAAGAATCACTATCAGCTCTCCCTCGTGCTGGCTGACCCCAGGCTTCAGGAAAAGGAGAAAAACAGCCCACCCTCACGGAGCCGCCCTAGTCCACGTGGCTTCCGGCTCCCAGAGCTCAGGCATCCGCTACATCAGGACCCGCGGGCCTCTGGGTTACAGCTCGTGACTCAACCCCGGCAGATAAAGAACGGTTTCTACCTAAAAATGCAATTCCGACTTCCAAACAGCCCACTCGTCGAAGAACTTCCGGAGCCCACCTCTCCCAAACTGGTGACGGCACGTGGTGAGGTGCGAGGTGAGAGAGAGAAGGGAGGAGGGGGAGGGTCTGCGGCACAGAATGGGGAGTCAGTCAGTGGGAACCTCACCAAGGGTAATGGGCACAGACCCCCCCCCCCCAGGGTCTTGAGCAGAGGAGTCCACTAGGAAGCTTACGCCTGGGAATCTTGATCTGAGCACATAGTAGGGCTGATGGTCAGAGGAGGAAAGCAGAGGTGGGGAGCCCATTAGCAGCTAATTAGTTCGTTAAGGCATCTGGCACTGAATGCTGAAGAATGGACTTTAGCTACACAAAAAGGGAATATAGCAATCAGCAAAATTTAAAAAAAAAAAAAAAAAAGAGCCCAAAGACTTGGCAACAGATGGAATACAGGGGGTAAACGTGAAAAAGAAATTAGGACTAAATTCTGGATTTCCCATCTAAGTGACAACAGAATCCCAGAGATGTTGATAAGGCTGAGAAGAGTTAAGACCATGTTGGGTGAGTTTGCAGTCAATGCAATACATCCCAGTAACTATGTCCCAAGACTCCCGTGAGGGTGGGCACGAGTTCCTGGTTATTATGAGGCCAGGGAGGAAACAATATTCAAATGTAAGTTTCTGCTTCGTAACGGCCTCAGGATTCACTAATTAAAATTGGCCCTGCCAATGAATCTCTAAAAGGCTTATTAGGTCAGTGTTTAAAAACCTCATTCGGATGCTTTCCTTTATACAACTTAGATCAACAGAAAATAAATAAAATCAGAATGCGTAGACTATAGTGAGCGGCTATTACCAAACCTGCTTTGGAAAAATTCATTTCTCCGTCATAGGAAAGGTAATGCCCAACACCATGCAAAAGTGAATTTGCAAAGTCTCATAAAAATGAAAAAGAAAATCAAACCACTCTAAATTTTATAGTTCAAAATTGTAGCCTAGAACTACCTTAATCAATGCAATGTTCGCATATGAAAAAACTAGTGCTGCTCAAACAACCAGCATGGCTGCTTTTTTTCATTTTTTCCTACTGGAATCTAAAAATTCCTGATTGGCTTCTTGGCTTCAGACCTAGGCCTTCTGCAATGAGAAAGGCAAATTTTCTTCAGAATATTATCCATGCTCTTCTGAAAAGCTCAGGAGATAAACCACGTACTAAGGAAAACTGAGTCGTCCCCACCATCTCTGTTAAAGGGAAAGCAGTTCTTTAAAGCTCTTAGATAACACACAACGCCCCCCCCCCCCGCCCGCGCCGTGGCACCCTCTGTGCTGTCTGTCCCTTCCCAACGGACACAATGTCCCAGCAGGCAGCTCTCCCCCAAAACCCCCCTCCCCTAATCATGATGAGGTCTGCACTGCGCTGCTCCCCCCAGCACAGACACCGGCCTCAACAACGCGGAGCACGCCGCCCCTTTCCTTCCCGAGGTCAAGAGAGATGCATTACTAAGCAAACTGCAAAACACCTGAGTAAACAACTCCGCGTCCAAAGCAGCAGCTTCTGTTTAGAAGACACAGGCAGTGGCAGGTGACAAAGGCACGAAGCAAGTGTTTTCACTTAAAACACGTTCGCTAAAGCATTTGGAAGTCAATGTCCAGTCACTAAACCGCCCCTGAAGGGAACACATGCATGATCAAGTGATTTTTACAGACTGGAAACGCACCCCAGAATCTTAGCCTACACCTGGCATCCTATATAATAAAGAGGTGATATGCAAATTGACCCTCACGCCCTCACAAGATGGCTGCCTACGACCAGGCTGGCAGGGGGGTTAGTGAGGAACGACCAAATGACTGAACAAGCAGGCTGCATGGGGCAACCAGGCCAGCAGGCAGAGGCAGGGGGGGGTAGTTGAGGGCGACTAGGCCAGCAGGGGGGGCAGTTTGGGGCAATCAGGCCAGCAGGGGGCAGCAGTTAGGGGTGACCAGGCCGGCAGAGGGGGGCAGTTGGGGGCGACCAGGCCGGCAGGTGGGGCAATAAGAGGTGACCAGGCCAGTGGGGGGAGGTGCAGTTGGGGGCGACCAGGCTGGCAGGGGGGGCAGTTGGCGGCCATTAGGCTGGCGGGGGGGGCAGTGAGGGGCGACAAGGCAAACGGGGCAGGGGGGGCAGTTAGGGGCGACCAGGCCAGCAGGGGTGGGGCAGTTAGGGGCGACCAGGCAGGCAGGCAGTTGAGCAATTAGGAGCCAGGGGTCTAGGATTGTGAGAGAGATGTCCGACTGCCAGTTTAGGCCTGATCCCAGGGATAAACCGGTAGTCAGACATCCCCCAAGGGGTCCCGGATTAGAGAGGGTGCAGGCTGGGCTGAGGGGACACCCCCTCCCGTGCACAAATTTCATGCACCAGGCCTCTAGTTGATAAGTAAAACCAATAATAATAATTAACATCCTGTTTCACCCTTCAAATTCCAAAAACACCACACACACACACACACACACACACACACACAACCTTGTTCAACTACACTCCGCTTCAAACTCCATGTGTGTTTTACTACATACATGAGAGAAACAAAGGGGGAAAAACTATTTTGATGTCAAAAGACACTAAAGGCCATTAGCCTGCAGAAGGGAGGGATGGGAGAGATCTAGGAAAACGGAGACCCATCAATGCCAGCTGGCATCTGAGACAAAGAAATCCATTCCCAAACTGTCAACCACGGACCCTCCGCAGTGGGCTTCCCCTGTGTCCACTGCTCAGAGAAAGCAGTCATTCCTCGGTGTGCGTCACACATAACCATAACCTGTGCTGAGCTTGCCCGGCAAGAGGGTGCTGGTAAAGCCGGTGAGGCCAGAAGAATCTCTCCGAGACAACCTGCCAGCAAATGCCGTGACTTCAGGGCATCCCACAGGGAGCCTGGGCTGACGGAGGCCGCCCTCACTTCTTCCTCCAGGTGGGAAGTGTCAGAAAAAGCGCAATTTTCCCTCCAGGCCGCTGCCCTTTGAGAAAAGGCTCTTCTCCCCGCAATTTTATCAAATGATGCCTGATGATCCACAACAATTCTACAGACACCGAAGGCGATGGGCGAGAAGTGGTACCTCAAAAGGAAGTGAGCTGTTCCTAGAAGAAGAGGAAATGAACGCTGCACAAAAATAAAGAAAAATGAAAAAAACAACAACAACACACTAACAAAATGTCAGCGTCCAAAGGACAGATCATTAAATAAGAATATAGGATAACGAGGAGGGTGGGTAGGGGCCGGGGGTGGGGGGAGGAGGAGGGCGGGGAATGGGAGATATCAGTAATACTATCAACAATAAAAAATATAGTTTAAAAACTTTAAAAAAGAATATAGGATAGCGAGTGTGAGAAAAACAAAGGCACCATCTTACTCATTTATCTCCATAGTGGAGGACAGATTGTCAGGAGTCCCTTAATGGAATGATAGTCATTGGCATAGACACCAATTTTTTAAAACATCGATCTATACTTTTTAAATGCTATTGAAACAAGAAGAGCAAAACTTCATCTCAAGAATCATTTGTAAACATCACGTCACATTAGGAAAATGGAATCCAAAGCTTCCTGTATTTTCAAGACCTTGTTAAAATTCCACCTATTTTTCAGTATGTACAGAGGAAATGTCATGGTCTATCCAGGTGTTAATAAAAATAGAAAGATTCTTTGCTTTTATATCCAGTCCTGTGGGTGGTTTGCTTGTCTATTCACAAGCATTGCCGAGTTACGTGAAGGAAACGGAATCAATTCATTTTAGAGTCATCTCTTCTGAAAGACATTAAATGTTTACTCCCTCTATATCCTTAGGGGGGACGGTGTCTTTTTTCTTTTGCATGAACACATCCCGAAGCATTATCTTCAGTAAAGCTGCAGATAATTGCCAATAGTTGGTCTAAGGCAGTGGTTGGCAAACTCATTAGTCAACAGAGCGGTAAACCGCGGCTCGCGAGCCGCATGTGGCTCGTGAGCCGCAGTTTGCCGACCACTGGTCTAAGGCATTCAGCTATTTCAGAATTCTGCATTATTTTTTGTGTAGGTTGAAGCACATTTGTGTGGGAAAGTGTTCCTTGCAAAGAGAAACCACAAAACATAAGCTTCTAGTTACTGAGTGTTGAAAGCTGCTAGCAAAGATAACCAACTGCGTTTAAATACAATTGTTTATTCCATAAAACACCAGCGCTCACACCTATCTAAACACTCGTGATTGGAGCCTGTACTCTATACCCACAGAAGACATCTTTACACCTGCACGCTCCTCCCTTTCCGTTCCCACTGCCACAGCAGCACCAAGCCAAGTTCACGTCCTACGTCTAGACCAGTGGTCGGCCAACTGCGGCTCGCGAGCCACATGCAGCTCTTTGGCCCCTTGAGTGTGGCTCTTCCACAAAATACCACAGCCTGGGCGAGTCTATTTTGAAGAAGTGGCGTTAGAAGAAGTTTAAGTTTAAAAATTTTGGCTCTCAAAAGAAATTTCCATCGTTGTACCACATGATCTCACTAATTTGTGGGATCTAATGAACAAAACGAACTGACCAACAAGATAAGACCCAAAGCATGGAAGAGACGGACATACCTCCATGTAGGGCTGGGGGGACGAGGAGAGATGCCCCGAAGAATGTATCTACTTATGTGCATAGCCCACGGACACAGGCAATAGGGAAGTGCAGACCTGGGAGGGAGGCGTGCTGGGCAGAGGAGGGGCAAGCGGGGGAGGAATGGGAGACATCTGTAAATCTGTCAACAATAAGATAAAGTAAAATAAAATGGCCCTTGCTACAGTATAGAAAGAAATAAAAATCAGCCTACAGCAAAGACACTGAGAACAAGCAATTGCCTTCGATACTGTAAGATGTAAGTACACAAGTCAGTAAGTGCTCACGACAGGAAGTGGTCAATGGGGGGTACAGAGTTTACGGCAGGCCTAGTGAGGAAACGGAGCTGGGCTTGGAAAATACGAGAAGACCCTGGACATATGGCCTGAATGCCAGGCCAAAGAAAGAATCCAACTAAAAAGTAAAGGAAGACAGGAATTCGCTTTCACTGACCTCACTCCGGCCCGAACCGCTACCATCTGTCCTCTGGATAGATAACTGCCTCCTTCCCGCTTCCATCCTTGATTTCTTGCTGCATATTCTCAACACGGCAACCAGAGTGATTCTCTTCCCATGACAGTCAGACCATCTACTCTCTCCCCAAAACCCTCCAGTGACTACCACTTCCCCCAGAGTCAAAGCCAAAACCCTCACAACGGCCTACAAGGCCCACGTGATCTGGCCCCTGGTCCTCTCTGGCCTCCTCTGCCACTACCCTGGTCCCACTGCTGCTCCTAGGGGGCACCAGCCACACCCACCTCAGGGCCTTTGCACCTGCGATTTCCCCTGCCGCAGAAGAGCTTCTCTTCACTATCCACATGGCTCACTCTGTTACCCCTTCACATTTTGACCAAATGCCATCCTCTCGGCAGGACCTTCCCCAGCCACCCTAAGTAAAATTCCAACGGCCCCAACACGACCTACCCCGTTCCCTGCTTTACTTCTCGTCCACGGAACTTTTCATGCTCTAACACCCAGTGTCTCTCACCACTTGAGTGTACGCTTCATGGAGAGTTGGAAATGACGGGCTGATGTTCACTCTACTTGGCAACTGCACTGAGATGATTTTCTCGGCAGAGCACCTGGAACAATGTCCATTCAATTGAGTGATGAATTATTGCTTTTAGCATCACAAGTGATTTGCCACCACAGTAAGATTTCTACCTGAAGTCCTTTCACTGGTACAAGGCAATGGTTGTGGGCAAAAGCTGCAAACACACCGGTGAAATTTCAGTGTCTGAGATTACCAACTGATGTTCGTCATGATTACAGAGGTCAACAGAAGTCACAGTAGAACAGGAAAAGGGGTAAGGGATGAAATCAAACAATCTACACTAATAAAAGAGAAACATGCAAATTGACCATCAATCCGCTACGCCCACCAGCCAATCAGGAGGGAATATGCAAATTAGAAGGACAAAGATGGCGGCCTCCCAGCTGCTCCAGGCGTGGTGGCCGGGCGGGACAGGACGCCTGCTATGAGAGGGAGGGCGAGGGCGAAGGGATCTACAGGAGCAGCACTCCGGCGCAGTGAAGACAAAGACTGCAGACTCTGGAGTCTGCAGCGAAGACAAAGATGGCAGACTCTGGCCAGAGTCTGCAGCAAAGATGAAGACAGCAGACTCCAGCAGCGAAGCAGCAAAGAGGAAGATAGCAGACTCTGGCCGCTGGCCGGAGCGAAGGCCTGGGTCCCGGGTGCCGGAGGAAAACCGGTGCTGGAAGCCAAGGGAAGGAAGGCCTATTGCACGAATCTCTTCATGCAACGGGCCTCTAGTAAGAAATAATCATGTTAGAGAGGGGAGTCCCGTGTAAGTCATAAGCACAGCATGCGAAGCATACCTGATGCTCACACAGATATGTGCCAGGCACTGCTCCACCTCCAGGCTGCAACAGGAAAGACTCCATTCCCAAGGAACTGACAGTCTTAAGACTTAAAAAATGAAAATTTAAATACTAATGAAAACGTCACACAATTCCCAGTGGCATAGAGAATCATCCAGAACCAAAAAATTAACTGAACATCAACATGCAACATGCGGGTTAAGGAAAGATGAAATCATCTCTCTTCAGGGTTTCAAGTCCATGTCGGAAATGCAGGTGCGAGCAAGCACCCGCCCCCACAGCAGAGCCCCAGTTCTTTCAGGAGCATGATCCCCCTTATCGATGACACCGAGTTTAATCTCCACACAAGCATTAGGATAACAGGTCTGAAAGCTCCCCCAGAGGACTACTTGCCTTTTCATAGCACTGCCGTTTCCAAACACTTTTGACCAAGAAGAGGTCCTTTTTAGCTACAGAGTCATTATCCACCTCCACTCAATTGAGGAGCGGAAGAAGAAAGGAAAAAGAAAGACACAAAACCGTGAACTGAAGACTTTTTCAATTGGTCCCCATTCCACCATTCCTCCCACGCAGTGACAGCTGACGCTTGCCAGTCACGGCCCAGTGCGTCCGTGGGTCGCTCGCGGAATCCCGACAGTCCAACAATAAACGGATTGCAGAGAGGAGCTGCATGGACTAACAAAAGATCAGGAATTCAGGAAAGTCAATGAGAGGGATTTTGAAAAACGACTTGAATCGCATGCCAAGCCACGGATGAACGAGGGTCTGGCAGGGTCAGAAGACTTGACAGCTGAAGGACAGGAAAGTGAAGAGCAGTCTGAACGTCACAGGATTAGAGGGGCCGTGGGAAGGGACACACCCCCAGTGTAGGGTTTGTAATAGGACTCACGATTGTGGCGAGAAAGACAAAGACCAATATGCGTTATCACACCATTTTCTTGAAAAAATTAACACCCCCCCAACCCTCTAAAAATTTCAACACATCACTTCTTCTGTTTCCTTCTAAGAAGTAAGCCATATTTGAGATTATCATCTACATTTTATTGTGAGATAAACTGATTCTCATAATTCCAACTTTTGTCAACAATCAAACCCTTTTCACCCTATTTTCTATGAAATTTGATTGCCTTTCATAGGCCTGCTTTTCTGGCCTCTCCTGCCCCACCCTCACCCCCACATTACCTCTCCAGCTACCCTGTGATGGGAATGCTCATTCTAGATCTGACTTCCAGACAGAGGCGCCGAGCTGATGGGTGGCAAGCTGAGCCCACACGGACGCCTTTACAGCCTGCCGCCCTCCCGTAAGCCAGAGCGTCTCCTGGCTTCCATAACAAGGCCCCATCGCGTGGTACCCAGGGTTTCCCACAGAACTGGGGAACGATGACATCATCTCTCTCCAGGGTTCAAAGCCAGTGCCTTCCATGCAGGTGCCAAGCACATCCCGCCCCACAGCCGAGTCCCAGGTCACCTGCCTCGCCTTCCTCCTCCCGCCTTCCCCTTCTCGTTCCTGGTCCACCGCCTGGAGCTTTGCTCCCAGGAAGTCATCGCCTACTAAAGTGTTAGGAGCCACAGGTTTGTTATAATCGGTCAACTTGACGAGCCCGTCGTGATGCTGAGAAGCCGCGATTTCCCTTTCGGGACAGGCTCCGGGGCTCTGCCGGCGGACGGAGCAGGCGGCACAGAGGCCGAGAGCGTGGCTTCCTGCTGGGAGCCCTTCCAGAGGGAGACTCGGCCAACATCGCCTCCCCCGTGCCGGTCTCTTCGCACCCACCCATCTTTAAAGGACACCGAATACATATTTCAGAGATCCCCTGAGCAGGCACACGGACAGTTGTGCCTAGAAACCCTGCGGGGCCCGGCCGGCGTGGCGCAGTGGTTGAGGGTCAACCTATGAACCAGGAGGTCACCGTCCGATTCCCAGTCAGAGCACATGCCCGGGTTGCGTGCTAAATCCCCAGTTGATGTTTCTCTCTCATCCATGTTTCTCTCTCTCTCACCCTCTCACTTCCTCTCTCTGAAATCAATAAAAACATATTTTCAAAAAGAAGAAGAGAAAGCCTGCAGTAAGCCAGAGGAGCCGTTCTGCCTCCAGTGTCAGTGCTGAGTCACATGCCGTGGCTTTGAGTTTGTGCTACAGGAAGACGGCGATGGCTTCTTATCCCAGAAACGGGGAAGAAAGAGACTGGGGGTGCCACGTCGGGGACCCTGCCTGCAGCACCAGCCCCTCCCCCAGAAGGCACTGACGCGCACACACTGGCTCTCAGTGCCCCACGCTCCCCGCCGACTCCCGGACCCTACGTCCTCACACAGAGCACAGCAGGTTAGCGTCTCTCCTCTCCCCATCCCCCGGAGCAAACGAGAACATACGAATGGAGTAAGGTCTGAAGCCTGGTGGCATGATTGCTAGAGAATAGGTCATTCTGACAAAACAGTGACAGACCTATTTGAACTAGGTCATTTATCAATTAGAGTTAGATGACTGCAAGTAAAATGGCCAATTTCTTTCTGAAGATGCTGAGAAATTTCATTTGTTTCAATGAGTCAAATTATGTTCTCACTTATTAAATTTATAGAAATTGGATTCCTGCTCCCAAATTCAATATACTATAAGAAAAAGCATTTTAATCCATAGGCTAACATCTATTCAAATAAATAAATCCATAAATTTTTTTATAAATAAAATTAAATATTTTTTTTCTTAGACTGCTACATTATTCAATTTAAAAAGATGCCATGGCTTTAAATAATAGTTTCAAACAAATTAAATCAATATAACTGGTTGTGATTTGGGGGGTGGGATCTCAAAACTCTATGCACTTATTCGTTACCCCGTTAATCTGATTATTTTAATATGTTTTTATTGATTTCAGAGAGAGGAAGGGAGGGGGAGAGAGAGAGAGAGAAATAGCGATGAGAGAGAAACATTAATGGGGTGCCTCCTGCACGCCCCCTACTGGGGATGGAGCCCACACCCAGGCATGTGCCCCAACTGGGAATCAAAGGAAATCTAACAGGCAACCTCCTGGTACATGGGACGATACTCAACCAACTGAGCCACACAGGCTGGGCAGTCTCTGAGGGGGTTGATGCTGAGGTCTGTCAGGCAATTAATTACTCCTAAAGAAGACTCTGAAAGAACGGAGCCCACTAAATTAGTAGTTTTAAGTGCGTGTGCTCAACGTCTAAGTAAAAAATAAATACTCCCTACAGGCTTCAATACCAGCGTAGTCTAAACCCAGGGCGGCTGTGCAATGGAGCATAAGCTTTGCAAGAGTTTCCATCAAAGATTTACGAAGGAAAGAACTTGCTAATTGGGATCTGCATATATGATCACGGAAGAAATATTTTGACTGTTTGCCAAAACTCCTGATTATTAATGGCACTTGATGTTAAAGGCAGCTTTAAAATCTCACCTGCTTTAATTTTCAGTGACAGCTTCCATTTAGTTACTTCACAGAGTTCTCTCTTTATATAAACCAGGTAATGGAAAACGTCATGTGTAAACCAGGGAGCTGAGCCGGGGAGGTGGGCGCTGCCTGTCAGGGCACATCCAAAGCTCATCAGCGCCCCCTAATGACGGCACACCTCGCCTCTGGGCAGCTCGGTGCAGGGGACCCGTCACTCGGGAGCTTCGTGAAGGGCTCCGGGCAAAAGACGGCCTTGCGTTCCGGCAGCGTGAACCCCGGGTAAAACTGGCCAACCGAATTTCACAAAAAATGAAGAGTTAAGAGAATAAGGGAAAAAATACTTTTAGAGCTTTTTTCCAATTATAAAAATAACACATGCCCACTATAAAATCTCAAAAGAGCCCTAACCGTTTGGCTCAGTGGATAGAGCGTCGGCCTGCGGACTGAAGGGTTCGATTCCGATCAAGGGCATGTACTTTGGTTGCGGGCACATCCCCGGTAGGGGGTGTGCAGGAGGCAACTGATTGATGTTTCTCTCTCATCGATGTTTCTAACTCTCTCTCCCTCTCCCTTCCTCTCTGTAAAAAAATCAATAAAACATATATATATATTTTTTTAAATCTCAAAAGAGATGAGAAAAGATAACGAAGATAACTATCAGCCATAGTGCCACCACCCAGAGATGCCAGCCCACTGCCCTGTGGTCTATAAACACATGCACAGCGACTCAGACGTACCGGTAAGATGAGGACATGCCACAGAGTACCCACTGTTTTGTAACCTGCTCTTTTTCACGCAGAGCGTCATGCAGGCATTCGTATGAATACACAGAGCTCCATACCATCCTTTCCAACGGTCGTAAGACTTCCCATGGATGAAGTGCCATAATTCAGATAAACAGCTCCCTCCACAGGGCCATGTAGATTTTGGCTATGAACCATACTGTAGACACAGCTCATACATTTATTCTCACACTTGCCTGGTTACGTCCTTAGAAGTGGACTGGCTGGATTGTAAGGTGTTGAAGAGCGTTACCCCAAAAGCTTTAGAAAGGAGGTGCGAGAGGCGTCCCCCTCACCTTCAGTGCAGGGGGGCCGGCTAGTTGCTCCCAGACACCTTCACTGACACGGAATGCTTTCCATCCTGGAGGCAGGTCAGTGGGTGAGAGAGCGGGTCCTAGAACCTGCATGTACAGCGGGATGCAGCTCCCGGCTCAGTCATGGGCTAGCTCTATGGCCCCTGGGAAGTTACTCAACATTTCTGCCGATTCTTGTAAAGCAGAGGCTACATCTTTATACCTACCTCAAAGGGTGATTGATTGATTGATTGATTGATTTCCGAGAGAGGAAAGGGAAGATAAAAACATCAATGATGAGAGAGAATCACGGATCAGCTGTCTCCTGCATGCCCCCTACTGGGGATGAAGCCCATAACCCAGCCCCAACCCAGCATCAAATGGTGACCTCCTGGTTCATGGGTTGACGCTCCACCACTGAGCAACACTGGCTGGGCAAGGGTTATTTTTAATGAGTAAGTGAGTTACTATCACACCTAATACACAATAAGTATTCAATAAATATGTGCTCATATTATATTGGATAGTGTCTACCTGAAAGGTAAAAACAAATCTCATTTTTGTTTAAGTTGCATTTATTTGATTCTTACTGGGATTAAACATAAGCCCTTTCATTTAATTTTTATAAGTATTTTCATTTCCTTGGCCTATTTTTTTAAGTAGTCAATCATATAACTTACTAATGGTGATTTCTCTTTCTTCCCGATTTATTTTGGGAGGATAGTTGTACTGGTTAGAATTTCTAAAACAAAGTTGAATAACATTAAAGGTCACAAATATCCTTATCTCATTCATAACTCTATAGTAATAAAAACATTTTTAAAGTATTTGAAAATTCAAAATTATAAAATGTATAGACAATTTTGTCTATACATTTTTCTTACAAAGCATTCTGGAAAAACAAGTTCTGTGTTGTTTCTGAATTCTGGCATCTTTGGGAGGAAAAGTCTTCTTCGGTACTTTAAGTTACGATAAATTTTATTAACTAAACTTGCAAACACCGAAAAAAACATGGTAATCTTTAACACTGAAAATATAAATTATAGAATAAAAATTATTATATTTCTCTAATTTGTGAATTAGCAAAAGAAATTCAAAAGACAATAATGTAGTTTGTCCACACCCCATACTCCCACATTCTGAAAAGGAGCCTGAATTATTCCTAGATATAAAACCCTCCACATACAAATTAAGACCCTACTTGCTCAGCCGCAAAACGAGGGGATACTCTGATCACAGAGCAGGTCGGCTTCTCTTCCCCGAGTTAAACAACAGAGAGGACACGGCGCTAAAACCCTAAACTAATCTCATATTCTGGAGGATCTTGCCAAGTCTTAACAACATACATGAGTCTGTTTGCTGATTGCCTAAGGTCTATAAACCTAGAGGCGAAGTTATAAAGCAGAATAATAACATATTTAATAAGGACTGAAAATGTGCCAGATCGCATGCTAGGAGCTGGTACAATACGCATCATCTTCCATCACCAATTCACCTACCACAACAAGGAAAACATCGCCCCCGCTGGCTGCACAGTGCCTTTGCCCCCACTCTTCCAAGAGCACCCTATAAACGGACGGCAGAGGGTCCTTTGGGTGTCATGGCTGACCAACTCTCCCCTGAGGAAAGACAGGGAAATGTCAGGGCCGCAGGCACTGCAGACTCTGTTGGAGCTCTGAAGGGCGAGAGGTGGATTACTGGAAATCACCACAATCAGCAAATAAGAGTCATCTTATCCCAGAGTGCGGGACAAGGTAAAATGACATTGAAGTATGCCCAGATGGCCTTCTAGTTACCCTCCCGGGACACTTCCCCTGAGCAGCAGTGAGCATGGCTAAGAAACTCTGGATTTACTTCTCTGTGGAATGGAATGTAAAATGAGGCAAAATACACCAGTTTAACAAAACTGCCCGATAGAGCAGGTATAGCGCTTTCCAATAAAACATGCTTCAAATGTAAACAACCTAGTTTTCTTTATTCTTTTTAAAAATATACCTTTTTCTTTATTTCAGAGAGGGAGAGAGAGAAACATCAATGATGAGCGAGAGTCATTGATCGGCCGCCTCCTACACACCCCCCATTGGGGATCGATCCCACAACCTGGGCATGTGCCCTTGACCGGGAATCAAACCGCGACCTCCTGGTTCATAGGTCGACGCTCAACCACTGAGCCACACCATCCAGACTATTCTTTAATAACACCTGTGCATGGGCTGTTCATTTGGAAGGGCCCAAAGATTCCTAAATAATAAGTCTACTGGTTCATATGCATCTAATCCTGGTATTCCTAGTCCTTGAACAAGCTCCAAGCGGAGAAGAGATGTCCAAATTAAGCCTGAGAAGTAGAAATCATCTGGAAAGGCATCAATAGAGCCTAGTGAATAGATACAGTACGGAATGGAGACATGAAGTTCTGAGTGCTGAGCTGCTGACACGTTTAGTAAGACACTAGATCCATCAGTCTCCGATTCCATAAAGCCTGGATCGTGTCAAGTGCCAAGTGTTGACCACTGCTTCATTTCAGCACCAGAGTTAGAACGGAAAGAACTCTCAGAGAGAATCTAGTCTAACCCTTTCCTTTTTGAGTAACATCACTAACTGAGTCTCTGAGTGCCATGTGATCTCTGTGTCAAGGTCCTGCAGTTCAAATGGGTAGACCTGGAATTACGAGCCGCATTTCTCATCTCCATGCCTCCCTACATGGAGTGGCACCTGTCACCTCGGCTCCATGGGAGGCCATCTTGCAGTGTTGGTCAGTGTATCAGCATAGGAAAGGTCTTTTGAAAGACTTTCCTTTCTTTTAATGTTTTTATTGGTTTCAGAAAGGAAGGAAGAGATAGAAACATCAGTGATGAGAGAGAATCACTGAAAGGCTGCCTCCTGCATGCCCCACACTGGGGATCGAGCCTGCAACCCAGGCATGTGCCCTGACCGGTAATCCAACTGTGACCTCCTGGTTCATGGGCTGATGCTCAACCACTGAGCCACGCTGGCCGGGCAAAAGACTTTGTTTTTTAAATATCACACTGATAAAGAATGTGTGAGTTTCTCAGATAGCTATCTACAGAATAATACATTCCACAAACTGGGTCAGGGAATCCAGAAGTAATATAAATCGATGATCCCATCCAACTCACAGTATTGTCCAATTCCAGATTTCTATTAACTGTGACCTCACCTAAGTCATTAAATCACACGGGTCCTGGATTTTCTCATCTATAAAAATGAAACAGTAGGACTATATAATTTCCAAAACATCTCCCAGCTCTACAAATGTGTACGTCTGTGACACCTTTACATCAGAACAATCATGTTTCCTACTTCTGTTTTCCTTTTCCACAACAAACTTTTAAAAACGCACTATAGCCCGGCTAGTGGGGGTCAGTCAGTAGGATGAGTGTGGTCCCATGCACCAAGAGGTCACAGTTCGATTCCCAGTCAGGGCACATGCCTGGGTTGCAGGCTTGACACCCCAACAGGGGGTGTGAAGGAGTCAACCGATCAATGATTCTCTCTCATCAATGTTTCTAGCTCTCTCTCCCGCTCACTTCCTCTCTCTCTAAAAATCAATAAAAACATATTTTAAATAAATAAATAAAAACCCACTATAACCACAAAACTGTTACACCCCCCTCCACCATCCCCACCCCCTTGAATGAAAATCTGTGACTTGTCACTGCTAAGTACTGACTGAAGAAAACGATACAAGTCTCTCAAAAGCGCCAGAGCGAAAACTGTGACACCAGCTGGTGAAGATAACGAGAATGTAAACACATGGGCCTAAGGACCGGACGTCCAGATGACTAAGTACTAGGTGTTCATTACGCATTTAGTTTATGTCCGGGACCGTGTCAGGCACTGCAGAACATACAGCAAAAGGAAAAAGACTCCGTTCATGTTCTCTCGAAACTTACAGTCCAGTGGGGAGACATTAAATCACAACAGCACAGGACTACGGAAGTCACATGTTAAATTCTGCACATAAGTAATAGAGGGATTGCTGTTAATGAGCAAAGACAGGCAAAATAAATTAGCTCCCCTAAATGAATAGAAGTAGGGAGACCAGACTTTTTCCGTAGACTTTGGATTCTACTCAACCCACCGTATTTTTTTTTTTCAGTGCAAATTCTATTAGATGATTCAAGATGACAATGACATTTCTGGCTCCGTTAATAGCGCTTTCCAGATGGCCAATTCCTGGTTATGCTTTAATCAGCTCTTAGCCAAATAGAATCTTAGAGCAATATAATCACTACTTCCCAGAAACGGAACCAGAACAGGTTTCCTTCTCATTAATAGGTGTTCTTTAAGGCCATTTGTTTATAAAGCAGTTTGGAATTTTTAGTAAATGATAAACTTTTACCTTGAAGAAGTCCCTAACCACCACCACCACCAAAAAAAAAAAAAAAAAATGACACGGGGAAAAAATGAAATGCTCTTTCATCCTTCTTAGCAGTATGAGCATCACTGGCCATAAATCAGGTGCAAACAGCCGTGCTCTATCATCTCAACCGCATGAGAAATGTGTAAGCCAAGGAGACCCGTGGTGAGCCAATGGCAAGACCAGGGAGGAAAAGGAAAAGCCTGGAGGGGGTGGCCTACGCAGATGAAACATGACGAAGGGCGCCAGGGGGACCAGCTCTCACCTGCTCATTGTCCCCTGCTCCAGGAGGACTTCCAACCGAGAGAGAGAGAGAGAGAGAGAGAGAGAGAGAGAGAGAGAGAGAGAGAAAGAGAGAGAGAGAGAGAGAGAGAGAGAGAGAGAGAGAGAGAGAGGCCTCCCGACTCCCACCAGCAGGGAAAGCAATGGCAGCTTCTCCAGTCCCCAGGCACTCACGCCAGGGCCTCCGCGTCCTGGCAGAAGTCTAACCCACAAGCTCTGTAGTCGCTATTGGCAATTAGGCACGGGCTTGGGCGGTGACCAAGTCTGCCTCCCAAGTGATCCCTCACCAGGGGCCACAGCAGCCCTGGGGGAACAGAAAGGTACCTCACCGCCTCTGTGAGATTAGAACAAAGCAAGGCTGCAGTGACTATTGTAACAGGCATTGGTTCCAGCAGGTGCAATTGTTAGCATGGGTCACTGAGCTGAGATGACTTCTCTTAAGAGAGGGGATGGGGGGGGGGGGGAGAGGGAAAGAGAGAGAGGAAAAAAAAATGCCCTAGTGTCTGCAATGTTTGGGAATAAACAGAAACAGACCCAAAGTAGCATCGTCAGGCAACCCTGCAAAAAATAAATATCTTTTTAAATTTTCATTGTAACAGCAAAGTGGGAATTTTAGTAGAAATGAAAATTCAAAACTATGGATCTGGGCTTCCTCCGATACTAGCGCAGACGGGCATCACTTGCGTTACGACTGTAACAGTAGTAACTGCAGAGAGACAGCTGACATCACTGCTTAAAACTTGCTCAGATAACGCCTGGCCAGTGTGGCTCAGTGATTGAGCATCGAACTACGAACCAGGAGGTCACGGTTCGACTCCCAGTCTGGGCACATGCCCAGGTTGCTGGCTAGATCCCCAGTAAGGAGGTATGTGGGAGGCAGCCGATCCATGATTCTCTCCCATCACTGATGTTTCTCTCTCCCTCTTCCTTCCTCTCTGAAACCAATAAAAACATATATTTTTTAAACTTGCTTATGTAATATCCTATTTTACATTATAAAGTGAGACCCTTTCCCAAGTGGTTTAACTTGACTACCTGTTCTCTTTGTTCTTTGAATTCTATCAGACAAAACGGTTGTTTGCCGAGGTCCTTCCCCCCGCACCCACCGAGACTCCCCACATTTTATACCGCAACTGCCCGGCAACACCTGTCCAGGGGCTCTCTTTCCTTAAAATCCACGGTGGCCACCGAACCAATCAGCAGCATTCATTATCTGAGCTTCATTTTGACCCAAGAAATTAAATCAAACGGTGCTGGAAGCTTCCTAAGAAGAACTGAGGGTAAGTACTATTTTAAGCTCCCTCCCCACCCTCCCTCCTCCGCCTCGGAGGAGTTAAGTCCTTTTATTTCACTTTTAAACCCATCTCTACGCTCCTTAATATATTTCTGAAAGCTCCTTCACCAACACTTCTGAAGAGGGATACAGTAAAATTGCCACCCCCTCGGGGGTCCTTATTTCATTCTGGATCTTTCAACAGTTCCATTAAGAAAATGGCACCTAAAAAAAGCAAGTGACGCCACGTAATCACCAGCTGCTATTGCCTCCTCTTAACTCTCATTTTAGGGCCTTTGAGTATACCCCAGAATTCCCACCTGAAAAGTTGCATACATTGTATGGGAGGGGAAAAAATACAGTGTGGGTCCAGGGCCAAATGGCCTTGCCGGGAGTTAGAATCCCAGCCAGTGTCATCGGTGTTTTTGTTGTGTGTGTTGTGTTTTTGTTGTGTTGTGTCATGCTGTGTCGTGTTGTGTTTTACCAACCATGAAGCTCCACCCAAACGAAAGCAGACTCCTATTTCCTTTCTTGATATCAAACGACAGGTTTTTGACGACTCAACTCAGATACTAGTATGCAGTCCTCTTTCCATCACAAAACTATCAAGAAGGGGAAAACGTCAAAGGAAAACTTGAGGCAAAGACTCAGTCTGTAATCACCTCGATGGCTATGCTCAAACCTGTAAGGATTCAGGGGTGGCTAATGGGTTAGTGCTTTGACAATTTTTTAAATGTATCTCTATTGTTGAAAGTTACAGATGTCCCCTTTTTCCCCCCAACTGATCCCTTCCATCCCGCACCTGTCCCCCCGGCCCCCCAGGCCTTCATCACACTATTGTCTGTGTCCATGGGTTATGTGCACATGCTAGGGAAGAGGATGATAAACCTGCAAATAGGATAAGATTACTTGTCTACAAAACAACTACTCTAACAAGGGGGTGGCATTTGCCTGTCCTGCTAACTCCCTCCCGGAGAGGCAGTTCTGTATACACCTCCGTGGATCCCAAAGCACAGCTCTAAGAGAATGTATTTTGTTTCTTACTAACAAATTAAAGTATTTGGCAGTAATTTTTTAAGCATATGGGTTGAAATATTTTGGGAAATGCTATGAAGTTGGCTTTCTATTGCCTTTTAGAACTTCAAGTTATAAAATAAGATTTTGGCAAATCTAGCCTTCTTCCTAATTCAGCTGTGTTTATTAAAGGCAACAGGCTTCAACTTTCTTAGCTGGGGTATCTATGAAGCAGTAGTTAGCTTTAATTAGGGATTCAAAATCATAATTTAAAAAAAAAAACACAAAAAAACGACTAGATTCAGTGACTTTAGTCTTCCAAAATAAGAACAGATTACAAAAATAACCATGTGCCCAGGACAATATGGGCCCAAACTGTACAGTGATAGTTAGGATGCTCTTATATTCCCCGTCTCTTCTACTGCTTTTCTACCTAATTTTATTTAATGGAACCTGCTTATCTTTTACTTTGTCCATAAAAAAGATTAGTCCCCTTTCTCAAACACCGAGGTTTATATTAAGCTCAAACGAACTCATGTTCCGTAATGGGGCCAGGCAAACCCTTGGCCATCTGGTTGACCCTAGAGCCAAGAGGACATCAAATAAGGATGAAGCTTCCAGTTCCTTGTCTGACATTCCTCTATCCTTGTGCAAAACCGAACTGCACAGAGGAATTATTCCTCTCCCTCTGGCTCTTTCCTGAGATCAATCATCCGATCAATATTTACTAAATATCTGCTAGGCATATACTCTTTCAAAGAATTGCTTTCACGGGCTGTCCAAATAGGCAGCTATAAATCTTTGCTCAGAACCTCTAATCCTATCACCTCTTCATCTCTCTCTAACCGAGAAGCTTAAAAAGAATACTTTTTAGAAACTAGAAAATTAGTCTAGAGTAAACGCTAAGAATTCTTTCCCTCACACCCACATACTAGAAAAATCCAATGACTGAGGACCAATGAGTGACCCCCACACCCCTACCACACCCATGAGTTCCATACTGAGGGAAATCATGTTATTCAAACCTATTACTTGCTGATGAGACTTGGATACTGAGTTAGGAAGTGGGGGGGGTCTCTTTACGTGGTGTGCTGGAGCTGGCTCCCACGGGCCCAGGAGCCACTGTGTACCATCTCTCCCCAAGCTTCAGGGGCCTCAGATCAGCAGCTTCGGGTAAGGCATGAGGAACGTACGCATACCTCTTTGACTTCCCTCCAAATCTCTCCTCTCCAAAAAGTTACCCAAATCTATTCTGTCCTGGGTTCAGACGGTATGAGTTTAGCTAGTAAGATGATCTTTTACTTTCAGAAACCAGAACTTGGGGTGGGGGAGGGGTGCGGGGCAGGCTGGGAGATGACAATAGGGGGAAAAGGCGACATATGTAATACTTTCAACAATAAAGAATTTTAAAAAAACAGAACTTGTAAGAACCAACAATGCTAAGATCTCACACCCTCCGGGAACTTCCAAAGCATTCACGGGGACAAAATGGAGACAGTGCAGTGAGGGGCAGGTGCACAACATACTCCTGAGGCTGGCAGGAGGCACGGACTGCCGGTACCCAAACCATTTGAAACTATCGGGAGGAGCTCAGAGCTGTAGACAAATACATACTATATATTGTATGCAAGTTTTTCATGACATTTTAAAAATGCAAAACAGCACATGGTTTGAGCGCCAAACCTACGTCTATACGTGCATGGAAGCAGCCAGTCGGAAGACAGGATCCCTCAGCAGGAGGAAGGTGATGTTTTATTTTTAAGGTGGTAGACACGTCTTGTATGTCTTAAAGATTTCATAATAAACGTGAAGACCTTAACTGGGTGAACTGGTAGCCACGTTCCCTGAATAGATAACTCAGAACAATTCATTGTGACCAGAGGCTGTACTCGTTATATTCATTCTGAAGTTTACTACACACTTCACCCTTCAAAAACATCCACCTGGGATTCGTGGTGTATCTCAAAAAGAATTGGGGTGCACTGAATCAACCTTTGCTTTCTACATCAGTGCTCTCTAAAGTGAGGGGCATTGGGCTCAAGAAGAAAATATGAGCACTTTTTTTTCCCATAAAATCCTTTTGATTCCTGGATTTTGTCTGCAGTACACATAATACATACCAGTATGAATTACTTATATTAATTTATATAACATAATTTATAATATGCTCTTTCACAGTGGTAAGTGTACCTCATGTGTAAATAAATATTTACCGACAGGGTGCAAAGTCCAAAAACCACTGTTCAAGCTGACCATCCACTGATTTTAACCACCACCCGTCCAAGTCACCTATACCCAAACCCTGGAGGGAAAAAACAGAAACTGTAGAGGACGGCTGGAGTTTGAAGAGAGAATTTCTAAGTGAAAAATACCTTGAACCACATGATGAAAAGCTGCTGTCTGAGAACCGGCTGCCTGCAACTGTCTGCCGAGGAAGCTTCCTGTCAGCCTTCACGACAAAGACAGACAGGCATGCCAACCAGGGCATCCCCGAGTCTGGATTTATTAGTGCTGGGTGCTTGTTTGTAAAAGAAGGGAAAAGAAAGAGAGAGAAAATGAATTCCTTAGAAACCACCAGGATCAGGCCTAAACAGGCAGTCGGACATCCCTCAAGGGGTCCCATATTGGAGAGGGTACAGGCTGGGCTGAGGGACAACCCTCCTCCGTGCACGAATTTCGTGCACCGGGCCTCTAGTTGTCTTAATAAAAGGGATCGCAAGGCCAGAGCGGGGTGGAGTCCTTCCCCTTGAGTTGGGCTCCTGCCTGGCCCCCAATATTTCCAAATTAATATTTTCTAGTCTCTTTCATTTGCATGCGGCCTCCTCCAGAGCCCGAACCCTGAACCTGAACCCCAAACCACGCAGGACGTGAAAGGGGTCACCACAATACCAGATAATGGAAAGATTTATCGAACAGTTGGCACTGTGTCTCCATTGCTGACTACTTGTTTAGGGTTAATTCCCACAAGGTACATTATGGGATGGAACAGGTCATCCCAGGATAGATAAGTTGTTGATGAAAGCATTACTGACGTTCCTAATTTCTTCCCTCAAGTGCATGAGCCTGAGTAAAGGAATCTCTCTAACAGCCAGAGTCTCAAAGCAGAGGGCCATGTATTAGGACACGTTCAAATAGAACACAGGGCATGCCTCAGATGTGTCATGCATGTTCCCGCGCCCTAGACCAGTGGTCGGCAAACTCTTTAGTTAACAGAGCCAAATATCAACAGTACAACGATTGAAATTTCTTTTGAGAGACAAATTTTTTAAACTTAAACTTCTTCTAACACCACTTCTTCAAAATAGACTCGCCCAGGCCGTGGTATTTTGTGGAAGAGCCACACTCAAGGGGCCAAAGAGCCGCATGTGGCTTGCGAGCCGCCGTTTGCTGACCACGGCCCTAGACTCACCAAGTCAACAAGCAGAAACCAAAGAACACGATAGAGGATGGCCTGTTCCGGGAACTGCACAGTTCACCTGCCGGGGAGGTAACGGGAGAGGGTGTGTGTGCACCTGCGAACGGGTGATCAGGAGTGGGGTGGAGGGGGGGAGGTATGTGACAAGCAGCAACCAGAAGGCTAATGCGACTTGAAGAAGCAAATCACAGAGGGCTTGGAATGTGCCCTCAAAGTTTCCACTTCATCTTGGAAACCATGGAAGTGATGGGGGGGGGGGGGGCGGGCGGGGAGTCAAGCACAAGGTTACACATTCACTGTGGCGGACTGTCCTTTGCTGCCCTCTGGGCGGGTGGCAAGCTGGGAGCCCCTGCAGGCTCTACGGCAGGATTCTAAGTCCCGGGGCAGCGAGGCGGGACAGAGCTACCAGCTATTCAGGAGGAAAAGCCGTCGGGTTGGGAGTGACTGGCTGGGGAATCAATGACTGAGAGGAGGAAGAGTCCAGACAACGCCCCGTTTTCCGAAGAGCAGGAGCCCAGGAAAGAGCAGCTGGAGAAGAGAAGCGGCAAGAAAATGATGCGCTCCCTCCAGGGCACGGTGCGGGTGAGTTATCCGTGAAGCATCGCAGTCCAGATCTCCAGCGGGTGCCGCGGAGAGAAACTGAGTCAGGGCAGAGCACGGAGTTGGAACGGGAGGAGAAAAAGGTCAGGTCCAGGACAGACGGGGAGAGCATCCTTAGGAACACGGAGCCTGAGGAAGCTGTGTCCGGGAAAGGGGGAAAGAGGCTGGGAAGGGAAGGGGCCAAGGAGATGGGAAGGAGAATAAGGAGATAGCACAGCCATGACAGCCAAGGTCTTGAAAACTAATTCATTAGAAAATAAAAAGGAGTTTTAAGACGAACCATGCGATCAACAGTGTGGGGCAGGAAGATGCTTAGAAAACTGAAGGAGAAAGGGCAAGACTAGTAAAATAAGTAAAAAGTTGACATTCTCAGAAACACAGAAAGCAAAGTCCTGAATCACTTCAGAACTGGCTTCTTTCATCAGAACGCACGACGCCTATCTCTAAGCAACACCACACACAGCACCCATCCCCCCACCTGTACCCACGGCAATGGTGCCGGGAACATGGGGGCGCTTGGGAATTTTGTAAAGAGTGTGGTGGCATTCTAGGTCCCAATTCTGACACCAGGGTTCCTGTGATGGCTGACTGCCTTGGTAGAGGGGAGGGAGGGAGGAGGAAAAGAGGGAGGAAGAGAGGGAGAGAGCGGGGGAGAGAGGAGGGTGTGGCTCAGTGGTTGAGCCTTGACCTATGAACCAGGAAGTCACGATTCGATTCCTGGTTAGGGCACATGCCTGGGTTGTGGGCTCGATCCCCAGTAGGGGGCGTGCAGGAGGCAGCTGATCCATGATTCTCTCTCATCTCTGATGTTTTTTCTCTCTCTCTGCCCCTCCCTTCCTCTCTGAAATCAGTAAAAATATTTTTTTAATTACATGCCACACTTGAGCCAGGCAACGCCTTGTCAGGCCACTCGACTGTGACACAGTTGTCTTCCAAGACAGGAACCAAATATCAAATGAACTGAATCATCTCTAAGCTGTAGTACTGACCATGGGCGCCTGGCTCAAAGGTTCTGATATTGTTACAGGATAAAATCCCCACATAAAGACAGCAATTCTACTAGATCCACGCACGGTGAGGCAGTTGCCCAGGAGTATAGCACCAATGACAGCGATGCCAAGGGCAGCAGCGCTCCCGGGAATCCTGGGACCTCTCGGGACGGCTGCATGCGGATCTTTCAGGACGCTGGTACTCTCCAATCAGCTGGCCAGGGAGCGGGAACAAGCCTGCGTTCTCAAAAGCGGGGCGGGGTGCCGTCCTAGAACTTCCAAGTAACAGACAGGCTAGTTCCGAAGACGGCGATGTTTCTGAAACCCCATTTATTATATTTCATCTTTAAAATGGGAAAGGCATGGGCACCTTCTGAGAGTAGAGAGGATCCGGGGAGCTGGCTCAGGCACACGGAGCAGACACCTCCACGCCTCTAAGGCAGCTTGCTCGTGTCCTCCGAGGGGTCTCTTACAGTCCTCGCTCTCCACGGCATCCGTAAGGAGCCGAAATGAATCCCTTCTTACATCCAACACAGCAAATACCCAGTCCCCTTCTTACAATCAACACCCGAACCAGCAAGGTCCTAACGCTGACAAATAGGCCCACCCACATGTAAGCAGCTTTTAAAGGAGACCAAGAATAGGGGGGGGGTTTCTCAAAGCATAGACACAGAGCAGCGACTCCACTCTTCTTTATGTTTCTGACCTGACTGAGTGACTGGCAGTGAGCCTTACTGCATTTGCAATAAGCAGGGAGATTATTACTGAAATGATGTCCCAAAGGCATATGTGATAGCATAGGGCAGTGGTCGGCAAACTGCAGCTCGCGAGCCACATGCGGCTCTTTGGCCCCTTGAGTGTGGCTCTTCCACAAAATACCACGGCCTGGGCGAGTCTATTTTGAAGAAGTTTAAGTTTAAAAAATTTGGCTCTCAAAAGAAATTCCAATCGTTGTACTGTTGATATTTGGCTCTGTTGGCTAATGAGTTTGCCGACCACTGGCATAGGGAAATGTTCATACCACGATACATTTTTACATAATAAAAAAGCACATTTCAAAAGAACATACACATTAAATTCTTAAGCTTATCACAAAGACTATACATTCACACACATACATACACATGCCACACGAATACACCTGCATCCGTATATAACTGGGGGGAAAAGGTATGCATGTCATGTATGTAAGATGTTCTCCAAGTGGTTGGATTTCTAATTTTTTTTTTCCTTTCAGGATTTTCCTATTTTTCTACCATCATCATGACTTTTCAAGTCAAAATAGCACCGAACCTCGTGTTCCCGGCCTGCAGCCCGGGCAGGATTCAGGCGAGCAGAGAGAGACGGGGCAGTCGGGGCGGTGGGGAGAGGCAGGCCAGCAGGGGCACAGGCTTATGGTCACAGAGCCCCGTGGGTAGTAAACTCTGACACTGACTAGCTGTGTGACTCTGGACAAAACAACGGACCCAAAAGAGATCGACGGCCACTATGTTAGTCACATTAGGATTTTATGAGATAAACTATCTAAGGCTCTCAGCACAGGGCACAGGGCAGCGAGCACCGTACTCCGCGGAACGAAGAGGCAGGAACTTGAGAGAACACGTGGCTACCGAGGACCGTTCACGATGTGCACCGTGGGCACACCCAGGCTGCAGAGGTTAGAGAGAGGGGGAGGATTTGGGACTGTACGCTGCAGACAAGAAATGCCACGGACGCATGTCATTTACCTTTCCAAACATCAGATGTCTCATCGGCCTGGATGGGCTTTTATTCTAAAATGATCCGCTTCCCGTCCCAGGCCTGACTGCACACGGCTTGTCAGTAGCAGCAGAGGGAGGCTGCAAATCCTAGACCCGCTCCAAAATAAAAATAAAAACTGGCTGACATTCCGATAGTACATGCTTGCACATATTATTTCCAACGTTAAGTGTGTGTGTGTGTGTGTGTGTGTGTCCTGTAACACTAAGAAAATATAAAACCCTTGGATCATGGTAGCCTCAGAAACTAGTACAGTATTCGAAACATAAGACTCAAGAAAATCTTTACTGATTTTTTTCATTATTTTTCATTTTCATTAACTCCAAATGCAATATACTTGCGCTGATATGAGAAAACTGGTTAACGTTTTTCTTACATACACGCAAAATACATATACATGTACCTGTCCACTAATTCCCCTCTGTTTATATCCTATCAGTATGACCAATCTCAAGTGTGTTTTGTAATTGTCACACTCACATTCTCCTTACCTGTCTTCCTCCGAACCCTAAGCCCCTTTCCACCCTTCCCTCGCCAATGAACTCCCGCTGCAGTTAAAAGCGTCACACTTCCCGTTCAGCAACGCACGGCGCTTTCCTTCCGAGGGGCTGAGGTCGCTGTCTAACTGTCTCACATCGGTTAAGTCCCTGTGAGGTAGTAGATATGAAACACGATATCCCTTCACTGGCCTACACAACGGAGCCAACATTCCTCCCACCAGTTCACCCTGAGCATGACGGCACTGAGGAGGCGTGTATTTGTACAGAGCTCAAACGTCAGCCTGGTTTTTCTCCATCCATCTAGTCCATATGACAGCGATTGTTAATTGAGAATAGATCCATAATCTGTTGTTTTCCAAGCATGTACTGCGTGCCTACCCTGTGCCACACACTACGACATGCCGGGGGGAGTGAACTAAAAGGCGAATAAGTCTTGGTAACTGGTTCCTGCCTTTTAGGCATTCTCAGTTAAGTCGGGAAGACGGGCCCGCTCCCAGCGGACAGCATAGATGAATACGAACCAGACATGCTTAGAGGCCAAAGGAGAAGCAACATGAAAAGGTGTATCAAGCCCTAACCGGTTTGGCTCGGTGGATAGAGCGTCAGCCTGGAGACTGAAAGGTCCCAGGTTCGATTCCGGTCAAGGGCACGTACCTTGGTGGCAGGCACATCCCAAGTAGGAGGTGTGCAGGAGGCAGCTGACCGATGTTTCTAACTCTCTATCCCTCTCCCTTCCTCTCTGTAAAAAAAATCAATAATATATATATATTTTTAAAAGGGTGTATCAGATCTGACTACCAATTCTACCATCCATACATTCCCCCAAAATATACTGGAACTGTCCAGACTAAACTGCCCATTTAGAATTTCCCAAGGAAAACTGGATTTCCCAGCTTCGTTTCTGTGCCCGGATGTCCCACCTTGATTCCTAAAGCACACAAGGCCGTCCGCCCAGGGAGGAAACCCAGGCCGTGACATTTACCTACAACTCCGCCGCTCGCCACTGAACACGCAGGAGCAAATACCAAGTTTGCCTGCAGATACTGGGGATTTTTTTAAATATCTTCTTATTGATTTCAGAGAGAGGAAGGGAGGGGGTAAAAACATTAACGATAAGGGAGAATCATTGATCGACTGCCACCCACACACCCCACCTGGGGGATCAAGCCCGCAACCCAGGCTTGTGCTCTGACCGGGAATCGAACTGTGACCTCCTGGTACACAGACTGACGCTCAAGCACTGAGCCACACCAGCCGGGCCAGATACTGGAGATTTCAGGCTCTCCATCTTTGTATCTCAGGGCCTGGCTTAGGACCTGGCCCAGGAAAGGGGGAATGGATGGCTACGGACTTGAATGAGGCACACAGCCGCTCCTCTGCGATGAAAATGCGCCAGCTCACCAGAAAGGTGAAGGCATCCCGGAGTTCCCAGCTGCTGTCACCCCCGATTATCGGGAGTTGTCTGCACCTTACAACCTGTTTTGTTTTGTCTCTTAACATTCTAGCAAACGTGCTTTCTTTTCTCCTTGAACTAACAATTCTCAGCACGTGTCATTCTGGAAGCTATGTAAATATAATATTACGCAGTTTTCTAACCACTCCCACTTATTGGCACCAGCCCCAAGGTCATTTTTTATGAACAAGATTATGATGACAGCCCGGCCGGCGTGGCTCAGTGGTGGAGCATCGACCTGTGAACCAGGAGGTCAGGGTTCAATTCCTGGTCAGGGCACATGCCTGGGTTGCCGGCTCCATCCCCAGTGTGGGGTGTGCAGGAGGCAGCCGATCCATGATTCTCTCTCAGCATTGATGTTTCTATCTCTCTCCCCCTCTCCCTTCCTCTCTGAAATCAATAAAATATATATTTTTTTAAAAAAAGATTACGGTGACATCTTTGTACATAAAGGGTTGCATGGGCTTCTGACTATTTCTTAGGAGAGGGATGCAGAGTCGGATTCTGAAAGGCCGCCTACGTAAAGTTCACAGGATGTACGGAAAACCTGCTTCCCCAAACAGCGTAACTCATTCCAATGCAGGATACGAAAGCACTCCTTTCGTTGGCCCGCTGCCAGCACGAAGAACTCTTAATTTTTTTTAAATCAAGTTGGTTAGTTTGCTAACTTGAACACATTGGACAAGTAAATGGAAATAATGCTCTTTGCATCTAACAGTTTCGAGGTACGGGAACCCTCCAAAGACTTGAGAAGGTGTAAGAACATAAGCTATTTAGAGAGGGGCCTACCTTAGAAGATGAGGCTGGGCTTAGTCTTAGGATCCACACAGTTTCCCACATCCCTGATCTTCACTGGTAACTTCTCAAAGGCAGATCTAAAGTCCTTAACTTGGGAAATGTTCTTATTACATGGAATTCTGGGGTTTGCTTGGACTCACAAAAACATGTTCAAATGCATGCTTGCCCGGCCAGTGTGGCTCAGTGGTTGAGCGTCAGCCTGTGAACCAGGAGGTCAGGGTTTGATTCCTGGTCAGGGCACATGCCTGGGTTTTGGGCTCAATCCCCAGTGGCGGGGCGGGGTGGGGGAGGGGAGGCGTGCATGAGGCAGCTGATCAATGATTCTCCCTCATCAATGATGTTTCTATCTCTCTCTCCCTTCCTCTCTGAAATCAATAAAAACAAGAGGGAGGAAGGAAGGGAGGGAGGGAGGGAGGGAAGAAGGGAGGACCTCCTCAAAAAAAAAAAAAAAGACACAGTCAGCTCCTTGCTCATCACTGAAATTCCCAATGAATGATGCTACCGCTACGATTCCAAGTTGTGAGAATTAAATGACATAATACATGTGAAAACACCATGAACTACAGAACTTGTTGCCTTCGAGTTTTTTGACAAAGATCCAGCATTCTGAATTTCGAATTTTAGTAAAAAGACCATCATATAATTTGATACAACTCAAGATTGAGGGAACTTAAAGCACAATTCCCCATCTCGTGACCGAAAGAAAACCCAGGCATTAGCAGTGGGCTGATCTCCTTAATACACAAATACATAAAATACATGTGTCCTGACATACATGACATCTTCCACTACTAAAAGATGTGAGTATTTCCCCTGATTTTCCTAGAAACAACTCCCACTGCTGGAAAAAAGACCAAACGCTAATGACATAAAGACCAAACGCTAATGACATAAAAACCAAACGCTAGCCAAAACCGGTTTGGCTCAGTGGATAGAGCGTCGGCCTGCGGACTCAAGGGTCCCAGGTTCGATTCCGGTCAAGGGCATGTACCTTGGTTGAGGGCACATCCCCAGTGGGGGGTGTGCAGGAGGCAGCTGATCGATGTTTCTCTCTCATCGATGTTTCTAACTCTCTATCCTTCTCTCTTCCTCTCTGTAAAAAATCAATAAAATATATTTAAAAAAAAAACAAACAAACAAACACTAATGATATAAAGACCAAACGCTACTGCCACCAAAAGAGTGAACGGTGGGCCTTGGGGCTTCGCAGAGCAGTAAAATTCCAAAAACATCCCAGGGACTAACACAGAGTAACTGACTTTTTATTGTCAAACAAAGATACTGAAGAGAAAGAAAAACTAGCACTATGAACACCATTCTACCACTTTACCACTGAATTCCTTAAGTTGAATAACCTCAGCTTTCATGACAATTCAGCACAGTGTCCGTGTTTTTCAAAACCCACAAACACGCTGTCTCAGAACAGCACTGGGAATGGCTTCCCTAGACTACCTGGGGCCAGGGCGCCCACTGTCCCCTCCACATTGCCATTTCTCGTCCACGTTTCCCCCACGGCTCCTTCTTGTTGTCCTCTGCCCTCTCTCTGCCGACACGGTAGTCGCCTATCCAAAACGCAACCCTTCGGAGACCAAGGGGAAGGCAGGCGTGGCCGGAGGGACACGGCGCCCACAGGGGGAGGGCAAGTGTCCAGCAGTGAGGACTGCCCTCGTTTCCCGCCCTCATCGGCGAGGTTAAATCGCTTCCGAGAATAAAGCCTTTTCTCTTTGGGATGTAATGGGAGAGAAAGACACAGAGGAAAGGTCAATGAGTGCAAATATTGACGTAGTAGAACCACCTCTTAACTTAATCCTTGCTCAGAAGGTGTCTCTTTTCAGAAGTTAAAGTAATAAATAATACACAGAATCTTCATGTAATAAAAATAATCTGTTAGAAGAGGCAGAAACACATTTTCTTTTATTTTATATATTTTATTGATTTTTTTACAGAGAGGAAGGGAGAGGGATAGAGAGCTAGAAACATCGATGAGAGAGAAACATCAACCAGCTGCCTCCTGCACACTCCCTACTGGGGATGCGCCTGCAACCAAGGTACATGCCCTTGACCGGAATCAAACCTGGGACCTTTCAGTCCGCAGGCCAACTCTCTATCCACTGAGCCAAGCCAGTTAGGACGAAACACAATTTCTTTATCTGTCTCTTATGAAAACTGTAAAATGATAATTGTTTAAAATTATAAGCTAAAAGGTGGCTAATATTTTTGAAATGTTTTCTTTACTGTGAAACTCGAAATTTGCCTGGTATTAAAGAGACAGAAGAGATGCCACAATTACAGAAACTGACAGAAAAGATAATTTTATTTTTTTTTTTAGGAACAAACTACCAGTTCTCAAATTAGCACCCACAGGCTAAGTCCTCCGAGTGCTTTACAGTTACATTCACGAGAGCACGGAGATTCTCCCGTGTTCGCCTTTTCAAATACTCCTTTAACATGTAAAAGACTCCGTGTCCACGCCCACAAGTCCTATGGTAGATGAAAACACTGCGTGACTTAGGCGTGCTTCTAATTACATGTAAGAGAGAAAAACGATCTTCTGGTTTGGAGATATGAAGTATTTAGACTTCTCTTGAGCATCAGGTAGAAAAAGTCGCTGCGTGACTTCCCAAAGCCAGAAACGAGATCAGCATAAAACAGTTTACTAAGCTTCAACTGTGGGATGCTCTCCTGAAGAAAGACCAGGACACAGGACGAATCCCACTTCCCATTCTCGTCCAGCAATCCAAACGATTTCCACTGAGTTTAGCGTTCACCACGAATGCCTTCCCTGAATCTAATTCCCACAGATGGCATTATTTATTTTAGGAAATGCTTTCAAAATCATGCAAGGTCATACAGGAAAAAATAGTCACCTAATGTTTCCATTTTTCTAAAAAAATTTCATCTCGATGATCAATGACACTCACAGTGGTTTTTATACTGATTTCCGACTTACATGTCAACATTTAACCAACTCTGGTAGTCTAGGGTTTTGTTTATATGTTTGTTTTGCTTTTTTTCCTTCTTTCTTTCTTCCAATGTAGTTGGATTATATGCCACCCTGTAATGGATATTTGTGGTGAAAATGTGAATCAAGACATTATCATGGCCGAAACCGGTTTGGCTCAGTGGATAGAGCATCGGCCTGTGGACTGAGGGGTCCCGGGTTCAATTCCGGTCAAGGGCATGTACCTTGGTTGTGGGCACATCCCCAGTGGGGGGTGTGCAGGAGGCAGCTGATCGATGTCTCTCTCTCATCGATGTTTCTAACTCTCTGTCCCTCTCCCTTCCTCTCTGTAAAAAATCAATAAAATATATATATATTTTAAAAAAAAGACATTATCATGAAGTTCCCTTCCCTCAGAGGGAGAATATGCTACCAAGTCAAACAAGAACATCTTCTCAAAGTCACACATCTGAGGGCCCCTAAGTGACACAAACATTCTCAGAGTCCGTATGATCCAAAGGGAAGGCTATGGGAGCGCAGCCTGACACAGGTGCACTAGGACACGTAAGTGCACCCCGGGGTAGCTGCTAAGGGTCCATCCCTGCTCTTTTCTGCTACTGCCCAATGACTCCCTCCCTCCCATGGTGCTCAGATCCTGAGTCCTCCTCCTTTCGTCAGTAAGTGTGCGCCGGGCATTGATTAAGAAGCAATCGTGAGCAGAAGCCATGAGGGTCCCTGCCCGGTGCAGCTTACGTTGGGTGGAAGAGGCCTCCTCTGACCCAGCCCTGATCCCCCACAACACCAGCAGGCGGGGGAGGGGGAGGGTGGGGCCACTCTTACCCAGATCCACTGCTAATATCTGCAAGGTTCAGGGCCGTACAAGTGGGGGCTCCCCTCCGTATGTCTAAGCATGTAAAGGCTATACATGAAGCTAACAAACAGGCTTCGTCCTCCTGCCTGGACCCTCACAACAGCCCGTCCGGCTACTTTCCTCCTGCGACGCCAACGTTCCTCCGTGACTCCAATGTGCCCTGGGAACTGGGCCCACTGCTGCCAACTGCTCCGGGAAATTCTGTGACAGGCGAGTACGCTTTAAAGACTGTTTGCTTACACCATTTAGACCATTTATGTTGGGAGGGGAGTGGGGGGCATGAATCATTTTAGACAAGCAGATATTTTTAGACTCTGCAACTGTCTCTAGCAGAGTCTGGGGGGAAAATGGAAGGAGACATAAATACAGTGTCTTACTTTTCTTCGGTTAAGTCTTGTGGCCTACTTTTTCTAAGCTGTTTTCTACTCCTTCACTACCACTGCGGACGGGAGAAAGGAGCAGGTAGTAAGTCACCGGGTGTCAAATATAGAAGCTCGTGTCTGTCAAGTGTCCGGGTACATTCAAGACAAAAGAGTAAATATTTCCACCCGTCCCTGCGATGCAGCTAAAATATACAACGAAACCCCTACACGTTTCCTGCAAGATCCCAACTGAAGGGCCCGTGAAAGGAAACCACTGGATTCTCAGGGCAGCTCGTGCCCAGGAAGTGCCTGACTTCCAAAATCCATGGATTATAAAGGCACCGTGTGGGGGGAGGGCTGGGGGGAGGGTGCGTAGGTGGGGGTATAATTAGAGAAAACAGTGCTTTGGTTCCTTAGAAGATTTAACTCCTTCATCCCCGCCTCCCACTAACATTTCTGAGGATATGCAAATCCCAGAATGCCCCTCTCCAGCCTTCTGCTTCTTTGCCCTGCCCCCCCATGTTCCCCAACGTTATCTTAGTGGGGGGATGAGCACTTGTTTCATGCATTCCTCCTCCATGTTGCCCATCCCTGAAGAGAACTCCATTACTTCCTACAGGGTTTTTGTTTGTGAATATTTTCATCTTGAGCTTTCAAATAACCACCATTATTACTCTGTAAGAAATAGTTCTACCCAAAGTCAGGTCAAAAATACATTGTTAAAATGTTTACATAAGCTTCTAGCTCACATGTAGAAAAATAAAAATGGGTAATAGGGTTGTAGGATTTTCTTTAAATATATTTCCTTCATTGTTATACTTCATAAAGAGACTGGCTTTTTTTTAACGTAGGATTTTAGTAGTTATTTCCTACAAATATGGGGATTGTAGTATTTTTTCTTTTACTTAGCCATCTATTTTTTAATGGTGTGCTCAAAAGCCCAAAAGAGCTATGGACAAGCAGATCTAATTATGGTAGAACACTGCAGTTTTAATTAGTAAAAACTAAGTTAGCCGAAACCGGTTTGGCTCAGTGGATAGAGCGTCGGCCTTTGGACTCAAGGGTCCCAGGTTCGATTCCGGTCAAGGGCATGTACCTTGGTTGCGGGCACATCCCCACTAGGGGGTGTGCAGGAGGCAGCTGATCGATGTTTCTCTCTCATTGATGTTTCTAACTCTCTATCCCTCTCTCTTCCTCTCTGTAAAAAATCAATAAAATATATTAAAAAAAAAAAAAAAAACTAAGTTAATGGTGACTTACTTTCCCCCTCAGAATTATAACAGCAAGCAATTAGTAGTAAGAACTTCTCCCATACCCTCTTGAAAATCTCTAAAAATTGGACTTTGTGATCTGAGTGATGATAATATAGGAACTATAACGTATTACATTCCTAAATGTGAAAAACACAGCACCAAAAATGTAACTGATAAATTTATCAAAACATCAATCACCATGTCCATTCCTTTTCTGGAGTAATCCCAGTAGAAATTAAGTTCAAGTGACGGCTGCACTGCACACCGCAGAAATGCAAATCCATCCCACACCAGCCACAAGCCCCCGGCACCAACGCCCTCACTTCTCTTCCCCGGCAAACGTGCCAGGGCCTCCCTCAGCAGCGGGTGAAACAGAGATGGCCCAGCAGACGCCCATTTGGTAGTAAATAAGTAAGCACATACATAAGTATACGATTACAAATTAGCATAGGTGAGACTGAAGCAACAGAGTACTATGAGAGAACATTCCAGAACAGGGAAGTTATGCAAAGGCAAAACCACAGGAACTGTAAGGCCAGCATCGCATGAGAAAATCGTGTCATCTGAAAGACAGGTCACTTCTCTGTGTTCCCAGCACCATGTCCAGATCTGAGCACCCAGACGGAGCCAACAAGCATTAACTCCATTGACAACCGTGTTTTATAGAGCTAATATGAGTAACAGCTGGCGTGTATTTAGGTGCTCTATAGACACCATCTCAGTCAGTGCAACCTTCAGCCACCTGAGGGATCGGACTCTCCCTGGGCCACAGTGAGGGCCAAGGCGGGGAGAGGCTCAGAGCAGGTGCATGTCCAACCTGACACCGAAGAGGGGGTGGGGGCAGGCCTGGAACTCCCGCCTCCGGGGAAACCCCCGTGCCTCTGCCCCCCAGTTCCCAGGCTCCCAGCACGGCAGGATGCAACGCCTCCGTCAGCAGCGTCCCCACAATCACCCATCAGTGACTCCGCTGGCCCCAAAAAATCCAAATAAACAGGAACGCACAGAAGAGCGCGTGGGGCCAGCTGCGGCCGGACATCAGCACGGCGGCCTGAGCTCCGAGGACCGTGTGCTCACGTCCTTCTTTCTGGAAAACACAGACGCGTGGCATCCCGTCACAAGCCTGCTGAAACCAGTCACTGCTCACACTGGGCAGACCTGTCTCCTCGCCGCTCCACTCAGCTCAGCCCAGTCCCCTGATGGCAAAAAGGCAAACGCCCCCCGAAACCCTCCGAGGAAGATGGATGCAGGTTCACGGACTGCACATGTTTCTGACATTCTTCTTGCTTCTGGGGGACCCTCGGGTAATTAGATTTAGGGAGGGGAAGAAGGATGAAGCCAAGAAAATCGGTGCGATGGGAATTAGGCACATTCACTTTTGTATGTTTTTCTACATTTTCCATGTGTCTTACAAGTGAACGAAAGTACAACCTTTTATAATTAGGGTGGAAACGGTTATACATTTTTTAAAAGAACCGAGGACTTCTTTCATCAACGATCTCTAGCACATACTTCATTGAAACTGAACTTGAACATGACCCAAGGGCTGCATCACGTCCTGTGCCCTAAAGAGCGCCGAGGGGACAGACAGACTGCTGGGGAGCCGGCGCGGACGGGGCAGACGGTGCGAGGGTTTGGTACCGCCTTGCCAACACACGTCTTTCTGTGCCAGGGGATGAAGCCGGGAGCTCCCCTGGCCGCCCGGTAAGAAAGTGACTCCTAACGACTGCAGGTTACAGAGGTCCGTCAGAGCCCATGCGCCTCATCGGGGTGCACACCCCGAACTGCCCAGATCCGCTGGCATCCAATGCTCCACGCGGATTTCCCACGGCAGCGCTGAATGAACGCGCACGGGTGCCCAGGGTTCCGAAGAATAGTTAGCGTGGAGGCACGGAGGTCCCAGGAAATGCCATCCAGTTCCGACTCAGGGACAGCTCCCACAGAGGGAAGTGTGTGAGTAACAGCTCACCGTGTGTACGAAAAGGATTTATAAGGTCAGGAAAACACACTGTGAGCAGGAGAGCGCCAGCTCCAGCGTGAAGCAGCAGGTGTGAGGATGCACAGGAGGAAGTGTGGATGCCATGCTAAGGCCAAGCTTCCCGGCCCTTGGCATTGCTCACACCCCTGCCCAAACCCAAAGTCTGTGCGTCCTATGACCACATCGGGCAGGGGGCAGACAAGCAGCAAGGCATTATTTCATTTCATCTTCACCACAGACATTCCATGTCACACATGAAGAATCGAGGTTCTCTTGTAGGTCAAGTATGATCAACTGGCCCTCACCGGTTTGGCTCGGTGGATAGAGGGTCGGCCTGCGGACTGAAGGGTCCCAGGTTTGATTCCGGTCAAGGGCACGTACCGTGGTTGCGGGCACATCCCCAGTAGGAGGTGTGCAGGAGGCAGCTGATCGATGTTTCTCTCTCATCGATGTTTCTAACTCTCTATCCCTTCTCCCTTCCTCTCTGTAAAAAATCAATAAATAAAAATTTTTTAAATTAACAACTGGCCCAGCCCACAAAGCTGCCAAGTGGTGGAACCAGAAAGAGACCACAGGTGTCACCTCACAGCATTTCCCTCTGGCCCTGGCCCGTGGCTCAGTTTATTGGAGCGTCATCCTGTGCATCAAAAGGTTGGGGGTTTGATCCCTGTGACCGATGTTTCTCTCTCTCTCTCTCTCTCTCTCTCTCTCTCTCTCTCTCTCTCTGTCTCTGTCTCAAATCAATAAAAACATATCCTCGGGTGAAGATGTTTTAAAAAGCACCTTCTGCTATCTTGCACCAATTCTCTTCAATTTTGTCACTACTGTGAAGTGAAGCCAAAACAAAAAGAACCTTTCATTCGTTACTAAGTCATAACTGACTTTATTAGTCACGCATTTCAATCCCTTCATGCTAACCCGCACTGTAAGTGACATAAGAGCCTAAGAGTGTAATTGCCAAACTTGGGAGCCGCACTCAGGGCGGGAGGCAATGCTGAAAGCACTGCAAACAAAGGGAAACTTGGTTGAAATTTCCAATGTTAACCAGCGTTGAATAATTTAAATCAGAGTTTTTATGTTTAAAAATATATATATATTATAAGATAGAATACTTCAGCTGCATAAACATTAAAAATAATGCCTTTTGACTCAATGATCCCACTTCTGGGAATATATCCTAAGGGTCCTGAAATAGCAATCCGAAAGAATGCATGCACCCCTATGTTCATAGCAGCACAATTTACAATAGCCAAGATCTGGAAACAGGCCAAGTGCCCATCAGTAGATGAGTGGATAAAAAAGCTGTGGTACATTTATACCAAGGAATACTATGCAGCTGTGAAAAGAGAAGGAAACCTTATCCTTTACAGCAGCATGGAGGGACCTGGAGAGTATTGTGCTAAGCGAAATAAGCCAGTCAAAGAAAGGCAATTACCGTATGATCTCACTCATATGTGGAATCTAATGAACAAAATAAACTGATGAACAAAATAGGACCGGAGGTATGGATATACGGAACAGACTGACAGATTTCAGAGGGGAGGCAGGGGGGAGGGGAGAAAACTGGAAGAGATTAGCCAAAAAACGTATATGCATATATGTATAACCCGTGGACATGCACAACAATGTGGTGAAGGCGGGGCGGTGGGGAGGGAGGCTGGATGGAGGTGGGCAAAGGGGGGAGGGCAGGGGGGTCATCTGTAATAGTACGGCCAATAATAGAATAAATAAATAAATAATAATAATGCATTTCAGAGAAACTTGATTTACAGTCCTCTCCAAGAAGTATCCCAGTGAAAAATTTAAAGAAATATTAAGTGATTTTTATGTCCTGGTTAAAATTTTATAAGCAGTTACGCAAATTACTGCTTAAAGCAAGCTCACGGACATGAAGACTCTCGGGCTTCCAAATTTTAGTATTTCAACGTTTAAAAAGTATAATGATAAAGATTTCTTCTTTTTTTTTTTGTTTGTTTGTTTACAGAGACCATAAAAGATTGAGCTGCTGTCCTTTCAAAGCTTCATTTTCCTCTTGTAGAAAATGAGTCCCATCGCAAGGGCTCCATGCTGACGACAGAGGTGAGGGTGACTGCACAGTGGTGGCATCTCTGATTAATGTTCGCCTATATTTCCAGGAGATCATTTGGGCCATTACTTAATGTGCCAAATTCTTCCCTCAATAAAAATGATACAGACTTTTAAATACACTGAGTGGCCAGATTATTATGATCTCTGAATGCATAATAATCTGGCCACTCAGTGTGTGTGTGTGTGTGTGTGTGTGTGTGTGTATTAGAGGCCCAGTGCATGAATTCGAGCATGGGTGGGGTCCGGCCAGCCTGACCAGGGGGAGGGGACATGGGCGGTTGGCCAGCCTGCCTGCTGGTCGAACTCCTGGTCGAGGTGACAGTTTGCATATTAGCCTTTTATTATATAGGATATACACTGAGTGGCCAGATTAGTATGCGTTCAGAGTTCATAATAATCTGGCCACTCAGTGTATATCTCTTCAAATGACTCCACTGCACAAGTGTGTGGTGTATTTTCCAAGCAATTAATTAAATATTACATTAACATCAGTCCCTGCACAATGGCAAGTTGACTAATTAATTAATGGAAAACAAAGCCAAATATATTATTTTTAAATGACATAACTTAAATTACTACCATCCTGTTCGCTGCATGGAGGACAGAACACACTCAGCCTCCCCCATTTTAAAAAATAATCCATTGCCTGAAACCACCAAAAGCGAATCGATTTTCAAAGTCCACGCTGGGAGTCAGTGACGGAGGCACCAAGACGAGAGCCCTGGTAACCCGGCTCCACCGACCAGCACAGGACGCTCCTCCCAAAAGCAAAACAAAGCAGAAGAGAAAAGAAGGCTCTTCTATTGTGCACGTCCCAGGCATTGTCCGCCCATCACTGCTTCATTGTTTGCCCACTCGCCACCCGAGTGATGTGGTCCTGCCTGGTTCTTCTCATCCCGACGCCAGCCCGAGGAGAGCGCATTCTACATCCTGACAGCCTCTCTTCCTCCAGAAGGCCCAATCACAACTTAAATCTTCCATGCAAAGACTTGTGTGAGCACAGGAGATGGGTTTTCTCTGATCTGGATTAGCAAAAGGCCCCCAAAACTGTCAAGTAGGATTTTACTGATCTGTGCAGGGACTTGTGGTTGCGCAGAGCTGGAAGAGTGATTTGACTAGTGAGAGCAATTCTGGCCAAGACGTCCTCTAACAGTTTTCTCAGAAACAGCAACAGGATGAGGTCGAGGGTTATAACCACATCATATAAACCACACCATAAGGAATCGATGTTCCTGCACGTAATTAAACTAACACTTAGGACAAAAAGGATGTGCTAGGACTGAGAGAGCAAAACCGTCCTACTTGAGTAACACATCCTGGGATCAGAGAGCCGTTGGCTTCTGTGCATTCCCCCATGATGCCTGGAGTGACCGAGAACGGTCCACTGGAGGAGAAAAGGAATACCTTTTGCTGGGAAATACAAGTAAATACTAAGAGTTGCTATGAATACACAGTCGGGGCCTTGAGACAGTAGGCATGCCCCATCCATGCTCTCTTTCCCTCTTCGTGAAGACGGATCTATGGACACACAAATAAATTATAATGCTGTGAAAATGTTCAAGCCAAAGTTACCTTCTCCCCTATCAAGAAACTGGAAGAGAGATCCCTATGTTGGCTGGAAGTCAGCAACCGATGAGCCCTCTCCACTTCCCGTGCTATGTCTCTAGCACGACGATGTCTGTCGTTGAGGTCGGACTTGTAGAGCCACTTCCATAATGTGAAGCAGCCTCAACCACCACAGAGAAATCTCCCCCTTCACGTTACTTTGAATCACAGCAGCCAAGAGACAGCTCACCTTCTGTTTTCCTTACCTGTATCTCACTTCCCTTCCTCCCCTCCTCCTTCCCCCCTTCACTGCAGGCTGTCGCATGGAAAAGCTCCTATTCCTTAAACACGTACCCTTGTCCATGGCACCAGAAAAGAAATACATAGGTGTCATTTCATTCTTGGTTTTCCATTGGCAATGTGTTTAATGAGGCAAGGAGCTCTGTTCCCATCACCTTAAACTGGGCTGACTTTTTGGCTCAGCCTACCTCACTATCAAACAGTATGAGGTCAACCGTAGAGTCCGCATTTAATTAACTGCCTAAGACGAAAGCTTTACCATCTTCCATTCTTGCTTTGCATACAGAACAAGAATCCAGATTTTTCTCGGGGCTAAAATAATAATACTCGCCTTGTGAAACATGATCACTGCAGAGCGTGTGTAGCCTCAATGCAGGAACCATCCAACCCAGTGCATCTGCTGTTTGGCTATTGATCGTGAGCTATGGGCTGGGCTGGGGCTGTGATTCGGTTTTTTCACTCCCGCTCCCTGATTTACTGTCGCACACTATTCCCAGAACTCTGCTTTCAGTTGCTTAGACTGATAAGATGTGTCTACTACAACGTTCCCGCTATGTGCCCTAAACTAAATGAGAGCAGACAACTGGAAAGGAATATGTGTCAATTATAACCTCCAGGTGTTTCTTACATGTTTCAATTGCAGCTGACATACGTTATTAGTTTCAGGTATAGAGGACAGTGGTTAGACGTGGACATATCTTACGACGCAATCCCCCAGCAAGTCTAGTACCCATCTGGTACCACCCAGTTATGACAACATTACTGGCTATGTGCCCTGCGCTTGTACTTCACATCCCTGCGACTGTTTTTATAACTGGCTGTTTGCATATCTTAACCTCTTACCCTTTGTCACCCAATCACCCCAACACGCCTCCTTTCTGGCAACCATCAAAATGTCCTCTGTACCTATGCGTTTGTCTCTGTCTTGTTTGTTCACTTGTTTTGTTTTTTCAGTTCACATCTACGTGAAATCCTATGGTGCCTGCTTCCTCTGTCTGATTCATTCCACTTAGCACACTACCCTCTAGTTCCACCCATGCTGTTGCAAATGGCAAGAGTCCGTTCTCTTACATGGCTGCGTAAGATTCCACTGAATGCATGTGCCACATCCCCTTTACCCATGCACCTAGCCATGCACACTTTAGGCTGCTTCCGTAACATGCTGCAATGAGCATAGAGGTGCATGTGTCTTTTAGCATTAGGGTTTGGATTTCTTCAGGTAAACGCCCAAAAGTGGGACTGATGGGTCAGATGGCAGTTCTAGTTTTAGTTTCATAGTCCTACTCCACAGAAGTGTTTCCCGAGCACAGGGAAGGGTCAGTCCGGCTGTAATGGGGCCTCTATTTGTGCCAGGGCCTCCTGTCCTTGTGCAGCAAAAAACTACCCTGCGCTGTCCTTAAATTGTGCAGCTCTCCCTGCCACGCACCCTGAGCCACGTATACGTCAGCATTAATGAGCAGGAGCAAATTAGGGGCAACAAGCTCTGAGGTCTTGACTTGGTGAGTGTGAAACATGGAGGGGGAGGATCTGTTACTTTGCTCCTCTTTATTTTTGTTGTAGTCTTATTGATTTCAGAGAGGAAGGGAGAGAGAGAAAAACATCAATGATGAGAGAGAATCATGATTGGCTGCCTCGAGCGCCCCCTGCTGGGGATCAAGCCAGCAACCTGGGCATGTGTCCTGACAGGGAAGGGAACCATGACCTCCTGGTCCATAAGCTGACGTTCACCCACTGAGTCACACTGGCTGAGTGGCATGTTGTTTGTTTGTTTTTGTTTTATATTTGTATTGGTTTCAGGTAGAAAGAGAGAGGGAGAGGGAGAGAGAAGCATTATTGATGAGAGACAATCACTGAATGGCTGCCTCCTGCATGTCCCCCCCTGGGGATCGCCCCTGTAACCAGAGCATGTGCCCCGACTGGGAATCGAACCATGACCTCCTTGTTCATCGGTCGACGTTCAACCACGGAGCCACGCTGGCTGGGCCTTTTCTCTCTTTCAATAATACAAACCTAAGGACCATGAAAGAATGCGTTTAGCCTTAGAAATGAGAAGGAGGGGGTTGAGGTCGCTAAATCCCCTTCTATTCCCTTGGGCCTCCCCCCATCTCCCATAAATATCAGACGAGAGACGGCATATTCTGGCGAATGTAGGCCAGCGGCGGTGACGCAGGCGGGCGATGTGGGGCTTGGAAATAGAAATGTTTCTAAGAGCTAAAAGTAGCTCCCGGGAACCTGTTTAAGCACCGCCGGCCCCCGCCTGGGCCAGTGGGACAGCGTGCCCAGCGCCAGTGTCTGCGGCGAGGCCAGAAGGCACTCCCTCCCTCCTCAGTGGGTGCCCTGGCTGCGCAGGGCGACCCGGGACACACGGGGCCCTTTTTGTGCTTCTCTTGCCCCAGACTGTATCAGGGGCGAACCTTACTCCTGCAAGCCGGGGCCAGCAGTCACCCCTGTTCCAGCTGCCGCACGGTCCTGGATCTAAATGGGGGGCGGACAGTCCTGGATCTAAATGGGGGGCGGGAGTGCTTTCTCCCAGTGCCTCTCCTTTTCCTACCCCCCACCCCCACCCCCCCAAAAAAATAGATAAATGGGGGGGGTGGGGGGGAGGGGTTTGACATGACAAACACTAGAGTAGCAAAGCTACCCTAACATGCCTGCAAGCTCTCTCGCGGACAGCTAAGAGAGCCGGCCCCTAAAAGGCCGCGTCTGAAGCCCGTTTCTCACGGCCCTGCGAAGAGAAAAGCTGTCACGCTCCACCTCACACACCCCTGCTTCCTGTGGAGCTATGCCCCCGTCAACTTCTAGAACTCTTCTATTGGTAAGGGGTAAGATGAGCAATTAAAACAATAGCAATTTCTTTTTTCCGGCTGCCCCCTGCACACCCCACACTGGGGATCAAGCCCACCACGGGAGCAGATGCCCTGACTGGGAATCGAACCATGATCTCCTGGTTCATAGGTCAACATTCAACCACTGAGCCACGCCGGCCGGGCCTTAACAATGTCTTGATAACCACTTGAGTCTACCATTCGATGCCTAGACGCCCCCATCTGGGACTCACCCCCAGCGTGAAGGAGAAAAGGAAATTAAACATCTTGGAAAGTTGGGTGGCAGGTGATCTCCGGGAGGCACAGAATCCAACTTCCTTTCTGGCCTAGGAACTGAGCGCTGCGGGCCAGGTACCCCCACTGTTAATCCGCCAATGGCCACGGTGCCCCCTGAATAAACGGAGCAGCGATCCGCCGAGTCAGGAGGCCACTGCAACGCACCGGGCCTTTGCTGGCTGCCCCGGCGGGGGTGCTGGGTGCAAAGCGGGCGCCGCTGTAACTGAACGAGCCCAGAGCTCCCCACACATCACCCATCTCATAGCCTCCTCACCTAACATCACAGACCGAGGCCAAACCAGGTGAAACTAAGTGAGAGGGCAAAACCCAACTCCTTTCGGTTTAAGTTTGCCTAAAGTCATAACCACCCTAGGAAGAAGGAAGAACACGATGCTTCGTCCTCCTCCATCCAAATCAGGGCCCCCTGCTCCGAGGAAACAGCAACTCAGTTCCCATGTAACCCGAATCAGCTTTGAAATGTGCCCCTCGGAAAAAGGGGTCCTAGACTTAAGCAACAACAGGACCAAAGCGGATGGGGAAACCTGCCTGGGATGTAAGGCTATGCTGGGCCGATAATGGGACAGGCTGGGGGTGGGGAGGCAACAGCTCCAAGAGGTTTCAAACATCCATCCTACAGACAGTCCGCTAGATCCAAAGGTTTGTAATTCAATTGAAAGGGATTGGGAGACCGCAGAGTTCTGCCAAGCAGACCAGACAAAGCCCAGATGCTTCTCATTATTAAAAGATTTCTCATAAAAGCAGGGACAGCATGAACCGGGCGGAGAGCAGGCCGGGCTGAGGTGTGGCTGACAGTGCTCAGGAGAAACAGAGAGACCAGCAGAGACAGCCAAGAACTCCAGCTCTTTCTCTGCCTTAGGGGATCCTCCCCCCCGCATCCTCCCGCCCGCTTCCACAACGCGATTTGGCCCCAGCGTATCTCAGCCGCTTGTGACAAAGGCCAACCAGAAGATGACGAAGGAGAAAGTGCTTCTCAAATTGTAAAGGATCTATGAATGCTTGGGGAGCTCGTCTAAAATTAAGAATCCCAGACCCCAACCCAAGAGATTTTTTTAAAATATATTTTTATTGATTTCAGAGAGGAAGGGAGAGATAGAAATGTCAGTGATGACAGAGAATCATTGATGGGCTGCCTCCTGCACCGCCCCCCGCCCCCCACTGGAGATTGAGCCTTGTAACCCAGGCATGTGCCCTTGACTGTAACCAAACCTGGGACCCTTCAGTCTGCACACTGATGCTCTATCCACTGAGCCAAACCAGCTAAGGCCCGACCCAAGAGACTGTAACACAGTAGTTCTGGACCACACCTCACAAACGCTGGATGGCGGTGGCGGAAATACGAAGGATAATTCGCTAGTCATCCCAGCGGCCTCGGGTTCATCCTGGCAACATGAAAGAGACCCACACACTCAGTGAGCCGCGGAGAGGGCACTGCCAAGGAGTTCTACGGAACTGCCCACGTTCCAGTTAGGAGAGACTGTGGCTCCAACCGGGATTATCTTACCTTCTACCCGGGCAGCCACCTGGGAGCTCAGGTAATCACAGACTTAGCCAAGTGCCCCCTCCACGCCCAACCATGAGCATTTTTTTTTTAAATTATTACATCTTGTTGAAAACTTTAAAACTACACAAATGTACCCTGAGCCAACAGACTCTGACACTTCCGTTTCTGCTGGCCTGTTTCCCAGGCACCCTTGCTTTCCTTTGAGGGACAGCCCTGGTGATGTGAGCGGGAACAGGGGCCGGCGTGCCGGCTGCTCATCCAAACCTGGCGGGAACAGACGCTCCAGAACTTGCCTGGGAAGCAGCTGCTGCCTCGGGACCAGCCCAGCCACTGCCGGGCAGCCTCCCTGGAGCGTCAGACATCATCCTCGGAGACGAGAAAAAAATGTCTCTGAACAGCAAAACCGAGCCCTTCCCCCAGTGAGAAGTGGTAGTCTGAAAAGGAAGCGTCCATTCCTTTATTTATTTATTTATTTTTTCAGTCCTGAAAGCAAGGAAGGAATTATTGGCCAAATAGCATCGACAGTGGCCGAAGTCCACAAGTATCCTAGAGTCTTAAACTGGGGCTACGGACGGGTAGGTAGAGAAACGGTGAACACCCCTAAAGTCCTGTGTAAGGAGCCCAACCACTGTGGGGCCCCTGAGGCTCATTGCACAAATGTGTGAAATGGGAATATTCCCTCCCACCCCTCCTTGCGGGAGGTGGGAGGCTTGAAGGGCAGAAACGGTTCTGTAAAACGTTAGGCAATCGGGTCCAGAGGCAGGGAGCATGGAACAGAACAGTAACAGATCCCAGGAGGGGGGCAGGGGGAGAGGGGGAACGGAAAGAAGTTAAACAAAGAACATACACCCAGATATGCATAACCGTGGCCACAGACAGCAGTGTGGGGAAGGCCTGGGGTGGGATGGGGCTTGGGTGGAGGGGAGCCAAAGAGGCGGGGGAGTGAGGGACATCTGTAATACTGTCAACAATAAAAAAAATTGTTCTGAATGTTAGGCAATAAACACATATTTTTATCACTGACTAGTAGCCCATTTGCAGGAAGAATCCTGCAAGCGGCCACTGCAGCCGCGTGCACTGCCGCTGCCGCCACCATTGCGGCCGCCACGCCTGCACCCGTGTGCCGCTGCTGCCCGCCTTGCTCTGCCCTGCTTTGCCCTGCTCTGCCCCACCCGGGCTTTCCCTCTGGCAGCCACCTTGCTTTCCGCTTTTCCTCCCTCTTCCTTCTAAGTTGTCTTCAGTCTTCACTCCTCCCTCCCTCAGTGTATGCAAATTAACCGCCATATTTATTGGGTAATTTGCATACTCACCCTGATTGGCTGGTGGGCATGGCTTTGGCTGGTGGGTGTGGTTTGGGTGTAGCGAAGGTGCGGTCAATTTGCATATTACTATTTTATTAGGTAGGATTATCATTCCTGTAAGCTTTCAGAAACTGAAAGAGCAAGTAGTTGTTCTACCCATGAATGACCTACCCACTGCTCCTTAAGTTACTCAGCTAAAGAAACCTATTAAGTCGATGAAATTCATCAGTACTTAGTAACCAAGTACAGAAGGAATATTTGTGCCTAAGGAATCTAAATGTAAAATGCCCTCGCCTTTTATCATACATTATTATGAAACAAAGAATAGAGATCACTACCAGGAAGTACAATATTTTAAATCGCCGCACAGAAAGATTACCCAAGGAATGACTGGTTATCCTATGTACATGGCAGAGAATGTATCGGGAACTGAAAAGAAGCAACACTTGGAAATTTAGCATTGCGGCAGGAGACTGTACATAAAACCATCCTCAGCTCGTGTGCGCCCTTCCGTCCCTCAGTATCTTTACAGTAAAAACCCTCTGGCTTCCAGTCAAGATGACAAAGTAGGTAAACACTGTATTCCCATCCTCCCAAAACTACATCAAAATGAAAGCTAGACTACAGAACAACCACTACTCAGAACTTCCTAAAGTCTAGGCCAGTGGTCAGCAAACTCATTAGCCAACAGAGCCAAACATCAACAGGACAACGACTGAAATTTCTTTTGAGAGCCAAATTTTTTAAACTTAAACTTCTTCTAATGCCACTTCTTCAAAACAGACTCGCCCAGGCCGTGGTATTTTGTGGAAGAGCCACACTCAAGGGGCCAAGAGCCGCATGTGGCTCGCGAGCCACAGTTTGCATACCACTGGTCTAGGTGAACGGAAATCCATAACTAAGAATGTTCAGCAGAAGCCACCTGGAGACTGGTAGGAGGGGAAGAGATGCGGAAGGGGCTGGGCCACAGAACCTGGGACAGTTAACTATTGGGAGGGAGCCCAGCCAGTGTGGCTCAGTGGTTGAGCGTTGACCTATGAACCAGGAGGTCACGGTTCAATTCCCAGTCAGGGCACATGCCCAGGTTGCGGGCTGCATCCCCACTCGGGGGCATGCAGGAGGCAGCCAATCAATGATTCTCTCTCATCGTTGATGTTTCTCTCTCTCTCCCTCTCCCTTCCTCTCTGAAATCAATAAAAAATATAATTTTTAACTGGAAGGGATATCTCAGCTATGGAGGTCCCCCCTGAGAGAGCCAGGGGTCCCAGCCCCACATCAGGGCCCCCAGCCCAGGGTTCCAGTGCTGGGAAGAGAAGTCCCCATAACTTCCGGCTGTGAAAACCAGCAGAGATTGTGGCTGGGTGAGACAGAAGGCTGCTGGAGTCCCAGGCAGTTTCTCTTAAAGAGCCTGCATACTAACTTAGACTCACCCACTCTGAGCTCGAAAGGTGCCAAGGACATATGGGAAGGAACTGAACGGTCTGGCATCAGGAGGGGCAGCTTTCCCCCAGACAGAAGTGCTGGCAGAGGCCACTGTTCCTTTTCTGAGCCCTCCCCTCACAGATCCAGCAGGCAGGTGCCATAGCTGAGTCTCCATTAACCTGGCTAACACTGTTCACGCCACCCCAAGGCCCAGCCCTGCCCAAACTGCTGGCCCACCCCAGCTGTTTCCAGTGGCTTTTCCACACAAACAAACAGCCTGCCTTGGCTCGTGCTGCAGACTTAGCAAAAATCTCTCAGAGGTTCACAGGCCCCAAGCAAGCAGCATCTGGCCTTGGTGTGCCCTGTACCTCTGGCTAAGCGACCCCGGGCCCGACATTACAGCCGCCAGCCTTGGTGCACAGCTTGGCCTCTCCTGGGCACCCCCAAGCCCAGCACGAGGAGCAGCCATCTGCAGATCAGCTTATGCCAGGTGGCCCTGGGCAGGGCACAGGCAGCAGCTGATCTTGGCCTGCACCTCCAGGTGGGAGGCGGGGAGAGCAGAGTGTGGGAAGCCAGTGGACAGCTTCCAACCACAGCGAAGCACCACCTGACCACACCACACGTGGCACACCCAAGGGGCAGACTCAGAGGGCACCAGAGCCCTGCTGAAATGAATCCAGCTCTGTGGGGGCAGCCCTGCTTAGTAGATCGGTTGCTTTCTGTAGGTGCCCCGACGAGGGATTGAACCCACAACCCAGGTATGCGCCCCGACCGTGAAGGGAACCAGCAACCTTTTGGTGCACAGGATGATGCTTAACCGACTGAGCCACTCCAGCGGGCTATCAGCAATTACTTTAAATGCAAATGCATTAAATGCTCCAGTCTAAAGGCCTACAGCGGCTGAGTGAACAGAAACCAAAACCCTTCCACACGCTGTCTACAGGAGACTCACTCCGGATCAGAAGACGCGGGTACAAGCCCACAGGTTCCATTTGTGGGACCTGATTCCACCCGCAGTCCTGTTTGCACAGCAGGACGCAGGGATGGGAGGAAGAACAGAGCTGCTTCTCGGAGAGCAAATCCAATCAGAGGTCTCTAGCGAGCATTTGTAGTAAACAGAGAGCTGGCTGGAGGACAGGCTGCTCTGTGGTGGGAACTCCCATCTTCCTGCGGCCACGTGCTCTTTAGGAACTGACGTGCCACACACACTGTGGTCAGCACGGTGGGAATCCAGAGCAAAGGCTAGGGGAACAGCAAGGAGACACCTCCACAGGCCTCACACCCGGACTGCCTGCCCAGGTCCGCACTCTGCCCTCGCTCTGGAAGGCTTGGAGCCCAATCAGCTGCCATATTCTGAGTAGATGCATCTCTCAGGGTCAGTTCACCCAATCACAGCTCATCAGATGTACCTATGAGCGTGGGTGCACACCACACACACACACACACACACACACACACACACATACCACACACCACACCACACACACACCACACATACACACACACACACATACCACACACATACACACACACACACCACACACACACCACACATACCACACACACACACCACACACACCACACACCACACATACACACACACACACACACACACACAGGGAAGGCTCTGTCCAGGAGCGTGGAAGCACTTAACACGAGGCAGTGCCTTTGCTCCCTGTGGGCACATCACACGGAAACCACAGAACAGAACTGGACAGGAAAGCGGCCACTTCTGCCTATTCCTTTATTCTGGTTACAACGTTTTGCTATTGAGACCCACTCGCTCCCATTAAGAGAACCTGTGGTTTGGACGGTGAGATGGACCCTTGTCCCAGGACTGGCCAGTCGGGGGTGGAACAGCCCGGTAACGGGTGGGATGGCTAACCGATGAGGGTATAAGCAGGGAGATGCCGAGAGCCACCGCAAGAAGAGAGCAATGGCTGAACATGAAGCCAAACAGGCGAGCAGAACGAAGAGGCAGAGCGAGCCACTGCCTGACAACATCATTTCACATCAGCCTCAAGCCCTGCCTGACAGCAGGACACCCCTAAACTTGGCATCAGTGAGAGAATGAATTCCCTTCCCTGCTTACGCCACTTTGAGGTGGAATTCCCCCTCCCAACAAAAAGAAGTCCTGTTTCATACGTAAGAGTGTTGTCAGGAAGATGGGATGGAAATGAGGAGAGTTCATGATATGATTTGAATGTTTAATCAGCATTAGTTTAGCAGGGTGGGGAACCTTTTTCATTTGAGGGCCATACAAAATTATCAACTTACGTGGGAAGAGATCAACCAAAGAACCTGTTGTCTGCATATACGCACAGCCCATGGACTCGGACCATCGCGTGGTGAAGGCCTGGGGCGGGGGGCGGGAGGGGTGAGCTGGAAGGAAAAGGGGACATGTGTAATACTTTCAACAATGAAGTTTGTTTTTAGGGCACTTGGTGCAGCACAACGTCCACCGCTGAGCACAGTGGCAGAGAGCCTCTCCCAGGGACCCCGGCAATTCTAGAATCCCATGACCCTTTGCTTTCTATTTCCACTTAATTGTGGATATTCATCACTGAGCTTCCTTGGTATGAAAGGAAGACTGGGAGATCTTTCAACAGCATGTGCTGAGCGTGCGTGTGTGTCTTCCTCCCAGAAAAAGACCCATTTTAAACCCAAATCCCCAGGACATATAATGAACTCCAGTAAAATGAGCAACATCCCTTTCAAATGAAAATCCTGATTGTTAAAAGCAATAGACACACATCAGACAAGCTGAAAGGAAACTTCATTTAGTCGTTTCTCTTGACTCTATGGTGTCTTGATAACTTGCCATTATATGCAGTGCTCTACATTGACATTTATGGTTATAAAGTGGGAAAAACAGCAAAAAGTATGCACACAGGTCAAGCTGTTTATATGTAAATCTGGAAATATAGAATAAAATCATTACAAACTGACAAAAGTGTGTGGGGCGATAACAAATGATTTCCCGCAGGCCGGACATCCCCCACCCCTGGTTTAAGTAACTTAGAGCATCACATCTACACCCGGGCAGGCCAGCGCTCATCCCTGGACATCTTTCTGAGACTCCGGCCAATCCCACTTGCACTGACACATTCCATTCACCAGCAAGCCGTCAGCCATTCTGGCTCCGCTCCATTTAACTTCAGGGAAATCATATACCCATCCCTTGGCCTCACGTTCTTAAGGAGATGCATGTTTGGATCCCAAGTACTGAGAGAAATCGAAAGCCACTAAAGAGATTATTAAATTCTAAGACACCCAAGAGAACTCATAATTCCTCTAAATTAAATGCTATGCATTCCTTCCAGTGAATTCCAACATCAAAAAAAAAAATCAATTACTGTAGCAAAACTCAACAGTTTCCAACTGTCAGGATATGTTAATATTTTCAATTAAGGTGAACATATAGCTCCTATACTTTGATTAAGGTGGATTCTTTAAACCCACATCATGTTGATGATGAGTTGTTTATGCTCACTGCTGTAAGAAATTCACAGGTCAAGAAAAGTGTGCATCTTTGTGAGTGTATGTCCTATTGTAGCAACCTTTTATGCAAATAAAGGCTCAGTGTATCCCTCTTCTCCACCCTTTCGGGCACAAATCCCATGTGTACTGAGATTCTCCAAGGACCGCCCCAGCTCCTGTCCTAATTAGCCAGGCCAGGGAGAGAGCCAACAAATGGCTGTCTTCTCCTCTAGCTGCCTTCACCGTTGGTTTACTAAGGATGACCGTGTGGATGACTGGATGACTAGTCTAGCACAGTGTCCGGCAGACGCTCTGTAAACATAGTTTTGTGGATTTAGTTCACTACACTTGTCGGAACGTTGCCAGGATACCTGGTTTGTGACCCTGATGTCACTGTTTGGTTTCCAGCATCAAGAAAAGTTCTGGAAAGGACTATTAGAAACTTGGTGTCTGCCCCCACTTCGAGAACAAGGGTCCGGAAACAGTTTCTCGTGCATGAGTTTTTCAGTCTTTGTAAAATTTACCTGCAACCCTGACTACAACTATCTGGCCCAGAGGTTGGTGTTTGACCTAAAGGTGTCAGCTCTAGACTGGACACGAAATAAACCATTGGCCTTCAAGGTGGCCGGGCATGAGACCTTGGGATGGATAAAGTGTACTCAATGGTGATGAGGCAACTCCATCAGACCCTTTCTCAGGGTGTTTTAATGCAGCTTGTATAGAGAGCCATCATATAGTGGAAGAACAGAAAAAAAAATTTAAGAGAAAGTAAAAACGGGAACTTTAACCTTTTGCACTCAAATGTCGAGTGTGACTCGACACGGTTAGCATTAGAATAAAGGAATCGAGAAAAAAGCAAGCGAGTGCAAAGGGTTAAAGCCATGAATAACAGGCTATGAGGACTCTAGGGGAAAGGAAGTGTATAAGAGGAAGAGAGCAGAAGACCCAGCAAGAAGCTAAGCTATCAGGCAAGTGCTACAGCTACTGTGTGGTCTGAAATTCCCTTTACAATTCATCGTGAAGAGTGAATTAATCGCAAGGCCACATTAAGAGACAGGCACTGTGAGTTTCACAGAAAACTAAGGTTGTCAGTTATCAAAATGGACTTTAGAAATGGGCTTGTATTGTTGTAATCTGAGATGTCCACAACTTGTGATTGGCTAGGAATATTCCAGGGGTACCCACCACTCCACGGAGGGGCATAACTAGCACGTTCACGAGGCTGGACCCGGGAACAGGGCTCAGGCCGGGTTCCACGCTCACGCAGTTTATCTGGACTCCATGTTGAACTGAATCCTGCCCCTACAACGTTATCCTAGTTGCCTCAGCTGAACATCTTAAGCAAATGAAAGTCTAAAGAGGCAGAGACACAGATCTCATTAAACTCACAAAATGGGGTGCAGGTGTATTTTTATGCCCTCTTATAAACAAACCTTTGTTTTCATAATGGGGGACAGAGGGAATGGGTGGGAAACCTATCGCCCTCACCTTCCTCTAACCACTGGCTGCGTTATTTGGGGTTGTAGATGCAGGTGCTATTGCACAGGAACCGGAAAGTCAAGTGGCCTGAACAAGAGGCATATTGATGTCTTAACATTGCATAGTCCGGAGGCAAGAGCCCGGGCAGGAAGAGCTCACATTCCTAGTCGGATGACTGCGTCAAGTCTCACCATGTCCCGGGCAGCAGGGAGGAGGAGAAAGAAATGGAGGCACACCCTTCCCCGTTGGCTAACCTGCTTCAGATGCTCATGCCTCGCTTCCAGGGCAGCAAGGAAACGCATTTCTACACCAGCCACGGAGGGCACCTGAGCGGGACGATGCTGTCCTACAAGGTTTGGGCGTCTCCTTCCCTGGACGGCTCCCATCATCTGAGAAAACCTGCCTGAGGCCTGGCCTGCATGGATGAGGTTAATGAGAGAATGCACCTCATTGCTTAAGGGACACTAATACATCCACGGTGACGTCACTACACGAAACGCACAGGTGTTTACAAACAGAGAAAGGCCAAAGAGAAAAAAAATCAGGGCTCTGAAAAATAACTAGGTAACCATCCTATTAAACAAACGCTAGATGACTTGAGAACAAGCCACATCCTGGTTTCCAGCCTTCTTCCGTCGCCTTAATTAGAGACTCCTAAGTCCCATGGGGGAACGACGCTGTCCCTGCTCTACTTTGAAAAAACCCCCAAACAGGTCACTGCAGTGAGTCGAGCCACTGCGTGAAAGATAAAGTGCAATCCTTACTACCCTGCTGGGGCTCCCGTAACCAGCACCCACACTGGCTGGCTTTAGGCAGAGCCCGCCTCGGTGCTGGGGGCGAGAAGTCCACGGTCACAGTGTGCAGGGCTGGTCCCTCCGAGGGCTGTGAGGGAAGGGTCTGCCCCAGGCCCTCTGCTTGGCTGGTCAGATGGCCATCTTCTCGTTTCTGCGTGATGTCTTCCCTCAGTGTTGAAATGTCCCCTTTTTATAAGGATCCCAGTTATACTGGCTTAAGGTCCACCTGCGTCACCTCATGGTCACTCGATCACCTCGGTGAAGTCCGTATCTCCAAATCAGCTGTCATTCTGAGGTGCTGGGGGTTAGGACCTCAACTTATGAATGTTGGGGGCGGGCACAATTCAACCCCTAACACACACTCAGGAGCCCTTTAAATCCGAGACCAAAGACTGCATCCTCAATATGGTCACCGCCTCCTTTTTCAAGGCCTTTTTATTGGAAAACATCATAGATACAGAAAATGCATGAGACATAAGGACACAACGCAACAAATAACTGTAACGGGGACACCTGTGGGGCTGCAATTTGGCGGAAAATACAAAGCACTGCCTGTAGCTGGGAGTCCTTGTGTGCCCGCCCCTTCTCCATCACACATCGCCCCCTCCTCCAGGAGGGTGGCCATCATTCTTTCAGGGGAATGACCTTCTCCCTTTCCTTCGGAGTTTTACCGCCGCTGAGTACATCCCAAACAATATGGTTGGGTTTGACCTATTTTTTGAACCGAATGGGAGTTGAACTATATTGTAATATGTTATTTGGGGTCTTCTATCCCTCAACCTGTATGTAAGATTTATCCATATATTTACATTTTTTAATGGTTGCAAAAATATTTCATTCACCTACATCCAATTTGGCCGGTAAAAAACATATTTTCTCGGACATGTACCATTCTTATTCTTTTTAAAATATATTTTATTGAATTTTTTACAGAGAGGAAGGGAGAGGGATAGAGAGTTAGAAACATCAATCAGCTGCCTCCTGCACACTCCCTACTGGGTATGTGCCCGCAACCAAGGTACATACCCTTGACCAGAATCGAACCTTGGACCCTTGAGTCCAAAAGCCAACACTCTATCCACTGAGCCAAACCGGTTAGGGCCCATTCTTATTCTTTTTAAACATTCCCACATCCTTCAGTGTCTACATCAAAGCCATACCAGCACATAAAACTACTCTGACTAAAACTTACTTTTATAGTTTTTTTCCTGACCAAAAAAAAGGTACTTTTTGGCTAAAGTTTCTATCTACCTAGGCAGATTCTAATAAAAGCAATTTGCTTCAGCATTGCCTCCACAGACATTTCCCCCAGAAAAACTGAACAAGAAATGATTATCACAGCAAAGCATATTTACCAATGGGCCTGATATGTTTCAGGCCATGCTATAATATTCTAGATTGCACTGGACCCCAGGCCATTTCTCACAAGGTGTGTGACCCACCAGGTAAAGGCAAGAGAAGGCGTGAGTCAGAGGTTGAGGGGATCGTCATTTGTCAACGTCTAAGGTGACAGTCTTCACCGATGAACATGGGACCTTAGAGCAAAGAGGACAATGGAACACACTGGGCTCTGCTGATCTCGGGGGCGTGCCCAATTTTCGTTGGGTTTTCAAAGGTTGGAGATCTGCTCCTGGGTCAGCTGTATTGGAGATCTGCTCCTGGGTCAGTTGTATTGGAGATCTGCTCCTGGGTCAGCTGTATTGGAGATCTGCTCCTGGGTCAGCTGTATTGGAGATCTGCTCCTGGGTCAACTGTATTGGAGATCTGCTCCTGGGTCAGCTGTATTGGAGATCTGCTCCTTCGTCGGTTGTATTGGAGATCTGCTCCTGGGTCAGTTGTACTGGAGATCTGCTCCTGGGTCACTTGTATTCAAGATCTGCCCCTGGGTCAGTTGTAGTGGAGATCTGCTCCTGGGTCAGCTGTATTGGAGATCTGCTCCTGGGTCAACTGTATTGGAGATCCGCTCCTGGGTCAGCTGTATTGGAGATCTGCTCCTTCGTCGGTTGTATTGGAGATCTGCTCCTGGGTCAGTTGTACTGGAGATCTGCTCCTGGGTCAGTTGTATTAAAGATCTGCCCCTGGGTCAGTTGTGGTGGAGATCTGCTCCTGGGTCAGCTGTATTGGAGATCTGCTCCTGGGTCAGTTGTATTGGAGATCTGCTCCTGGGTCAGTTGTATTGGAGATCTGCTCCTGGGTCAGTTGTATTGGAGATCTGCTCCTGGGTCAGTTGTATTGGAGATCTGCTCCTGGGTCAGTTGTATTGGAGATCTGCTCCTGGGTCAGTTGTACTGGAGATGTGCTCCTGGGTCAGTTGTATTGGAGATGTGCTCCTGGGTCAGTTGTATTGGAGATGTGCTCCTGGGTCAGTTGTATTGGAGATGTGCTCCTGGGTCAGTTGTATTGGAGATCTGCTCCTGGGTCAGTTGTATTGGAGATCTGCTCCTGGGTCAGTTGTATTGGAGATCTGCTCCTGGGTCAGTTGTATTGGAGATCTGCTCCTTCGTCAGTTGTACTAGAGATCTGCTCCTGGGTCAGTTGTATTGGAGATCTGCTCCTGGGTCAGTTGTATTAGAGATCTGCTCCTGGGTCAGTTGTATTGGAGATCTGCTCCTTCGTCAGTTGTACTAGAGATCTGCTCCTGGGTCAGTTGTATTGGAGATCTGCTCCTGGGTCAGTTGTATTAGAGATCTGCTCCTGGGTCAATTGTATTGGAGATCTGCTCCTTCGTCAGTTGTATTGGAGATCTGCTTAACTGGACAGTCTGGGTATGCTAACCGTGTCTGCCTGCTTACCTGTGCTCAGGTGGAACCTGACACTAGCTTGATGAACTCATCTACTGGTTAACGCGCAGGCCATGCAGATATAGAGTGACCTTCGCAGGCCATGCAGATATAGAGTGGCCTTATAATCTTCCACTTATGTTATAAACTTAGATCCTCCCAGGCTTCATTTCCTGGTCTCAATAACCAGTTTCATTTTCTAATTCCAACCTAAATCCAATTCCTAACAGCGATGTGATTCCCCAACAAAGCAAATCACAATTAGGAAGTTGTTTTCTCTACTGCTCTAGACGTCTCTCTATGGAGTAGAAATGAACTAAATAAAAAGGGAAACTAAGAAATTACTTCAGCCACGACATTTTCGCTGGAAGTTCTTTAAATAATAAAATAGCTTCTCCTATATTAAAGGGGTTCGGAACAGGCCTCCCCAAGATGTGCCGCTTTGGCCTGTGAATTGTTTTGAGCTGAAGGCCATCGGCACCCTGCGGTACTAGTCAGTGTCAAGTCATCTAAATGTAGTCTCAGGTGCCTCTCTTTCAATGGTAAACATGATAATGAATTTCCTTTAAACTTAGATGTACAATAATTGCTCCCTCGTTTGGAAGAGAATGTGAATTGAAAGTCACGTTACATTTTGAGGAAATAACATTTTATTTAGTCGTGCATTCTTTTCATCAGCCCCTGCGATCTGACTTCTGGGCGTGAATTTTGCCTGAAACTCTCCTCCCCGCGATCATCACTGACTTCCTTCACACCAGATGCACTACTTCTCATTCTTCCTTGATTTCCTTGTCCCAGCATTTCTTGCTGTTGGCGATCACTCTTTCTTAACATTCACTATTCTACAGCTTTCATGACAATAACCATCCTGAATCGCCTCTCCCCTTTCCTTCCTGTTTTTGGTTAGTTCACATGAAACCCGGAGCCTAACAGGAGATGAGCACAGCAGCAGGTCCTACAGGTAAAGAAGGCATGCCCGTCCTTGAGGGAAAAGATGCAGGAGCCTAACACTCCTGCCCAGGCTGACAGCAGAGGACCAGGGCGAGAGAGTTAGGCTGGAAATCAGAATTGAGTATTTAGGGTCAAAGAAGTCTTCTGGAAGGATGTAATGCGGTACAACCAGGCTCGGGCCAGACACATTTCATTCCCCAAAGTAGCCCTCGGGCCCTCAGCTGCCTGGAAATCCTTCTAGCTTGTCCCAAGGCGGTCCACGTCCATGACCATTGCTTCTTCCTTCCTCCACTCTCCTCAGAACTTCCAGACAGCTCCATCTGTCTCACTCACAGACGATGAGCTGACCTTCAACTTCACAGAAAACAAATATAGTCCATTAGCAGAGACGTCTTCTATTGGAAGAGGAGACACGGAGCCCAGAGGACGGCACAGAAGAGCTATTTTATTCCCTAACTCACCTTCTCCCAACACGATCGCTCTGAGAGGCACAGGGAAGCCCTTGCTCCCTCTGCTTCCCGATGTCCATCCGTGATCCCACTCCTTGGCGGGAGCCCCGAGCTCCCTCTCCTCTTCCTCTGCCGCTGGCCAGGGCACCACCGTTTGGTCCCACTGCCCTTCCCTTCCGAGGAACAGGGCGGAGGCCAGAGGGCAGTGACAGGGAAGCCACCTCCTCCTCAGAGAATCGGGAGGAAGGCGTCCGCCTCGGCACAAGCCTGGAACCCAGAAACCTCTTCCCACCTCCCCGCACCGACCGGAACGGTTTCCGTTAGCCGGCGTGGCTCCAAGCCCCAGAGGAGTTCGCTGTGGCGGGGAAGAAGGCTGTTACGTGTCACCATAACTGCCTCCCGGGAATCAAAGGCAGATACGCCGGGAGCTAACAACTGTTCCTGCAAGTCATGAGAGAACACATGTCACGTGCAAACCGAGGTTCTTCTCCGGAAACACCATGTGGTTCAAAGTCCGCTCGCTTCTAGAACTGTGCGGATCACCTGCCACGATTCTACTGCGCCTGGAAGAGGTTTTGGAATCAAGTTCTTCGAAGTTGTGGGTTAGCAAACAAAAGTCAAAAACGTGAGTCTATAAATACAATTCCCCTATAACCTGAAGGTACCGCAGCCTGCAAGTTCATTCATTCACTCGGCAAATATGTATGCAGCGCCTATCATATGCCAGAAAACACAGGATGCTCTGGGTACAGAATAAGACAGGTATGCCCACCGCTTAGACTATTGAGGAGACAGACAATAAAGTAAATAGAGCATCACAAATGGTAATAGATGCTTGCGTTCCACCCTGCAATTGGACCACCCAATTGCCATCCTACTGATTAGCAGGATGAAGCAGTTACTAAGAAAACATGGTAGAAAATTGCAACAAATTGTTGGTCTAGGAGACATCTGCATTTAAACTCCGAGAGGTCTTAAGGCTGCTAACTCACTAGACCAAAGGGAATTCTTATAGAGCCTTACAGACAATCAAATTGACACCCCATAGAGTACATGGGTTTTCAGCCAGACACCATCCAGGTGAGCCATCAACTCTATCCAACCCTCGCAAACCTCGGAGCGTCACTTCCACGGAACCAATAAAGCCGCCTCGGGCAGCAACCTGGGCATCTCACTCAGATGACTCAGCCCCACGCCACACAGAGGCCAGGAAGCTGCTCAGCAGGAAGGCACCGCCCAGACCCCCCAGACAAGGGTGAGGGGTTTTTTATAGGATTTCTGAATAACATGGCAGAAAGCAAGACTTTCCCTTGGCGCAGTGCCTTCTCCGTGACATTTCCACAGCACTGGAAACTCAACACATGGCTCCACGACCTTCCAAAACACTGGAGAGACATCTCCCACCTGAAGCCCTGAGGCCTAAGTGAATGAGTGGGTAATAAGACAGGAGAATCTCACCCACGTACCCCCAAAATGTGTCCCCCACACCAGAATCCAGGCTTTGCACACAGAGGGAAGCAAACTACTCCCTCATGCTGCTTTGTAAGGCAGCGGGGAGCCCCCTTATGCCCACACTTCCTTTCTGCTACCAATTCCACTTGAATTCCCACCAACTACACTTCCCAGCATGCCGTGTGGCTTTGGGGCACTTTGGTCCACAAACACGAAGTCAGTTGTTGGAGAAGGGAAGCCTAGAAGAACAATAAGCAGTAGACTCTGTGATGTGCAAAACTGCTGTGTTGGAAAATTACTACTGCTACTGTAGTAATTTTAGATCACCCAGAAATACATTCTCAACCTTATGAAATGAACACAAGGACAAGAGATCAGGGGGGAAAAAAATCCCTGCTTTGGACAACAGATCCATAAACAACAAAGACCACAGTAACAGGGCATATAGCACTCAGCCCTCCAGTTTAAATAAATAAATAAATAATCTGTAAAGTAATCCCAGACTAAAGACACCAAGAATAAACAGCCTACATCAGGAATGCACAGATTTCCCCTCGTGTAAAACTAAGAAGGAAAAACAAGCAGAGGTCCTATCAAAACACTTATTGCATAAAAGACGTGAGTTCTACAGAAAATGTCATTAGATAAGAGCACACTTCAGGTCAATGGTAAAAGGAAGGACTGGATGATAAAATAAAAAGGAGGAGGAAGAGAAGAAAAAGCAGACACTGATTAAACACTTGGAAAGAACATTCCAAACAAGAACCACTTAAGTTTAAAATAATCAGGGCATTCCGGGAATGTCTAAAATCAGAGACTCTGGGCTCAGAAGCGGATCTGGGCTCCGAGTTGGGGAGAAAAAAGGGAGAAGGTTCTAATCAAATATTTGCAGCGAGAGCGCTGATAAATTAGGGATTTTGTGCCGTACCTTCTAGCTTCCCAATGCACGCTGAAGTTGGCCATAGAGCCTTACACTGAATTCTGAGTCCTTTCTCAGTTGAAGAGGAACATTTCCTTTCCGGGGGGTGGGGGTGGTTACATGAGCAGGCCCTGCATGCCATCGCCTCCCTCGGGGAAAAGGATGCCACATATGGCAACCATCCGAACGCGTTTCCCTCACCAAAGCCCCTTCACCACGCGCTAATGTCACTGCTTCACACCTCGCCGCTCTTTGCCCGGACTCCGGCTACATGCTGGCGTATCCTCTGCGCATACTGGAATAGTCTAAACTTTCCGGACATGGGATCCCTGCTGGCTGTGATCCGGGATGAAGCCGCCTGGTGGGAAGCCCCGTGCCTCGGAGGGCCCATGTCTGCCATGGTGGCAGTGACAGATGCTGACCTGGCAAAGGATCACTTGGAAACATAGTTGATGGCAAAACTATCAGAAGCCACTTAAATCCCTCCTCCGTGTGGCCGGGGCAGGATGAAAAAACAACAACCGGTAAGAAATTACTTCATGTACTTAATGCATATGGAGGTGTGTACCGATTATTCACTGGACACCTACGCCTGCCACAGTAGTAGACATTTCATGTTTTATCACATCAGAATCTCACAACAACCCTGGGAGCTATCCAGTAACCCCACTTTTATTAGCTCAGTGGTTGTGCATCAACCTATGAACCAGGAAGTCACGGTTCGATTCCCAGTCAGGGCACAGGCCCAGGTTACAGGCTCGATCCCCAGTGTGGGGGCCTGCAGGAGGCAGCCAATCGATGATTCTCTCTCATCACTAATGTTTCTCTTTCTTTCTCTCTCTCACTCTCTCCCCCAACCCTTTCTCTCTGGAATCAATAAAAAAAATTTAAAAATAATATTCTTGGTATTTGGGAAGCATCTCTTACTGTAAGGCTTCTTAGGAGCAGAGTGACAACCACACTGAGTCAAGAGCTTGCAATAAATGCCTGCAACGTGTTCACTCCGGATTTCCGTAAGCATGCTCGCTAGTATCCAGGTAGCTCTTCACACAATGAGCCTTGTCGCCTACCCAGTCTGTGAATGCACCCCTGGAGAATCCGATGGGGCAGGGCCGATGGGGCCCAAGATCCTGCACGTCTAACGAACAGCCACGAGATGCTGCCCCGGAGACCAGCCATCAGAAGCAAAGGTCTCCGAGCCCGTGTCTTCACTGAGGTCCTCACGCCAGCGCTCCCCCCTTTACTCCCGGGAACTGAGCATTACAGAAACTCCTTATTGTGTGCTCATTATTTTTTTATATATAACCTAAAAATAATTTTTTTTTCTAGTTCAATGACAAGGCCTCTCTTTTGCAATAATAACCGACAGGCACTTCCAGAACATTTGCTTTAAGTCAGCTTTTCTCAAAAGGAAGTCTGCAAACATCTTGATGGGTCCTCAAAAATAATTTTTCATAAAAGAGGTCCATACAATGGCATCTTGATCAGAGTTTTTCCTGATCAGCTCACAGCCAACATCCAGCTGCAAAAAAAGGACCGGACAGGGCCAGGGGAAAGGGTAGAGATTCTGGAAATCACAGAGCTTCCTTCCTGCCTGCAAACCTCTGAAACGGGTAAGTGGTTTGCGAGAACTTTGGGGGCAATGAAGAGAGGCATTCCCTAGGACACAGCAGGATTTCACCAGGAGTGAGTTATGCCAAACATGATTTCCTTTGTAGCAGGCTGGCCGTGGTGGCGGGTCGTGACAATGCTGGTAGACAGCATAGCTAGGTTTCAGCAAGGGGTGGGATGGAGTCTCCTAAAAGCATCTCGTGGCCAAGAAGAGAGAAGTGCAGCCTGAAGAACGCTGCAGAGCTAGAGTCACAGGTGGTTACACTGAATATAGGAAAACAACGGGTGGATGGAATAGTGTCAGCCCGGTGTGAGGTCCTTCCCAGCTCCGTCCCTTCCCCCCTCCGATCTCTCCCGAACCAGAAACAACAAAATTAAAAGCAACGCCACAGTTTTCAGTGGCAGTTTAGTGGTCAATGAACGCTTAAAGAGAGGTTGGGGATAGGAAAAGGAGGTAACGTGGGAAGCAGAGAAGTAGTAGAGGTTTTTCCATTTAAAATTTGTGAAAGACAGTGGCAGGTGAGCACCAGTGAACACAGCATTTCCAACGTGTGTGGGAGGAGGGAGGGGCGGAGGGAAGATGCACGTGGGGAGGGCTGTTCCAAAGCTTTTTTCCATCGTTAGCATCACGCTCTTCCACTTCTCCTGGACCACACAGGGTCCCAGGAGGCATCGCGCTGAAGTTTTAGTTCTGAGTCGGAAATCCGAAAAGGACAGCTTTGGAAAAGACACCAATCACTGGCCTCTGGAGAGGCTCCTAACACTCAGCAAATCGAGTTATGCACACATCCCGAAACTACAGGAAAGCAGAGTCTCCCATCCAACAGCTGCTCATAGGAGGAAACTTAAGTGTGTAAAAAGTCCAGGATACTTTTATTTACTTTATTAGAAAACAAATATACCTTTATTTCGTTCCCAAGAGCGGGAAAGCACTCAAAAGACTCCAGGAGTCGTGTGTAAAGAACATGAGAGACGCCAGATTTAGGATAACGGTCCCATCGAACAGTAGGATATTGGCAATCGATGATAACAGATTTCATTTTAAAAATCCATGAATCCACACTAGTAGGGGGAAGACAGGGGAGGGAAGTTCTAGCCGAACGCCAGCTATCAGATGCAACAGGAATGACACAGTTAGAAAATAACCCCTTTGCAACCTCAGTGTAACTGACTCAGGGAAGAGTCACAGCTGAAAGCTGAAAGTACTTGGGGAAATATTTTTAATATGTATTTTATTGATTTCAGAGAGGAAGGGAGGGGGGCAGAGAGATAGAAAATCAATGATGAGAGAGAATCACTGATCAGCTGCCTCCAGCACACCTCCTACTGGGGATCGAACCCGCAACCCAGGTATGTGCCCTGACCGGGAATTGAACCGTGACCTCCTGGTTCACAGGTCGACACTCAACCACTGAGCCACCGTGGCCGGACATGGGGAAAGATTATTAAGGAACAGGATGCGTACATAATCGTGAGCATTATCTCACAGATTGCCGGCCAGTCACAAAAGGACAAGCGCACTGGTCCATGGGAAAGCTGTGGTGGCTACCACTACTAACCAGGAGACCCCACTCCATAATCACCAACAGCAAGAGACTCACTCAGGCCCCAAGTGCCTCCTGGTGGGGTGCAGTGGGTGGTATCACCTCAGGTGTCTCTTTGCCAAAAATGCCTGACCTGAACCTAAAAAGTGGGGAACAGGTAGACAAATCCAAAATGTGGAACCATTGGTCGAAACTCTTCAAAGCAATTAAATGTCGCAAAACAGAACAGAAGGAAGACACAGGACAATCAAGCACAATGCATGACATTCTATTGCATCCTGGATTTTTCTTACAAAGTGGTGGGATCATTTCAATATGAAACGTACATGACAATGATATCATTGAATTCTGGTTCATTTTCTTAGGTTCAACAACGATAATAACAATAATGATAATTTTGGGTAGGATAGAAAAATGTCTTTATTCTTAGGAAACATAAAAGTATGTAGAAGTGATGTGCAATGGTGTCTGCAAATTATTTTTTTAAGCTCAGAAAAAAATATATACATATGCAGAGAGGACAGAATGTTAACAGTTGATGAGATGGGTATAGGTGAGAAGTGTATGAGTGCTTTTTCTTCTTTTGTCCGCTTTTTTTGCAGATAAGTTTTCAATATTGATGATTAAAAATGAAGGAAAAATGTTTTTAACATTCATTAAATTTTTTATTCCCACTAAGGAGAAAATAAATGGGACTACATCAAAATAAAAAGCTTCTGCACAGCAAAAGAAACCATCAACAAAACAATAAGAAAGCCCACTGCATGGGACAACATATTTGCCAATGTGACAAGGGTTTAATGTAAGGAACTCATACAACTTAACAAAAGGAAGATAAACAATCCAATCAAAAAATGGGAAAAGTATCTAAATAGACACTTTTTGAAAGAGGACATAAGGAAGGCCAAGAGACACATGAAAACATGCTCAAAGTCACTAATCATCCGAGAGATGCAAATCAAAACAACCATGAGGTACCACCTCCCACCTGTCAGAATGGCTAACATCAACAAATCAACAAATGACAAGTGCTGGCGAGGATGCGGAGAAAAAGGAACCCTCCTGCACTGCTGGTGGGAATGCAGACTGGTGCAGCCACTGTGGAGAATTGTATGGAGTTTCCTCAAAAAACTAAAAATGGAACTCCAATTTGACCCAGTAATCCCACTTCTAGGAATACATCCCAAGAAACTAGAAACACCAATCAGAAAAGACATATGCACCCCTATGTTCATAGCAGCACAATTCACCACAGCTAAGATCTGGAAACAGCCTAGGTGCCCATCAGCAGATGAGTGGATTAGAAAACTGTGGTACGTCTACACAATGGAATACTACGCTGCTGTAAAAAGGAACTCTTAGCATTCGCAACAGCATGGGTGGATCTGGAGAGCATTATGCTAACTGAAATAAGCCAGTCAGAGAAAAATAAATATCACATGATCTCACTCATTTGTAGAATATAATGAACAATATAAACTGATGAACAAAAATAGATCCAGAGACAGTGAAGCATCGATCAGACCGTCCAACCAGAAGGCAGGAAAGGGTGGGAAGAATGGGGAGAGATCAACCAAAGGACTTGCGTGCATGCATACAAGCATAACCAATGGACACAGACACTAGGGGGGGTGAGGGCATGTGCTGGGGGAGGGGGCGGCATGGGGGAAAAAGGAGACATATGTAAGACCTTAATCAATAAAAAACAATTTTATTCCCCCCTTAGCCTTATTTTTCCCATAAAAGCTCCTCAACCTCATGCCTCCTACTGCAGACGTTTATCCTTGGAATTCGGTAGCAATTACAGTTTTCTCTGCACTATGCATTCAGTATTACAAATCCATATAAATTGTGATTTTAAAAGTATTTGAAAATATAATAGAGCATCAAAAGTTTAATGAGCAGGGTAGTCTAGTAGACAATACATTAAAGCTGAGTGCTAATTTTTGTTTCTGGGCTTTGGGTTTTTTCCAAGGCAATCTCTTTCTCCAGAGACTGTCAGAGGAACCTTCCTTGGGTAAAAGCTAAAGCTGTCTCAGCACAGTGCTCCCACCCAGTCAACAACGAAGTCCAAGCAGAGTGACGACAAGGCTGGTGGCTGCACAAACGCCATCCCTGTCGTACCACGTGTAACGATCATCGTGAGCTGACCACAGATAAGCCAGCCGTGATTGTGCATACCACCAACAACAACAAAAATATGAAGAGCTGCAGATTAAATCTCAACCCGAATTGGGGAACTTCATTCTAAAATTGATGGTGACAAAACAGATGGCATGCATCTCTCTTCTGACATTTTGCCCAAGAAATAGAAACCCAAGGAAACATTCTTATGCAACAAATGAACACATTTCAGAGATGCTAAATTTAAAAAACAAAACCAAAATTTAACCTATTCTTCACTTGTTTATTTCTTATGTTCCTGTCATCAAACAAAGTAAGATATTAATACACAAACAGATTTAAAGGTCAATTTTCTCATTTTTAAAATACATTTCCAATGGAAATAGACTCTGATTTAACCAAATTAACAAACAACCTCACATCACTAATGACAACCCCCCTCACAACACTAATAACTGCCTGGTCGCTTTTCATCTTTATTCTTTTGAACTAAAAACTGGCTTCTGCTAAGACCTGCTTTAAAATATATTAATAAATGATCCTTAACAACTGACAAGGTAAAATGAATAAGGAAACTAAAACCCCAAATAAACGTATCTTTCTTTGTTCAAAATATCAACTGGTTATGAAAGACTAAAGACAATAATTTGTTATAGATTTAAGTGTTTCTTTATAACCGCCAATTGCAAATAATATGTAAAACATACTTTAAAAATCAGGTCGTTTACAATATTAGCAAGTTTTCTCTCCTTTTGTATATATTTAAAACTATCGATAATAAAAAATTGGGGGGAGGGGTTCCTTTAAGTAGTAAGAGGTTTCCTCGTTTATTCCACCAGGGGACAATAAGAAAAATGTTTAAAATGAGAGGCATTTTAGAATTCTCACTTCTGCAGCAAACCTATATGCCAAAAATACCTTGCCAAATAAATGAACTGCTTCTAGCGATGACCCATTTTAAAAGAAAAATCTAACTAAAATTTCACAAGTGAAATTAAATTGCTCTAATGGACTACTTACCTCAAAACCTACTTATGCGTTATCTACATTAAAACCACTCTACGAAATAGTGTGAAACGTTTCATTAATAATACTTTTTAAAAAACAAGCTGAACAAAAAGCTTAGGTAACACGCGTCTCTGTGGTCTCTGTGTATGTAGTTCAGTGCCTTTGACTTGCTTTCCATTTTCCAGAAGTCAGTAAGTACCATTTTCCTGAAGTAAAATCGGCATTGCTTGAGCTCTCTCAGCATTAAAAACGAAAAAAGCAATAGTGCCTCTTGTCATTAGAAAAATATCTTCAGCGTTAACAGCTAATATTTATTAAGCATATTTTACATGCCAGAAACTGAACAAATAACATATGTGTTGCCTTAGCTAACCCTCCAGACAGCCCTCTGAGGGAGAGACTATTATTACCACCCTTTCGGAGAGGAGGAAACGGAGATTCAGGTAAGTTAAGTACTGGAGAGATGGCCAGGCATCGCCCCAAATCTCACCTCCACTTCTTTCCTAGCAGCATGGCTTTGGCTGGGCGTCTGACCAGCCAGCCAGAGGGTACCCCTGCCCGCCCATGAGCTGAGGTGTGGTCCTGGACCACGATCTCACCACTGCTTCTCACTGGTCCATGAGTGGAAGTGACCAGGCACCTTCCAAGCCACGTGCTTCTCTCTCTCCTCACAGGCTGGGACCCACTGAGGCAGCTCCAGCCCCACAGACGACGACAGCACCCTAAGGAGTGGCAGAGCCACAAAACCAAACCAACGTACTCAGTGAGCCTGGTCATCCTAGACCTCATGTCTAGCTCCTGCCCGGCCGGTGTGGCTCAGTGGTTGAGTGTCGACCTATGAACCAGGAGGTCACGGTTCGATTCCCAGGTTGTGGGCTCCATCCCCAGTGGGGGGCGTACAGGAGGCAGCCAATCAATGATTCTCTCTCATCATTGATGTTTCTCTCCCTCTCTCCCTCTTCCTTCCTCTCTGAAATCAATGAAAACATTAAAAAAAAAATAGAGCTCCAGAAACCCTTGCCATTTCCAGGTGATGAGAATGTCTTTTGTTCTAATGAGGCAACCCTGGGTGGGCTACTGGATGGCTCCTCCCCCTGCGGCGCCCCCATGTCCCTCCTGCCCCCCATTCTCCTGAAAAAGACAAGGGCTGAAATGGAGTTCATGCTCCACCCTGCCGACGTGCTAAAGCCTTCGGAAAAATCCTCGCAGCATGGGGCTTGGAGAGCTCCCAGGGGGGTGAACACGCCCACAATGGGAGGGTGACTCACCCCAAGTCCTCGGGGCAGGAGCTCCCGTACTCAGGACCCTCCCAGGCCTCGCCCTATGTGTCTCTTCTCCTGACTGTTCACCTACGTCCCTTCTCACACCCTCCGACACCCCGGTCCACGTGCATCAACACTGGCCTGAGTGCTGCGGGGGCTCCCGCAAAGCAAAGCAACCCAAAGGGGAGGAGGCCATGGGAACCTCAGACGTGTGGCCACGTCGGACAGACGTTGTGGGCCACCGGGGCCCCTCCGACGTCCCATGGGCATCGAAGGTGGGAAGCGGTCCTGAGCCTGAGCCCTTCACGGGGGGGCCTGGCGCTCCTCCGGGGAGATGGTGTCCGGATGGAGGGAAGCTGGAGGGCACCCATCTGGTGTCCAGAGCTGCTTGGTGGGGGGACTCCAACATGTGGGGGCTAGGAGAGTCGGAAGTGAAGTATTCTGTGTGAGAGGAACGAAACAAAGAGCAAAAACAGAGAACAACACAGCACACCCTGGGGAGGGAGGAAGATCTGACTCAGAGTTCCATGCTATGCTGTGTTATTTGAAATGTCCATTTCCCAACAGGAACGTACAACACACAAACAATCAAGGAAATACGGCCCATCCACAGAAAATAAGTCAGAAAGGGACTCGGCAGAAGAGGACACACAGACGGCCACCAGACATGAAAAGGGGCTCCACATCCCGACTCATCGGAGAAGGGCAAGTTACAACCGCCATGACATGTCCCCTCGCCCCTGTCAGGGCGGCACGTGTGGGCACGAGTGTGGCGAGCAGGGAGCCCTCGGGCGCTGCTGGTGAGACTGCAGACTGGCACGGCCATTGCGGAGAACAGGAGGAGCTTCCTCAAAAAATGGAACTGCCTTATGATCCAGGGATTCCACTTCCGGGAATGTGTCCACAGAAACCCAAACACTCCTTCGAAAGAATATATGCACCCTACGTTCACTGCAGCATTATTTGATTTAAAAGACAACTGAATAAGGTAATAATTATAAAAGTGGACTGATGACTTTACGATGCATAAAACAGGTATGGGGCTATAATACAGTTTTTGTGTACTTTTGAAATTCAACTGAACTAGATTGTTTTACATTAAGAAGTTCATTGCAACCCCCAAGGCAACCACTAAGAAAATAACTCCAAAAAAAATCATAATATCATCAGGAATGATGAAGTAAAGGTCTATGAAAATTCTCTTCTCCAGAAAAGCAACAACAAGAGGCTTAAAATGATACATTAGAAAATATATATTTATCACAAGACAACACAGTTATGGAGGAATCTGGGAATTAAAAAAAAAAATAGAAGACCTCACAGAAAACCAATAGCAAGAAGGCAAACATATGCTACGTGATTATCAGTAATTAAATTACATATAAATAAGCCCTCCATAGAGAGGCAGAGATTGTCAGAATACATATTTTAAATGATACCACTATATGCTGTATCAAAGAGAAACTTTAGACTCAGAGACACAAGTAGGATGAAAGTAAAAGGATATAAAGATATACCATGCAAACAGTAACCAAAAAAGAGTTGCAGTGGGAATGCTAATATCAAACAAAATAGACAGTAAGACAAAAATTGTTACTAGAGAGAAAGAAGGATATTTTTATAGCAAAAGAATGGGTCAATTCAAAGAAAATGCATAATGATTATAAACATATGTGCACCTAACAAAAAGGCTACAGAATACAAAAGTAAAAACTACCAGAGCTGGGAGGGAGAAGTTGCCAATTTAACAACAGCTGGAGGGGCCATTATTCCACTTTCCATAATGGATAGAACAACCAGAAGATCAACAAGGATAGGTATGACACCAAACACACAAGGGACACTGTCAAGAAAGTGAAAAGACAATCCACAGAACAGGAAAAATTGTTCAAGTCATATGTCTCGCAAGGATCTGGTATCCAGAATATAAAAAAGAATTTGTACAATCCTATATAATAATCCTATATAATAAAAGGGGAATATGCAAACTGACCCTAACAGCGGAACAACCAGTCGCGATGACACGCACTGACCACCAGGGGGCAGATGCTCAATGCAGAAGCTGCCCCCTGGTGGTCAGTGCGCTCCCATAGGGAGAGCTCCTTTCAGCCACAAGCCGGGCTGACAGCTGCGAGCACAGCGGCGGTGGTGGGAGCCTCTCCTGCCTCCACAGCAGCGGTAAGGATGTCCGACTGTGGCCTGGGCCCGCAGTCGGACATCTCCTGAGGACTCCTGACTGCCAGCTTAGGCCCAATCCCCCAGGGAGCAGTCCTAAGCTGGCAGGTAGACATCCCCCAAGGGCTTCCTGGCTGCCAGGGGGATGTCTGACTGCCAGCTTAGGCCCGATCCCCAGGGGAGCAGGCCTAAGCCAGCAGGTGGACATTCCCTGAGGGATCCCAGACTGCAAGAGGGTGCAGGTCAGGCTGAGGAACCCCCCAGAGTGTACAAATTTTCATACACTGGGCCTCTGGTATGAAAATCAGTAGATAACCATTTTTAAATCAGAAGAGGATTTGAACAGACATTCCTTCAAAGAATATAAATAAATGCCAATAAGCACACAAAAAGATGACCAACATAATTAGCCATTAGGGAAAAGCAAATCAAAACCACAATGAAATCCCACTTCGCATCCCCTGGGATGGCTAAAATAAAGAAGGAAAACCAATAACAAGTGCTGGCAAGGATACAAAGAAACTGGAACTGTAAGCATGGTTGGTTGGCGTATAGAAATGGGCGCACTCACTTTGGAAAACTGTTTGGCAGAACCCCAAAATGATGAATGTAGAGTTACCATACAACCCAGCAACTCTACTCCAAGGTGCATACCCAGGAGAAATTAAAACATATAGCCACACAAAAACGTTTACACAAATGCTCATAGCAGCATTAGTCATAATAGCCAGAAAGTGAAAACACCTCGACTGTTCATCAACCGATGGACAGATAGGTATACCCGTACAACGCCATTTTATTTGGCTAGAAGAGTGAAGTACTGCTGTAACACGTGTCAACCTCGGAAGCATGATGGTAAGTGAAAGATGCTGGTCACCACAGACTCCACAGTATATAATTCTAACCTGAAGTGTCTAGAATACGCACATCCACAGAGACAGAAAGCAGAGTAGTGGTTACGCGGGCCTGGGGAGTGGCTGCTGATGGGCACTGAGTTTCTCCGGGGCTGATGAGGAAAGGTCCAGGAATTACACGGAGGTGATGGTTGCACAGTTCTGTAAATAGAGTAAAACCACCTGAATGATATACCTTAAAATGGTGAATTTCATGGTATTGAGTATCTCAATAAAGCGGTTGTGTTTTTTTAATCCGTAAGGAAAATTAATACCTGCAGAATGACTTTCCCAAAGAGAAAATAAATTATATTTTGTCTTATAATCAGTCAGGGCAGCAAGCATTCACTGACCCAGACTGTGCTAGATGCTGGGGATGCAAAGACAATCAACAGTCCGGACCCACAGGGACTTCCGTTGTTAACGAGAAAAAAATCAGTAAAAAGGCTTTGGAAAGCATGTTGATTCCTTCCCTTAGTTTTCACTCTCAAAATATACAAAATGCCCATTTTTAACGTAACAAACTATAATTAAAAACCCAATTCCAACCAACATTAAATATTAGCAGCTGCCCAAATCAACAACCAGATGCCAAAGAGAAATTAACTCAAATTCTATGGCCAGTCACACCTCGCTCCCAGCCCAAGAAGGTCCAGGTGGGGTCCAGCCTCCGGCCTTGACTACCCTTTGCAGTGTGTATCCCCAGCTTGAGGGCGCCAAGAAATGTCCATGTCTCCATTCCTCCCAGCATCCCAACCCAGGCTTCCTTCCATTTCAGGTTTTCAGGACCTACGTTTTATTCCTTTAGGCATCTTCCTCTTTCCCTCAAACACGGTTAGTTACTGAGGTTCTTCACGTATGTATTTTAAGTCAGGTCATCAAATCAAATGCAGTTCCCTTCTTTTATATCTTTTATTTCTTTGTATTTAAATATGTTTTTATTGATTTCAGAGAGGAAGGGAGAGGGAGAAAGAGATAGCAACATCAATGATGAGAGAGAATCATCGATGGGCTGCCTCCTGCACACCCCACAATGGGGATCGAGCCCACAACCCGGGCATGTGCCCTGACCGGGGATCAAACCATGACCTCCTAGTTCATAAGTCGACGCTCAACCACTGAGCCACGCCGGCCGGCCTTTGTATTTCTTTTACTTAGAAAAATCCCAAAGGGTCCTGCCAGGACCGGAACGCTTCTCCCTGTGCGTGGCGGCCTGCACTAAGAAAGCCAGGACCCTGCCCCCGCGTATGCTTTGTTGCTCCAGAACGGAGCTGTAAAACAGACGCAGAAAACTTGTAGATTCTGTGTGGCCTGAGCTGTTCTGACAACATTTAATTACCCACATATTACAGTCAAGGGATGCTTTACATACAAAGGTACATCTTTAGCTTCATTTGAAATATCTGAAGACACAAAATTCCCACGTGGCAACAGCTGGGTGAGCTGAGTGATGACACTTCCTAGTCCTCCGATCAAGAACGTCTCCTCTCTCTGTGATGCTCACCGCTGCACAAGCTTTCCACGCACAACGCATCCAGCTGGTTCCTCTGTGACCTGCTGCCTCTGGAGGGGGTGGATTCTAGAGGAGTCCACATCCCGAAAGTCAGAAGTTGTTTCCCATCAGAAAGGGATGCCCTCCTCCCTTCTCGGTGGTGGCAGGCTGGCAGGCCACGTCCTCTACCTCTGCCAAGCTCTCCCGGGGTCTCACTCCAACAGCCGCTTCACCTCCTCGGAATCACCGTCTTGTCTACCATCCGGGTATCACCCACCTACTGAATTACTCCAGGGCGCGCCTGGCCTGGCAGCCTGCTCCGAGAAGCCTAAGTCCAGGCCACGTGGCAGACAGCACTGAGGACGTCAGCCACAGACCGAGAGATCTTCATTTCCAGATCACTGCTCGTTGCAGGTAGATGTTCCTACCTGAACATCTCACTTCCCGAATTCTGAGTTAAAACGACGTTTCTCCAGCTCACCGTGCACACCACACATTTGGGGATCCTGTTAAAACGCAGATTCTGACTCAGTGGGCCTGGCACAGGGTCTGCACGTCTGTGTGTCTAGCAAGCCCCAGGGGACCAGCGGCTGCTGGGGTGTGGACTGCACTTGGAAGAGCAGGAGATTAGCAAACTTACAAAAGGAGAAGGCGGTTCCTGAGGTGAGAATTATCTGAAAGAACCAGACCTCCGAGACTCGGCTTCCTGCCATTTTAAAACTTCAAAAACGTGAATCTTTTAGCATCTGTGCCAACTTAATATCGGACTTACACAAATAATCGCCGTTCATAATGGTCCGTGAGAAGAAACAGACAGATGGTTCCTTCAGTCATCAGGCATTGATTATTGCATATGCATTCTGTGGTCAATACTTGGCATTATACAGAGGGGTCGGCCAACGTGCCATATATTCAGAGTGCTTAAAGTCCAGTTGGCAGAAAGACTACCAGGAACAAGGAGTGGGCCACCTAAAGCACCACCTAATCGCTCTACACTGGTGATCCCCAGGCAGGGGCCACATCTGCATGGGGGGTGGGGGGGGCAGAGATGTCAAATCAATCACACTTCCCACTAACGCACCCCCCCCAAATTATGATGCTCACTCTAACCCCACCGTTACGGTCAAGCACTGGCAAAGGGAGCTGCATTTACTTTCAGGAATGCCTTCTTCTGCAGAAGGCTAAGGTGGGAGAAGAAGATGAAAACCATGTTTTCACTTGCTTACAGGAAGACAGTGGGGGTAAAGAAGTAAGGAGAACTGGTGGACATGGACATTCCAGGTGGGAGGCCGATGCAAAGAGAAACCAAGAACACTAAAGACCCTCCACGTGTTCCAGCTTAGGTCAGGGGCAACGCAGACCATGTCCTGAAAACCTTCGAGGATCACGTCCATTTGTCTGAAATGAGGCCAAGCCTCAGGCAAAAGCGTAAGAAAGGTCATGTCCAATTGTGACGTGACCTCTTCGTACCTGTCCCCCACGTCCCCCGGTATCTTAAAGCAAAATCCTGAAGCGTAGGTCCCTCCCACCATGGGTCTCTATAGGCTCCCAAATACCCATCGCAATGACTGGGCCTGAGTCCCATATCTTTGTGCTTTCATTCGTCCAATGGGTCACTGACAAGGAATATGCTTATTTAAAGGACTATTCCTGAAAAAATTACCGCCTTAACCCATTACGATCAGTATAGACCTCCTACTCTTTTAACAAAAAAAGTTCCTAGTAGTAACATTGTAGCAGAACATTTGTTTGTTTTTATATGTGTGTGTGTGTGTGTGTGTGTGTGTGTGTGTATTTGTTTATTTATTTCAGAGAGGAAGGGAAAGGGAGAGAGAGATAGAAACATCAACAATGAGAGAGAACCATTGATTCAATGATTGAGCCCACAACCCAGGCATGCGCCCTTGACTGGAATCGAACTCGGGACCCTTCAGGCCACAGGCTGACGCTCTATCCACTGAGCCAAGCCAGCCAGGGCTAAGGCAGAATGTTTCGTTAACAATTCTTCCTTCCCTGCCCGTCCTCGGCATGGCTCACTGTGGGAGAGTGTATTTCTGACAGATGCCACTTGATGTGCGAGAACTCGTTTCTAATCGTTGTCGTGAAGAAATGTATTTCCTACTCCACTGGTACAATGCTACCTGAGCGCGGTTCCCTAAACAGCCAGCGTCCGTCTGCATCGAGAAGTGTGAGGCTCCCTGCCCATCCCTTAGCCCTCACATACTCAGGGATCCCAATTCCACTGCGCCCAGTTTTCCCTCTTCCTGTCAGTATTTCCTCGAGACCAGGGGCCCTTTCTCTTCTCTGTGAACGGAGCAGCCTGTGGATGGGCTTCTGGGTGCAGCTTCTGCTCTTCACAAAGCCATCACCTTCTCCTCTGGACATAAACCCAGCGCACCGCCCGCCCTGCCCCCGACTAACTTCCCCGGGCCCGTGAATAACGGTTCGCCAACACAGAGACCTCCTCGCCTCCTCGCGCGAGTTTTCAGCGATAAATGAACAAAGCCTCGCACCAAGCACGCCTCCCCGAACAGATGCCAAGAGCTGACTCATCCTCAGCATGACACCGGTGGCTTCACCCCACCGTACAGTGCGATACCCACTGGCACGTACGTGGTAGCAATCGCTCTTTCGCACTCTTACTCCGCGGATATTGTGCAACAGCCAACCGAGGCCTCTGACAAAGGAACTCTGTCGATAACTCCTGGTTTCTCTCTAAGGATAGTGCGTGCCTTTAACCTCCCAGCTGACTTCCCAAGTGTCTTTTCAACAATATGACTCATTTTTATTGCTCCAAGGATCCTCTCACGGTGCTGCTGGAGTTCTAGCCGCTTACCTACAGGGAGCAACAGCACACGTTAATTTTGTCATGGAAAGCGTCCTGGTGGGCGTGTCCTGGAAAACGTCAACCGGGTCACAGAGAAGCCACTGTGCTTTGTTTGAAAATGACACCAAAACACCCGTGGCTTCCTGCCACGATTAGACAACGTTTCCTAACAGGCGGTGACTGGGGAGCAGGGGCGAGTGGGTGGTGAACCCCACAATAAACAGTCCTGAGACATCGCTGTCACACCTCCCTGGGCGCTTTTCGGTTTCAGATACAGTTCTGAAATGGCCGCTCCCACAGATTCCCCCGTTTTTATACACAGAGATCCGCACTTTATATTCGCAGCGAGACGCGGGCCCCAAGGATGTTTGTGATGTACTCAACTGTGGCATTGACACGGCTCTTCTCATCACGGCTTTCACTCGCCCATGAACCACTTCTGAGCTGCTGGTCTATTTTTTTGTGAAACGGGGATCCAACTTAAGACCGGCGCCAACAAAAATGGTTATTTTAACAGAGGAACAGCAAGCAAGCGATACAAAAAGTGTACTAAGCAAGATAAAGTGCGCCATATGTAAGGTAAGCTATAGTAACCAGTGCAGTTTTCAGAGCACAGACACAATTTTTAATATTGTGAGTTTTAAGAACATAGTAAGACTTCTGCTACAATCGCCAACACTCTCATACATGCTCCGTCACTCCTACACCGCCTTTCTGATCTCATTTCCAACTACCCCCTGGCCACCCCACCCCATCTTGCTAATCTTCGAACACATCCAAACACATTCTCACCTGTGGGCCTTCGAAATGGCTGTTCCCTCTGCCTGGAACACCCACCCTCAGGCATCTACATGAGGAACCTCCCTCGCCTCCTTTTAATAACATTTTGCACTCGGATGTCGAGTGTGACTCGACACGGTTAGCATTAAAATAAAGGAATTGAGAAAAAAGCAAGCGAGTGCAAAGGGTTAAGTCTTTGTTAAGGTCTCTTTCACGGTGATGCCTGCTCAACCATATTGACCTTGCTCTACTTTCTCTTTTTTCCAAAGCCCTTGCCGCCTTCCCTGGCATGCTATATAAATCACTTATTCATTTGGTTTATTAACTGTCTCCCACTCCCATCCCTCCATTCCCAAGGGCAGGGATTTTTGTTTTATTCATTGGTATTTCCCGGCACCTAGATCAGAGACTGAATCACAGAAAGCGCTCAATAAATAGCAGTGGAATGAATGAATGAAATTTCTCATTGCTTTTTCTTTCTGACCACCAAATTGTCTGCGGATCTCCCTTTGAGACTTAAACAGAAAATGGAGAGCTAGCAAAGATTTTCAAGCAAGAAAATCTTTCCAACAGATCAGTATTTTAATTACACAGGTGAGAAGATGAACTCAAGTTTGGAAAGGCTGGGTGCAGAGAGTTAAGCTGAAAGGTCAATCCTTGAAAGAGATGATGAAGGCCACAGTTTTCCAAAGGACTAGGCCTTCTCAACCGGTTCATTTCAACCCCACCATATACATATCTATGGATACATGACCAATGTTTGTATAAACATATATATGTAAGCATATATGCATGCACACACATAAATATATATGATGAACTACTCTAGAAGCTGAGGACATTTTTCTAACCTATGGGTATTCTTCATATGAAAGCTAATGACACCCTGGCCAGTGTGGCTCAGTTGGTTGAGCATCATCTGTGTACAGAAAGGTTGCTGGTTCGATTCCTGGTCAGGGCACATGCCTGGGTTGCAGGCTCAATCCCCGGTAGGGGGTGTGCAGAAGGCAGCTATTTCTCTCTCACAGCAATGCTTCTCTTTCTTTCTTTCTTTCTTTCTCTCTCTCTCTCTCTCCCTCTCTCTTTCTAAAAATCAATAAAAATATATATTTTTTTAAACTAATGACTTGGGTCATAGTTAAGACAACCATATTTCACAGTTTTCCTGGGAGAGCCCGGGTTATATAGTTCTTGATATAGTTCAAGGACTCTCAAAAATGTCCTTGTCTGGACAAAAAAAAAAAATTACATAGTCATCCTACTTATAAAAGAAATACATAAATTTCTTCTTATTCAGACATGCTGCCCAAGCTTCTGAGGACTGTAAGGGAGTAAGAAAAGGTGACAGCCATAATAAACTGGAACACCTCCTGGCCACCACCGCCACTGAACTATTCAAGACAGACGATTCTTTAGCAAAGGAGCACGGTTGTTGCAGAAATGGGTGCACAAACCATATCTCCAGCTTTGGAACCCAAACTCCTACCAGGCCACCGGCACAATCTCACACCCCCATGAGAATGCTCCCCCGGGGAGCAGGCTCCACCGTTCTCCTCTGCAAGCCCTCTGCACAGGAGCTGGGGCCCAAACCCAAGGCTGGGGTCAGAACACAAGGGCTCTCCCATCAGCCTTGTGGCCCTGAGGGCTTGGAACCTCGGAGTCAAGTCCTCGCAACAACACCTGTGCTCTGAACTCTCAGCAGATCTCCAGAACCTGGACCAAACACTAGGTCCCGAACCGTTTACTCCCGTCCCGTCTGCGGGAGCCACGCGCCCAGCAGGCCTACAGACAGGTTTGGCCGAGCTGCTCTCCGGAGTCACAAGAGTTCCCCCACTTCGCGTCAGCCCCGGGTAAACGGGGACGTGTTCGTTCTTATCGTTCTTGGAGACAATGATAGCGTAGGCTTCGGGCCACTCTAGACACTGAACAACTGAAGGATGCAACTACTTTATTTCCTATATATATAAATAGGTCCTTTTATATAGCGATCCTTTTACCTTCTTCTTCTATCTCCCTTGCTATTTTCTTCGATATGCATATATTATTTGTTTTTATTTTTCTTATCTTTGCATGGAACAATAAGAGACTGCCATAAAGCAAGACTCAAAATGTGAGGTCAGGAGAGGGTGGTAAACAGTGAAGATTCCTTAACATGTAGGATGATCGTATGACTTATCACCCAAACCAGGACGCTTTGACCTATGACAGGGGATGCCCTGGATAGTTTGATAAGCGAGGCCGACAGGAATCAACTGGGGCTGTTGCAGGCAAACCCGGAGGTCCGGTCACCCTTCCGACCCCTCACGCATCCCCTCACACCAGAGACATCCTGTGCACCAAGACCCAACCCCTGCCTCCGTCGGGTCAACCAAAATGCAAACACAGTCCCTCTCTCCTGCAGGCCAGGTCTCCTTCCACCACGGCGCTGGCAATTCCCTACCCAACACACCATGCAAACCTGGTTCCATGTTCCCCCACGGAAGCAGGCGGCCGCACGCCAGGGCGTGGACCAGGCCAGTCCACAGCAAGCCCGCGGCCTGGAGCTTCAGGCTCCTCCTAAAGGAACACGTCACAAGAGACAGCGCCTGGCAGGATGGGACCCAGGTACCGGCCACAGACGTAACGAGCATTTTGAACGACAGATCCTTTCACTGACGCCAGCGCACACTGGACAGAGCCCAAAAGCCACCTCGCCTGCAAAGCACATGCATCCAGACGAAAGGCCACAGCCTCTGTCCTCCTCCCCAGGCCACAACCTTCGCTGCTTTGCCTTTTGCCGAGGTCCGCGACGGACAAGGCGTTAAAAGAATACGAAAACGTGCACACTGTCCGTGCGAAACCGAGCCCGTGCCTCACGTCCATTCCGTGCTTCCTGTTCAGAGGGGGTCCACCATGGCTCCTGCTCCTCATTCAGCCGTGTCCTGCGCCTGGCGAAGGCTAACGTGCTGGAAGCTCTTCCCTCACCGGCACCGAGGGAAGGCCAAGTTTGTGGCCGGGCTGCGATGTGCAGCACATAAACAATCCACAGTGGTGGTAGGAGCAGGGACGCTCCGCTCGCTCACCGCCAAGGTTCAGCGTGACGCCGGTTTCCTCACAGGCTCCACAGCCATTCCCAAAGCGTCATGGCCAAAGGCTGCTCAGAGCTGTGATGGAGGCCATGGTAAAGCTACCCATCGCTGGGGGGCTGTGGGGGGAGCAAGTCCTGAGAGTTGGGAACCACCTGTCCTGGCGATGGTGGAAGAAACTCCTTTAGAATGAATGGAATGGATGCAGTTGCATTAAAGCCCTTTCAGCTAGCAGACACCATGCGTCCGAGGAGCCATCGTGAAATGAACAAGAGCTCAGGAACGTGCGGCTGTTTCCCCCCCTGAGTGGTGCCATCGTATGACATTCAAAGACTTTTTTTTTGTTGTTCATATAACTGTTTAAACTGCTTCACACAACCACACGTGAGACCAACGTGTGCCAAAGCAATAACCCAAACAAACAGCTTCAGGACGACTTTTTAAATGTGCAGAGGAGAACTGAACTGGTTAGGCTGCTGGTCTCCCCTGAAAGATCAAGACTGTGTCTTCCCCACCCTCTACCCCACCCCACTCCATCTCCCAACAGTGAGGTGGCTAACGTGGCAGGAACACAATGGCCCTTTATGCCGGGCTCCCCACGGGAGGGCGGCCATCTGCCTCCCACACTATATAAACAATCCCTGCAGGAATCTGCTGATGGCCACACAGATTAGCCACCTCCAGATTGTCTCACCATGAATGACATCCTCATCCCAAGGAGGCCTCTCCTTCAATAAGGACAAAGATGAGCCCAATAACTGAGCCTTCTTTGTCTGTAGGTCATGGAGGTGTCCGTTTAAAGATAACCTCTCAGAACACACAGCCATCTGTGAGGGGCGGGGGAGGGATCTCACTAGGCAAAGGAAAAAGGAAATAGTAAAAAGGAAATAATACTTGCCTGGCCAGAGTGGCTCAGGGGTTGAGCCTTGACCTATGAACCAGGAGGTCACAGTTGGATTCCTGGTCAGGGCACATGCCCGGGTTGTGGGCTCGATTCCCCAGTGTGGGGCCTGCAGGAGGCAGCCCATCAATGATTCTCTCTCACCATTGATGTTCCTCTCTCTCTCTCTCCCTCTCCCTTCCTCTCTCAAGTCAATAAAAATATTTTAAAAAAAGAAAATCATACTCAGGTCTGATAGAGGACACTACTAATTACGTTACCATCTTTTTCTAAATGACCAAGCAAGGAAACTACTCAAGAAGAGACAAGCGCCACTCTGACAAAGGAGCGGGTACCAGGAGCATTCCAGGTCCGCTGGGCTCCAGGACGGTGCACGCAGAGACCTGCCGATAGGCTCACGCCTGCCTCGGGGAAGTTTGCCTGCTGCCCACCTGTATCTGGGACGGTCGCAGACGCGTGCCTCCTCCGAGTGCAAGATCTATGGATCCCTGTAACTCTGGGAGCCCCTGCAGTGTCCCCACGGACGCCCCCCTCGGAAGGAAAGAAACGTGCCCGTCCAGACGTTCCTAAAACTCAGAGGAACCGCCGCGGAAAACACTCGAGCTCCGCGAGCAGAGAGGCCGGGCGCGGGGAGCCCGCCTCTGCGGCCGCACGGCCTCGCGGGCGCCTCCGTCTTCCTCCGCAGCCCGGCTCCTCCAGGCCCGAGCCAGCGAGGCAGCTCCCGAGCCAGCGAGGCAGCTCCCGCACGTCCCGGCCCAGAGGAAGCGCAGCCTCCGCGCCCCCGGCGAGGCTCCCAGCCCCGAAGTGCGCGCCCGGGGTGACCGACCCGCACGCGCGTCCCGACGCCCACCCGCGCTCGGGGCAGCGGGAGGCCAGATGTCAAATGAATGACCGCGGCGGAGCCCGGAGGAAAACAAAGCCGCCCCCGCGGTCCGGTGCCTGCGGCGGAGGGCCCGGCCGGGCGCGCACTCACCGGGCTCAGCGGACGGGGACGGGCGCGGGCGGGAGGCCCCGCAGTCGTCGATGTCGGGACCCGCGCCCGGGTGCTCTCCGCCGGTCCGCGCGCCGCGGGGAAGCTGGCGGCCGGAGCGCCGCTGCGCGTCGCATGCAGCTCCTGGCTGCGGCGGCCGCTGCTCCGGGGCCGGAGGACCGTGCGCCGCCGTCTCCGCCCCGGGACCCACGGCAGCGCCCGGAGAGACGCGGCAGGAGCGGGGCGCGCCCTCAGCGGCCGTCCCCGCCGCCCCCCGCCGCGGGCCGGGGCTGTGCCCGCCTTTGTGCTGGCATCGTCCTCGGCTCCCACGGACCCGGCGCGCCTCCGGCAGCTCCTCCGGCCGCTCCGCGCCGCCGCCCACCGGTTACGCCGCGCCCCCCGCGCGCCCCGCGGATTGTGCCGAGTCAGCAGCGGCGGCGGCGGGGACGCGCGGAGCCATGGCTCCCGCCCGCGCTCCGAGACGCCGGCTTCGGGGGCCGCGAGGTCCGGGCGCAGCAGCTCGGCGGCCCGGCGCGGCGCGTCCCCGATCGGCCCGCAGCGCCCGGCTCGCCGCCGCTCGCTCCCCAGGCGCCGCCCGCGAGCTCTCCGTGCGCGGGCCCGCCCGGCCCCTCTCGCGGCTCCCCGCCGGCGGCCCGGCCTCCCTCCCGCCGCCACCCTCCTCCGGCCCGCGGGCCCGACGCCCGCCTCCACCCCCTGCGCCCCGGCCCCTGGAGGGCGAAGGGCCCGGCCGCTCACCTCCGGCAGCGCCGGCGCCCCTCCCGCCGGCCGCCGGGGCAGCATCTGCCCGCACCTCCCGGCGGGGCGCGCGGCGGGGGGCCTCCGGCACGTCGGGGGCCCGGGGAGGGGACGGGAAGGGGGCGGGGGGGGACGGGCAGACCTTGGCCAGCGGGACCTTCCCGGGAAGGTGAGCGGGCGGGTGCGGCGGGGCGCAGGCGAATCCGAGGCTGCGGAGGATCCCGCTGCTCCCCTGCGGCGCGGAGGGCAGGATTGGAAACGGCGGCGCGGAGGAGGGAGGGGGCTCCCGCCCAGGTCGTGCACCCAGACTCTTCCGAAGTCCCACGGAAAAGCTGAGTGGAGGGGTGTCATGCCTCGATTTCCCCAACTGCAAGGGCAAGACCGTCACACTCCTGTCACCTACACGGGGCGTGGTCAGGGTTAAAAATGGATTGTTGGAAGCGCTCTGAGCTACTTCACCTAAAGAGGGCACTAACGTGTAAAAATGTGCGGGATTGATATTTCCGGCTTTCTCTGTGCTGCTTCTGTGCATCTCCATTGGCTCAGGCCCCCTTGGGGAAAGGTGAAAACGCTGAAATGAAGGGACCTTGCCCTATGCGTGGTATCTACCCAGGTATGGGAAAGATTTACTGGACTTTACAGTTTAACAACTGCACCTATATGGAGGAGGTCCCAAAACATCCCCCCCCCCCAAAAAAAAATAGTGGATATCCCGTAATTTGGCTTTTTTTAAGATATGTGCTCTCGGTATTCATCTCTCCCCCTTCTCTGGTAACTAAGGGTGGGGGGGAGGGAGAACTGCCCTTCCCCCGGCGCAGGAGTCTTCCTGGTACCAGGATGCTGCCACCTGCCACCTGCCACCTCCCACCCAGCTGGCCAACCACAGTGCCTGCTCCCCGGATGGGAATATTGCTCCAGCAGCTCAATCTGGGGCTTTGCTGAATCCGCTCAGAAAAAGAAGCCCTGTAAACTAGGGTGACTCGTTTGGAAGGACACAAACCAGTGCTAACAACTACCACCACTGCCTGGGGATGAGGCCAACCTCACAGGAAGGGAAGCTGAGGGAGAGAAGGTGTCTTTTGAGCCTTGGAAGGCAAATGGGACTGAATGGACTCTACCCCTGAAGCTGATCAATCCCCTCCTCCCCCCTCTATATCCTCAGGTCAGTCCAGCTGTGTCCTGTCACATGTAACAGAAAGCCCTGCCTCGTTTATTCCCCTGGCTCTGTCCATCCCAAGCATCATTGGCAGGTCCCATGAACGCCACACACCCACCACACACAAAAAAACGCCGGTACAAACATGTTCTCTTTCTACACCTTACTCAACCGAGCAACCCCACACCTACTACCCTCAACCTCCTGTATTACTTAACCACTGTTACAATTGAGCTTGAAACAAACAAAAAATAGGGTAAAAATAAATAGAGCTAAAATGGATCATTATTGCTGCCCTTAGGGTTTTTGGGGGGTTGTTTGTTGTTGTTTTCACCTTAAAAGCAATTCCAGCCCTCGCCGATTTGGCTCAGTGGATAGAGCATCTGCCCCAGGACTGTCTCACCTGAGGATACTTTCTCATTGATTTTTAGAGAGAGTGGAGGGAGAGGGAGAGACAGAGAGAAATACTGATGTGAGAGAGATACATGGGTTGGTTGCTTCCTGCACGCACCTGGACCAGGGCCAGGGAATCTGCAACCAAGGTACATGCCCTTGGCCAGAATCAAACCCAGGACCATTCAGTGCCCAGGCTGACAGAATATTGAGAGAACTCCTAAAAGTCCATTTAAAAAAACTGAATTCAAAAAAGGGCAAAGGACCTAAATAAACATTTCTTCAAGAATATATTTGAATAGCCAATAAGCACATGAGAATATGCTCAACATCACTCATGCAAATCAAAACTAAAATGAGATACTGCACCACACCCATTAGGATGGCCACTATTAACAAGTAGAGAACAAGTGTTGGTGAGAATGTGGAGAAATTGGAACACGTGTGCACTGCTGGTGGGAATGTAAAATGGTACAGCTGCTGTGGAAAACAGTATGGCGGTTCAAACACTTAAAAATAGAATTACCATACGATCCAGCAATTCCACTTCTGGATGATAACAAAGAGAATTGACAGTGGGGTCTCAAGGGATATCTGTACACCCGACTTCAGAGCAGCATTGTTCACGATAGCTAAAACGTGGGAGTAGTCCACATGCCCAGGGACCGATGAATACATGAGTAAAATGTGGAATACACAGACCGTGGAATATTACTCAGCCTTGAAAGGGAAGGAAATTCTGCAATATGCCATATGGTTGACATGACACTAAGTAAAATAAGCCAGTCACAAAAAAAAAAATACTGCATGATTCCACTTACATGAAATAGAGTAGACAAAATCATAAAGACAGGAAGTATAATGGCGGTTGCCAGGGCCTGGGTGGAGGGGGAAATTGGGAGATATTGTCTGTTTGCTTAATATATTTTTATTGATTTCAGAGAGGAAGGGAGAGGGGAGGGAAAGATAGAAACATCAATGATGAGAGAGAATCATTGCTCAGCTGCCTCCTGCACACCCCGCTACTGGGGATCGAGCCCGCAACCCAAGCACGTGCCCTTCACTGGAATGGAACCCAGCACCCTTCAGTCCGCAGGCTGACTCTCTATCCACTGAGCCAAGCCAGCTAGGGCTGGGGAAGATACTGCTTTAACTTTACAAGATGAAAGCGTTATAGGGACAGATGGGGGTGATGGTTGCACAACAGTGTGAATATATTTAACACCACATGACTGTATGATTAAAATGATTAAGAAAGTAAACGTTATATCTTTTACCATAATAAAAATAAATAAGTAAAATAAATTGAAGCAAGAAGCCCTGCCCTAACATACCCCCTCCCCGCTTGGGACCAAAGCCGGGAGAGGACATTTCTTTGGAGGCTCCCACCTGTCACCCTGGGGGCCTCCCCGTCTCTGTCTGCCTTCTCCCATGGCCCCCCAAATCTGGAACAGATGTGTTGCTCTTACTTCCCCTTCCTGTCTCCCTGGGACTTCCTTTGGCTGGAAGCAACGCCTTTATAACAGGTGCTCCTTCCCAAACCTAGCCTCGTTGCTAAGCTAGGATTGGGGGGCAGGAGGGGGGGGCATGTTAGCCTACTGAAGAGGGAAACTAAGTCGGAAGGCAACTTTAAAATATTGCAATTGCATTATCAGCAAAGGATAGTTAACTTCTAAAATACCTTCAACATATACTATCTCATTTGAGAAAATTAATTCATTGTTATCCCAACGTAACGGTAAGAAACTAAACCACAGAGAGACGGAGTCATTTGCCAGGACCAGCACCAGGCCTCTGGCTCCTCGTTCAGTGTGTCCCCCGCTGTGGTGCGTTGTCTCTCTGGTTAAAATAGCTCTTCAAGTATTTTTTACAGTTTGCCTTCAGATACCGAAAATTAACCTCCCACTCAAATCATTCACTCGCTTAGATCGCTTTTGTATTTGTTTCCATCGTTGCCTCGTCGGTTTCCTGTTTTCTTATTGTTTTCATCTTTTCAGCATCTTTATTAATACGCCTCATAACATTTTCAATAATATTCACATCGAAAGAGCCCCAAATTGTCTGTTGAATGAATATATCTCTTCATACTCTCTTGAGAGCAGAAGCCAAAATAAACTTAAAGATATGAAAAAGGATCCCGCAAGAGGATGGTATTTTGGTTATATAATGAAGAGATACAATGAACCTTTTAAAACTCCTAACTATATTCTATACTTGGCATATTTTTCTTGTTGATGAACAAATAAATAGTCAGATAAACCCAGCATTTTTGCTTGGCTCAAAATTCCAACCGAAACAGGACTCTGTTTGGGGAGAAGACTGTGGGGGATGCCATTGCTTTGGGCCAAAGAAAAGACATCTTTCCCAGAAGCTGTATCCTTACTGAAACCTGTGCCGAGGAGTCTAGGTTGTGTCTTAATTCACAGTCACGCAGAGGAAACAGGTGACTCAGCATTAACCTAAGAAGACTTACAATTAAACAGAAGGACAGAAATACATTGTGAAATCAAAAGCAAGGGCGAAGTCCTAGAAAAAAAAATACATACAGAGGTTAACATGTTGGCCCTTTCAATGCTAGGCTTGCCCCTTGTCTGGGGGCCAAGGTTATACCGCAGACAGCTTGTCATTTTATAGTGGTTTTCTCAGTTTTCTGACCCACCTCCTCTGGAGAACCATGCTCCTCACTTCTCTGCCCTGTTTTGCATCCTGGGAGACAATCCACGTGCTCTGTGCACAGACTTTCTGGGAGAAGGTTGCGGGGGGGGCGGGGGGAGAAAGGGGTTGGAGTGTTTGCTCTCAACTCCCTCCGTGCCTTGGTGATGCAGTTACAGGCAGTCCCCCTTCCACTCCTCCAGGCCTCACTGGATTCCAGGACATCAGTGCCTCCCCTTGTCCCTTTGTGCTGTGGCTGGGCCCTGGATGCCTCAACAGTCCCCGTTCGAATTCTTACCTCTGCCCACGCCTTCCTGACACTCTGTGTTGCACCGCAGTGTGCCTTCTATTACTCCTGAGCTGCTCACTGGCATTCTTTTCCAGGGCACTTACACTTGGAGGAATGACAGATTTGGACACAGTCAGAAGCACATTTAAAAAGAAAGTCTTTACAGTTCAGATCAATAGAGTGCAGGTCCATAGAACTCAGATCCATTTCCATTAGGTCATTTCAAACCTCGGTTCATTGAGAGTTTCTCTCCTCGTTTTAGAGGCTCAGATTGTTCCGATTTTATTCATTCACCTGGAGATGACACAGCCATCGGGAATCCATTCATGCCAAACAAACTCACAGGACACTGAGTTATATTTCCAGACTTCCGTGTATTACCTTGCAGAAAGAAATCTCTGGCACCGGGAACTGCTAGGCCATCAGCTCCGAGTTCTTCCTCCTCGCGGATAATACCATTTAGAGTCTCAAATTACAGGTCAGAGGCTTGCAACATTGGAAACAGTTAGAACCAGAGGACTGGATATCTTTAAGGGTTTTCACGTGAATTTATTCAGACATAATGCATTGCCCTTATACACTGAAAGTGTATGCCTACGTGAACAACAGAAACAAACAGTACTCACAGGGAATATTATAAAATATGGGAATGAACAAGTTAAAACTAAATAACAATATGAGTGAATCTCACAAGTGTAACGTTGAGTGGAAGAAGACAGATACAAAAAAGCATAGGTTGTATGTTTCTTAGTTATAGAAGTACAAAACAAGGAAAGCTGATCAATTCCATTTATTAGTCAGGACAGCGGTTACCTTGGGTTAGGGGGTGGGGGTTATGACTGGAAGAGAGTCTCAAGAGGGGATGCTGAGAAACTGTGTTCTCTTTATTAATCTGGGTGCTAGTTCTACAAGTGGATTAGCGTGTAAAAATTTATCAAGTTATCTATATATATATATAAAAGCCCAGCAACCAAACAGTGGAACGACCAGAACGACCGGTTGACCAGTCGCTATGACATGCACTGACCACAAGGGGGCAAATGCGCAACGCAGGAGCTGGCCCCTGGTGGGCAGTGCGCTCCCACAGTGGGAGCACTGCTTGGCTAACCGGGATAAGCAGCTGCTCCCGCTGTGGGAGCAGCCGCTAGCAGGCCCAGGGTGAGGCTGAGTCTCTGAACCTATCAAATTCCTGAGGCAATCCAGACTCTGGCCTGACCCCACCAGCTGATGCAGGCCCTCTAAGGTGTGTTCTAGAAAGAGCGTGGGGAGCTGGCATAGGCAGATGGCAAGAGGGGATGTGACAGTGGACCCCCCCGGGGAGGCTGTCCTGCTGGCTGAGGATCCTGGAGCACGGCTGCCCTGAACATCCCCGATGGTGTCACCGACCTGGCGTCACCGACCTTTGTACATCAAGGACATTCACCGAGTGGCTTTGGGGTGCAAAGCTCTCTGCCAGTTTCCTCCAGGACACAGAACACGCCTTTACCCAAGACATTACCCCAAAATATCAGCTCAAACCAATTTCCTCATTCAGCAGCCGCTCAGAGGGCGGGTCCACAGCCACGCGGCTGACTGGGATGAGCGACTGCTCCCACAGCGGGCCGATCCCCGCAGGCCACGCCCCCCACCAGTGCACAGATCCGTGCACTGGGCCTCTGGTACATTTATAATAAGGGTGCACATTTTGTATTTGTATTAGACTTCAATTAAAAATTTTTTAAAAGTTATCAGCACCACTCCTACAACTATAGCTGCCCTTTTCTGGACAACACTACAGATCTACTGACCAACTACCACCAGCCATGCTTCTCCAATGGGGTGTTCATTATCAGCACTAAAGCTTCTAGCACGACGTTATCTGAAATAATCGTGTCCAGCATCACAGCTATTTTACATTAGCCTCTCGTGCTCTCTGGATGTCTTTCAGGTGAAGCGTAATGGTAACGCTCTAATCCCATTCACAAAAATTCTTATAAACAATTTCTTAGACTGGGCTACTTCTGGAGAGAGTTCCCTCGGCTGGAGGAAGGTCATAAACCCAAACCCAAGGCCGCCGAATGGCACCAGCGGTCCCCTACGCCAAGGCCAGAGTTTCCCACAGCCTTGCATGTGGACAAAGATGTGTGCCCTGGCCACTTCGGTTCTGTGTGTTTTGTCTCCGTGTTGACTGGCGGGGACAAGCATGGTGTCCTCAGCCTACCAGCCTACACAGGGCTCCGCTGGCTTGCTGATTAAAAGCAGCTCTTATCTGGTGAACTCGGTAGGAAGCTCAGTCCCACCTGGCAACAGTTGCCACGCCAGAGGGACTTTGTTTGAACAACGTGCAGAAACGTCACTCAGGAGCAACCCCGCAATGAAGACGTGCATTCCTTTTTGCCGTGACCTCCTAAAGGAGAGTCACTTCTCTGAGTACTACATAGAACTGTTTCTAATAACTATAGCCGTTTTATTATTTCAGGCCTCGATTGCTTTGGTTCAGTTGGTTTACATAAGATGTACCTCACCTGTTTTCAAAAGAAACAGGAAAACATTCGTGGCCTTCATAAGAAGCACCTTTGGGGGAAGCATTCCGGCTTATTACAACTTCCATGAGGATACTCGACGTACAAAGTTTCCCAGGATGTTCAGTAACAACAACGTTAGAAAACGACACTGCGATGGAAATTGTGAAATACCCCCTTGTAAACCCTCCTATTCGTGACAATCACACTTCCAGGGGGAGGTTTTCTAACACAGTCATAAACTCTCTAACCCACTTTCTAAAATCCAGTTGCAGCTGCATTATGTTTCCTTTTGTTAATTCAAGTTGTGGTGCATCGAGGCGTTATTAGTCCCCGCTGCTCCCCAGGATTGCCACCAACACGACATATCATAAAGGAGCTAAAGAACTGATGCCCTGGCAAGGTGGGGACTTCTCAGTCAGGTATGGTTCCAGGTGGAAGTGCACTGATGAAGGCCATTCTTTTTTTAGAAGAGGCATACTGACTAGGAGACTGTAACCTGGCTGTCCCGAAGCAACAATCAGTTTGGGGAACACACAACATCCCACGAGCATATTACCTCCCACTCCAGGAGAAACTAGTAAAGCCTTTTTCCCTGGCAACAGAACATGGACTTGACCGGAAGTAGGGTATTGGTTTCCTATTTCTGCTGTAACGAACTACCACAAAGGTAATGCCTTCAAAACACACACACACACACACACACACACACACACACGTGTGTTATATTGCAGTTCTGGGGGTCAGAGGCTGCAGCCACTTTCACTGTGTTCTGTAAATCATCGAGATAGATACGAGACACCTTAATGAGCCAATTAATTAGGAGTCGTTTATTGTGCGCGGCACAGAGCGAGGTGCTTCTTTCAAATCTCTGAGCGAAGACACAGAGGAAGTTTCCCGTATTTATAGCTCTCGGGCCCTTTGTCTGCAGGTTTTACGAAGGGCTCTGTGTGAGTTGTTGTTACAGTTTGTCATCTTGGATACATAAAGAACAAACATTTGGCATAAGAACATGGGAATTATTATCAGTATTAGTCCATTACGTTAGATGGCTAGCTTGGAAGGTCAGACAGTTTAAGTTTTTATCTTTTTCTATTATTCAAACTAAAACAGTTATTCTACAGACTAAGAGACTATCTAAAAATGACAGAGTTTATAGAACAAGGGACTACCTAATAATAGCAGAGAATTTCAAACAGCAGTTTTTATATACAAGATGGAGGTTACTATGGTTCAACTGCACCGAAAAGTCCTGGTATCATCAGGCCGCCTTCTCTGGAGGCTCCAGGGGAGAATCCATGTCCTTGTCTTCTCCAGCTTCCACAGGCCGCCTCTACTCCCCGGTTGGTGACCCCTTCTTCCAGGCACAGCCTGACTCGAGGTCTACCTGCAACGCTAGGACCCAGGGACCTCGGCCGCCTGGGGACTTCATCACCAGGCTGGCTCCTCTCACGGTAGCTAGCTGGCTGCACAATCCCATCTCCCTTGCATCCTCCTTACCGTAAGCCCATAGGCAGAGGGAACACCTCCTTCCCCTGAAGCCCCTGCAAGGTTTCCTGGGGTCCCATTGGTTTAAATTAGATGATGTGCCTGTTTCTGGGGGCTGGGATAGAGCGATCCATTGGCTTAGGCCTCCATCAATCAGGGACCTGGCCCTACAGACGGAAGTGGAGTCCATCCCACACAAGCAGCGTGGCCGAACCCCCGGGAGGGTGCAGTCAAATGCCACGGGTGTCCTGGAGACGATGGAAATTCAGGGGAGGTCCAGAACACGTAGAGTAGGAGGCCACCACTTTCACAAGAGACTTCTCCAGGAACCTAGAAAGAGAAATGGAGCCATAGAAGAGGGAGCAAAACTGCTTCTAGCTCGGGAAGTGAGCGTTTAAAGCCAACACCTGCATGGCCGGTCCTGGCCAGCCTCCCAGGCTTCCTTGCTGCTGACATGACTGTTCATGGATTCTTTTCCTCTCTGCACCGGAAGCAGCCAGGGCTGGTAGACACTTCTCCTGGGGGGTGGGGGGGTAGCCTCAAGGTTAAATCTACTTCACGTGTATTTGCAAATACATTATGCAAGAGACTCTATGTCCCAGAGACACTGTGTCCGTGAGAACTCTAAGTAAGATGAGGGGTGTCATACACCATCTCCCGGGAGCAACAGGAGCCCATCTCTGCTGCTGTGTGTATAGACTCAGCTAACTTTTTTAAATAAGCAAGGGCTTCCTAAACGTTCAGGCTTTGTTTTCCCTTTCCTTGGTCTATGTACACCAAGTCTCCGTTCACAGGTACCCCCAACCCATCACACGGAGTAGGTTCTTTCACAAACAGGCTCCAATCTGAAATAAGGTAAATTTCATTTCATCTCTTCATTTTTCCAAAAGACAGAAAAGAGACATGCATGTGTCCATGACTGATTTTTAAAAAGTATTAATTATTTGCCATATTTATTTTAGTTTTTGTTTGTTCGATACTATTTTTTAGAACTATGACAGTTTAGATATAGCTAAATAAACCCCAATTCTCACTTTCTTCCTTCTTTTCCTTCCATAAAAATAACCACTACCTGAAGTTAGTGCATATCATTCCTGTCCTTTTTTTATTATTATTTCTGGGGTTTGGTAACATTTTTCTCTTATGTGTATATATCCAGATGCAAGATACACGATGGTTCAATCCTAATATGGTTAGGATCCCAGCAAGAAGCTGATGACACACTCAAAAGAGTAATGAGAGCAAGGGAATGAAGGAACTTTACAGAGGTATGGGCAGTGTTTAAGACCAAGAGGTGGCGCTCTGGCCATTGTGGCTCAGCGGTTAGAGCATCAGCCCACACACCTAAGGGTCATGGGTTCAATTCCAGTCAAGGGCATTTGCCTGGGTTACAGGTTTGATCCCTGGGCCCCTGTCAGGGCAGGTGTGGAAGGCAACCAATCGAAGTTTCTCTCTCACATAGATGTTTCTCTCTCTCTCCTCTGTCTCTCTCCCCCTCCCTCCTTTCCACTCTCTCTGAAAAGCAATGGAAAGAATATCCTCATATAAGATTAACAAGGAAGGAAGAAAGGAAGGGAGGGAAGGAAGGAGAGGGAAGGAAGGAAGGAAGGAAGGAAGGAAGGAAGGAAGGAAGGAAGGAAGGAAGGAAGGAAAAGACATGGCTAAAAACATACCATATAATTCATACATTGAACGTGTGTAATTCTATTTTATTTCGCATATGCAGAGTATATGTGCATCCATCACCACAACCACTTTTAGAACATTTTCTTTATCCCAAAACAAATCTCTTACTTCTTAGAAATCACCCCAATACCCTTTCTTTTTCAAATCTTTTGTTCATTTGCTATAGCACTACTAAAACTAACATTGCTATCTAATTTATACAATTCCTTAACTGACACAATATACAATATTCTTCTGAATTCTGACTACAAAATCTAAAGAACTAAACCAGATATATTATGGTAACCTATTAAATGTACTGGTAACATTCATGTTCTTTCCTTATTTATAACCCTGGTGGTCAGCGCACATCATAGTGAGTGGTTGAACTCCCAGTTGGTCGAACTCCCGAGGGGACAATTTGCATACTAGCCTTTCATTATATAGGATGAAACAGCAGGTTTGGTTTTTTTTACTTTATTAAGCTGTTCAGTTTATGCAAGTAAAGAAACTGACTTTTGGTAACACTATAGCTCGAGAGAATGTTTTCCATGAATACCTATTTTAAGAAGCCAGGATGCTTTCCAGGAAGAGAGTATACGAGGATAAAAAATGAAACCAGCCAAGCTGTCAAAGGTTTCAGGAGACAATATGTGCTTTAGAGCTAATGTAGAAGCTTGATTTTTATTGTCAATATGTGCGAATGGATGTATTACTTTGTGGGTCTTCTGTATTGATTGCTATGGGGAAACAATGAAGAAAGCAACATGCATATGGATTTTTCTATTTGTTGACGGCCAGAAGAGAAACGATTCTACTTGGTAATATAATCTTATCAAATAATGTTTTATGAAGATTCAGCCTTTTTCCATCTAATAATTGTTTCACCAAGATATCCAAGTGATCCCTTAACCTCAATTTGAATGTTTTTAGTGGAATATATATATATATATACATATATATATATATATATATATATATATTTTGTAGGGGTCTACCACAATTGTAACAAGGTACCATCTGTGTCTAAATAAAATTAAGAAATATCTATAAAGAAATCATAGACTATAGCAATAAAGGAACAGATCCTGAGAAATAAGATTTATAATTGTTTAGCATTCAATGTCTGGGTGAAATGTTATTTTAATTTCCACTTTTTTCACCTACCTGAAATTTCCTACATTTTTGAGATACAGTCTTGTTGTACGGTTCACCTGTAGCTTATCTCAGAGCCTTGTGTTTTGAAGGGCTGGGTTCATACTTTATTACTATAACAAGGAAAAATATTATTAATTCAGGAATACTTATCTGAATACATCACTTACATTTAACTTAACATTCTTTAAGATATGTATTATGTGCATTTTTCTTTATGTGGTTTTAAGAGACAGACATGATTTTTCCCATTCCACATATCCTGTAGGTATGATGACCATATAACCTTGAGTTCCTGCAACATTTCCAGTTTGTGCTTTTTGCCTTGGCACCCTTTTACTCTCAAAAGTGCTCTGGTTTAAATAATAAACATAAGAAGGGGGGAAATCAATAAATTTGAAAACAGAAAATACATATAGGACTACTGGGTTATTATTTTTTTAGTGAGTTTAATTAGTGTCTCGTAATGATTTTACCTAAGTTGGCAATCTATGTACATAGAGTTGTTTGTAGTCTTTCCTCATTATCCTTTTAATCTCTGTAATTTTTGTCTTCTCGCTTTTTTTCTTGGCCAGCCTGCTCAACAGTTTATCAGTGTTATTCGAAGAACTAGCTTTTGGTTTCATTGAAGAGATTGAGACTCAAGTCCAAATAACAATTCTGTCACTTACTGGCTGTACGGCTCTAGGCAAATTACTTAACTTCTCCAAACCTCAGTGGTCTCAATGGTAAAATGGGAATGTAAGTACTACATCTTCAGGTTACAGCTGGGATCAAGTGAGGCAATAGATCACACAGATTCAAAAGATGACATACACTGTTATTACTACTCAATCAGAAATATCAGAGCTGAACTGTGTGAGGCAATTTAAAGAGAACACTTATGGTTCTTCCTGATCATGTATTATCCTCTTAAGACCAAAAGGATAATCTTAGGGAATGCAAAATGAAGGTGCAGCAACATCACCAGAACTTTGACCTTATTCTTGTTTGGTCAGTAGAATCTTCTTTCACAAAGTTGAAAGTTATTGGTGTACCTACTGCCAGAGATCTTATGAGAAGCACTAGAGGCCCAGTGCACGAAATTCATGCACGGGGCTCAGCCCTTGCGGCCCCGGCTGCGTCTCTGCCTTGCTGCTCCACGGCCCCGCCCACTGGTCGTTCCAGAAGATCGTTCTGCCGTCTGGTCTAATTAGCATATTAGCTCTTTAGTATATAGGATTGTTACTAACGACCAATTCAACTAACAGATGCATCTTCACAGCCCTGGGCCAATTCACCAGCTTATTAAAAACTAAGAGACTCCTCCAAATTCTAATCTTCACACCCAGACCTAATACTTAACAAAGGTCTGGACTGTCCACATAAGGTGAGAAACCGGTTAGTGAATTTGCCATTCTCATGTCTCATTGTCCCCACAAGATATGGAAACTAAATTTTGTGTGTCTGCGCTTCTTTATCCACGGAGTACTTTTTCGACTCCGAGGGGAGACGGTTGTGGGTAACTCTGCTGTCATTGGTGTATCTGCAATGTCAGATCATTGCCAAGAAAGCACATGCCTTTTCCCGGCCTACAGGCTGAATATGTAAATAGTGAAGGGAATGGGACGCAGCTTCTTCCGTAGAAGTGTTCAAAATGTATTCGCCAATTCGCTCGTGTAACAAGGACCAACCAAGCATCTACTGTGTGCCAGACGTTGTATTGGGCGTCGACAATAAAAAGATCAAAATAAAAATAACAAAACTCCTGTCCTCAAATAGCCTACTGTCTAATTAAGGGGAGATAAGACACACTGTCAATTATAAGGCAGTGCAATAAGTAAGTACTTTGGGAGGGAACAGAATGGCCTCACAGAAGAGGTACCATTTCTGTTGAGTTCACCAGACTGACAAAAGGCAGGGCAAGCCTGGCAGCGGGCACAGAGTCTGCAAGCACAAAGGCCTGCCAGGAGGCTTGAATTCCAGGTTCCCCTGGGGGACCAGGTGCAGATGAGGCTGGTGAATTAGGCTGAAGCCACGAGCAGTTTGGGCTTCATCCCGTTCAACGGAAAACTACTTAGTTCAAAGGAGGGCCCTTTACATGTTTCTTTAAGCAAGGGACTGAGAATCAGATTTACCTTTTTAAAGACCATTTTAGCAGTTATATGAAGGCCTCACTGGGAAGGGTGCTTGGAAAACCAGCTGGAGGGCTGTATGGTATCATACTGAGAAAGCATGTGAGCCACATGGAATCCAGGTGAAAAGATCTTGTTATTTGAATGGGGTCAACAATATAAAAATGTTTATCAATTGAAAATCAAGAGGGAAACCAGGAAAAATCAGGCACTTAAAACAATAAAACAAACGTTTAATATAATGAATTCTTGGGTATCCAGACTGGCCCTCTCCAGCCAATGAATTGGTTTATGGAAGACAATATTCTTTTCTCTAATGCTGTAAGTGCTTGAGTTAAGTTCTTATGTGGATGGTAGAGAAAAAGAAAGACACTCTATTTCATCAATATGGCTCCCCGACTGCTGCTCAATATGGAGATTCTAGGAGAAGGTGACAGCTCCCATGACCTTGAAGTGTCTGGATTACAGGCCTCATCTCTGCAGGTAAATCAGAGGTCATCGCAAGAGAAAATGGACACACGGAGAGAATCGTGGTCCTCTGCTTTGGAGCCCTACCACCACGCCCCCCACTTTCCATACTGAGAGCTTGATTTGGTCCCTTCCCGCGACCAGTGTCTGCGGCCTCACCGCTCTCCCACCGGGTGGGATCACAGTGGGACGGAGGGTCTCACAGCTGTGGTGTGATGGGCACTCTCTCCCCCTCACGCCGAGGCGCAGCTAGCAGAGGACGGGGAACAACCAGACCCGTCCAGCGAGGCCCTTGCTAAGCCAGCGAGGACGCACCCGGGATCTGCCTGCACTCATTTGAGGCTGAAGTCATGCTGGGGGCGCCCCTGAGGACCGGCCTGGCGGTGGTAACAGGTGTTCTGTGCGGCTAATTAAATGCCAAGCCGTGTTGTTTTTTTTCACCGTAGAAAGCCTCGGGTTAACTGTGAATCCCCAATCTGACAGCAGAACCAAGAAATAAATGCAGCTTTATTCTCAATACGGTCTTCGTGTCTTAGCGCCTTATTACAGATTCAGAAATATCTACTCACTCACAAGGCAAGACATGGACTACACGGAAGAGACACGAGAGAGCAGATTCCATAGGCTTTGCTCCCCGTCAGGCCATCACAGGCGAGGATGGAAAGGAGCCTGTTTTGTTGTGTTTTTTTCTTTAACGAGAAGAATGTGTGAACTCTGTATTTTTACCCATTTTTATGCTCAGAAACTATACGTGTTATTTTCTGTTCAGAAGTTACTCGACACTTCCGTCCTCCCCACACGAAAAGCACTTTCCGATCTTGGACTCTCACCTGCTGCAGGGCTTGTGTTTGCCGAATTCCCCGAAGGAGAGGGACCCGGAGACGCCGGGAGGCGAGTGGGAGGAAACTACATATCCCGACGTGCCCCGCGTGCGGACACAATGCGGGCCTGTCGTCATCCGGGTCGCGGGGCCGCGCGTCCCGGGCGCGCCGCCGGATGCCGGTCTGGATCCCGCCCCGGGCGGAGGGCCCTCCTGGGCCGGGAAGACTGCAGTTCCCGGCATGCCCTGCCGCGGGCGCGCCTGCCTACGGGACAGATCGCGCCGGGGAGCGGGTTGGTTTGAAACACGGACTTAGTTCTATGGGAGCCGGCCCTCCTGCTGCGGGACGGAGCCACAGGCGGACCGATGGACAGTGGGGTGAGGCCGGGGGGCCCTGGCGGCTGAGCCGGGAGCGCGGGGGCGGGGCCCGAGGGAGAGCGTCTGCGGCTCGCAGAGGCCGCCACCGCCCGCCCCGCTGTCCTCCCCTCGCGGGCCGGGCCGAGGCTGGTCTTGTCTCCGGACCTCAGGACGCGGCTTCGTGGCGCCTTGGCTCCGGAAGCCGGAGAGGCCGTTCGGAAGCGAAGGATTTGCACGGCCCCGGCTGTAGCTGAGGGAGGGGAGACGGCACCCAGGGAGGTCCCGGCCAAGCCTCAGTCCCGGCCTTTTATTGGGTTGGAGGCTGTGGGCTCCTGGGAGAGCCATGGCGGTGCTGATGAAGCCTGGTTTGGGTCACCTGTTAGGCGCCCCGGCCTGCTCGTGGGCATGCAGGTGCTGGGAATTGACACGTCTTCCCAGCTGTCTCCCCTGGACCTGCACCCGCGGGTTTGCCCCCGCCCCCACCCCCACCCAGTGCCCCAGGCACTGCGCTAGGCTCTGAAGACGGAAAAGGTTCAGGAATCTGATCCCGTTTTGGAAAAGCTCCTGTTAGTTCGGCTTGAACTCCCACACACTCCTCATGTCCCTGGTTTGTCAGCCTCGGTCCTGGAATCCTTTCTGTGCTCTGTTATCCATGTTAAGTGGAAATGTCTGGTAATGAAAGAGGTGATAACTCTGACAGCCAAATCATAGGTCCTAATGTGTGTCTGAAAGCGGCAGAGAGGACAGACTAGACTGGGATGCAGCAACAAACTACTGAGCAGCCTCAGTGGCTTATCTGTCTTCTATCTGTATATAAACTAGAGGCCCGGTGCACGAAATTCCGTGGAGAGGTGTGTGTGTCCCTCAGCTCAGCCTGCACCCTTTCCAATCTGGGACCCCTCGAGGGATGTCCGACTGCCGGTTTAGGCCCGATCCCAGTAGGATTGGGCCTAAATGGACATCCCTCTCACAATCCAGGACTGCTGGCTCCCAACTGCTCGCCTGCCTGCCTTCCTGATTGCCCCTAACCACTTCTGCCTGCCAGCCTGATCACCCCCTATCCATTCCCCTGCCAGCCTGATTGATGCCTAACTGCTCCCTGCCAGCCTGATTGCCCCTAACTGCCCTCCCCTGCAGGCCTGGTCACCCCTAACTGCCCTCCCCTGCAGGTCTGGTCGCTCCCAACTGCTCTCCCCTGCAGGCCTGGGTCCCCCCGAACTGCCCTTCCCTGGAGGCCCGGTTGCCCCCAACTTCCCTCCTCTGCCAGCCTGGTCACCCCTAACTGCCCTCCCCTGCAGACCTGGTCCCCCCCCCAGCCAACTGCTCTCCCCTGCAGGCCTGGGTCCCCCCCAACTACCCTCCCTTGCAGGCCTGGTCCCTCCCAACTGCCCTCCCCTGCTGGCCTGATCACTCCCAACTGCCCGCCCCTGCTGGCCTGATCCCTTCCAACTGCCCTCCCCTGCTAGCCATCTTGTGGTGGCCATCTTGTGACCACATGGGTGCAGCCATCTTGTGTGTTGGAGTGATAGTCAATTTGCATATTACTCTTTTATTAGCTAGGAAGCCTAATCGACAGAATGACTGGTCAACCAGTCGCTATGATGCGCACTGACACCAGGGGGGCAGATGCTTAATGCAGGAGCTGCCCCCTGGTGGTCAGTGTATTCCCACAGTCAACCTCCTGCATTCCCTTCCTCCGGACTAGGTGAGACGGCCCCAATCGGCCCCGATCGCCGGCCAGGCCGAGGGACCCCACTGGTGCACAAATTTGTGCACTGGGCCTCTAGTAAAACAACATAAGCTTATTGCTCATTCACACTGGAGGTCAAGGTTGTGCTTCCTGTCCTCTTCCCTGTGGGATCTAGCAGGCGGAGCAGGCTCTGTCTGGGATGTTGCCCATCTCATGCAAGGGGAGGGGAGGAGGGAGATGGTGAAGGACAAGTAAGCTCTTTAACCTTTTGCACTCGGATGTCGAGTGTGACTCGACACGGTTAGCATTAAATCCCGAGTAGAATAAAGGAATCGAGAAAAAAGCAAGCGAGTGCAAAGGGTTAATCTCCACCCACATTCAATTGGCCAAAACAGGACACATGACCACCTCTGAGCTCAACAGGACAGGGGTGTGCAGTGCCACCACAGGAAGGGGCGGCGGCTACGTGGAAACAATAGTAGAATCTCCGGCACTGACATTGTGGCTTTCATCTCAGGTGCATATAGAAGCTACAATAACCAGACCAGTTGTCTCTCCAACCCACATCAATGCGACAGCTTCTGAAACATTCACAGTCCTGAAGCAGAGGATGAGGATCGTTGAGGAGCAGACCAGTTCTCTGAGGGATGACCTAATAATGTTGGACTTCGGTGCACAAAGGTAACAAGTGCGACGTGAACTCGATCCTGCAGGTTGGAGAACTTCGCTTCACTGGTTATTAATAAGGAGGCACAGGGGGCACTCTTTGGCAGATGAAATAGGTATTTACAGAAGAATTGAGAAATGATAGCTTCCAGTTGCATCCTGTGAGAGAGCGACTACCATGATTCCCCTAGACAGATATTTGATGTCCTGTTTACTGTTGACACTTGATTTAAAAAAAACGTAATTTTTTGTGTAATTAGAAAAAAGTTTGGTTCTTATTTTATAAATAAAAAATTGGCTTTATTAGGTTAGTTAGGTGGACATCTAAACTTGATTCATGCCATTAATATGGTCATTTTCTTTTCCCAGATTTATTGTAAATTAAAAGAGGTTTTAAGTTTTAAAAATTTATAATTTAGAATGAGGTACTCAAAAAAATTGTGTGTGTTTTTTTCTCTCCTTGTGCTGCTAAAAGAAGTTATTACCATTAAATGTTGGATTATCAATGGCCTGAGAAATCTAGGTGCAAAAACAGCCAATATCAAATTTACTGGTATGATTTATTTAAAAGTACACACAGGCGTACCTTGTTTTATTGCACTTTATTTTATTGCACGTTTTAGATATTGCATTTTTTTTTCAAATTGAAGGCAAGTCCCTCCACCAGCAGAAGGATTACAGCTCACTTTATTGTAGTACTTGCTTTATTGTTGTGGTCTGGAACCAAACCTGCGATATCTCTGAGGTGTGCCTCTGTATTTCCTGCGTGCCTCTCATAAAGACCTAAGTTAATATTATAGCACCCATAGAATAATGAACTCTTCAGCAGTAAAGCTTAAATGTTTGTACATGTTGAGTATGTAGGAACAGAAAAGGAACGTTTTTTTCTAACCTTGTTTAAATTTTTAAAAACGTGAGTATATTGTTTCCATGCTAACTTTAATTCTTAGTTCACTATTACAGAATTAGACTTTGCCATGTTTTGTGTATCACTGCTTTTTACATACAAAAAGTTTATGAAAAGTTTATAATGAAATAAGCAGCCATTAAAAAGTCAGTGACCTTTGCCCATCCCACATAGTTTTTACTTAATAGTGCTCTCTGCATGTAAACTTGGAGGGAATAACAGTTGCTTGTTAATTAGGTGTAGTTTTTGTTCTTAGTAGAAATAATGCATTGACCCCCTGGTTGCAGTCCTGTAGTACCCATGGCATTGCATAATTTTGTTGTATTGGGGTCTTTGTCCAGAAATCAGCTTGAAACCCCGAAGTGTTTAGAAGCACCTGAGAACCAGAACATCACTAGTGCTGTCCAGAGTGAAATAGCTTGTTCAGGAAAGACGGATATTTTATGGAAGAACTGTGAGTTTCTGGTAAACCGAATGTGCCACCTGGAAAGCCTCATCCAGTCCCTGAAGATGAACATCTTTTGTCTACAAACGGAGAGGGATATGAACCCAGAGAAAGCAGGTAGAGAGGACAGAGCCACCGGAATGTGGTGCTGGGTGGGTGCTTGATGAGTTGATTCTTTTCATCCCTGAGCTTTCCGCTGCTCTTTGACCCTCCCGTGCTGTCTGGTAGCTTTCCTGAAGGACCGACTGAACACAATCCAGGAGGAACATTCCCAGGACCTGAAGCTGTTGCATCTTGAAGTGCTGAATTTGCGCCAGCAACTAAGAGACGTGAAAGAGGAAGAAGACAAGGCCCAGGACGAAGTGCAGCGGCTGACGGCCACTCTGGAGATGGCCTCAGAGACAAAGGTTTGGGTCGAGAGCTCTGAAATACACACTCGCGGTAGGAGTTGGCTGGAGGAGGCAATAGACCTGTCAGACTGACGTTTAAAAATAGGTGATGTTGAGTGAGGATTCTTGACATTTAAAATATATCCACATGGATAACTTAAACGAGGTGTGCTATCAGTAATTGAGTATTTATAGAGCCCCAGTGCATAAGGCTGATGGTCCAGAGATATGAGGTAGTCTGTGCTCTTTAAGGGCTTATGTGCTAAGGCATAGCTTGAAAAATGAAATAAGAGACAAAATAAAGGCATAGAAAATGTTAATGGACAAGTATAGGACAGTAAGTGAGTATTGAAGAGTTTTGTGTTTGATGGGTTTGAGAGGGTGCATATACCCTATCTTACCCTCTCTAGAATAGATCAGGGTAGGCCTTAAGAAAGAGGAGCTGAGCTTTTAGAAGACAAAGTAGTGAGGTGAGGGCGTTTCAAGTCGCACACACAGAGGCAGCAAAGAATAAAGACAAGGAAAATAAACTGACAGTTTTCTTTTCCCGCCACAGGCCAGGCAGTGTAATAGATGTTCAACAGGTTATTTTGTTTAAATCTTGCAAAACCTGTTGATGTAGGATATTATTGTCCCCATTTTAATGGTAAGAGTTACGGGGGCCAGAGAGAAGGCACTTCTCCAAGATCATTCTTCCCATAACCCAGGTTTGAACCTACATCTTCCCACTGGGTGCAGTTAGGGGGAAATGCATAAACCAGCCTGACAGGAGTGAACATTTGTCTGTGGGAAATAAGTTGGAAATTAGTTAAGGGTCACGTTATAGAGCAGCGGTCGCCAACCTTTCAGACCTCACGGACCACCAGTGATCCGTAGACCACCGGTCGGCGACCGCTATTATAGAGGGTCTCAAAATCAAGAATGAGTAGTCGGGTTTGATTGGAGGGGGTGATTAAAGTCTTGGATAAGGCAATGATGTAAGGAAAACTAATCTGGCAGAAGTGTGGGGCATTGATTACAGGGGAAGTCAGGAGAAGAGATTGGAGGCCAGGAAAGACTTAGGAATGCATTGCATTATTGGAGGTGTGAGCCTTACTAGTTCTGAGTTAGGGTCGTGGCATTTGAGAAGGGATGGTCTGTGAAGATAGATGTGCTAGATTATGGTGCTGGGTGCGGCCTAAAGGTAGGAAAGAAGACCAAGACGACTTCTGAGGGTGCTCATATGTGGTGCCATCCGTAATAATACAGAAGAGAATCCATTGTGAAAGCTCTGTTTTTCATCCTGAACTCCTAAGCATGGGTCATCTTTGAGCCTAGCAGGAGTATGTTACTTAAAAAAGTAGGAATATGCCCTGTAAGAAAAATTTCTATCTGTTCCCAGGTTCTCCTCTAATTATTAAATCAGACATAGGAAGTGAGTGTGACTAATCCCTTTTTATGATCTAGAAGGAAAAATTATAGAAGTTATGAACCAAAGTAATAAAATAACTTAAAATATCATAATGGCTTCAGACTCACAGTAAGAAGCATTTATGTCGAGGCCGGTTTGGCTCAGTGGATAGAGCATTGGCCTGCGGACTCAAGGGTCCCAGGTTCGATTCCAGTCAAGGGCATGTACCTTGGTTGTGGGCACATCCCCAGTGGGGGGTGTGCAAGAGGCAGCTGATTGATGTTTCTCTCTCATCGATGTTTCTGACTCTCTATCCCTCTCTCTTCCTCTCTGTAAAAAATCAATAAAATATATATTTTTTAAAATGTGTACAATCATCAGTCTAGAATAAAGAGGACACACACACACAAAAAAAGAAGCATTTATAACTGTATCAGAATAGCATTTATAGTTTGCCAGAAAGAAGTCTAGATAGTGGCTCCCTGCCATTGCAGATCACTTAGAACCTTTTCTCCGTCTACTTTTAGAAGAATGCAGCCATTATGGAAGAGGAGCTGAAGACCACAAAGCGTAAAATGAACCTTAAAGTTCAGGAGGTAAGATAAAAAGATGCTGGAGGGTGCAGGGGGCATTGGAATTGCATAAGAAAAGTCAAGAAAGTAGAATGAACAGAAACCTTTGAAGAAGGAAATATGTGACTGTGTAATAGGAAGAGTTAAAAAATACGCCACGTGAAATTTAAGTGAAAGTGCCTGCCTTTTGGCATAAGACTCCTCCTCTTGCCTCAATGCAGCCATAAAACCAGAGCCCAGAGGGATACGGTTACCGCAGAATCCATGCGGTTGCCCGTTCCTAGAGTAAGTGAGCACCATCATACAAAGTCCTTTCAAACTGCAGATGTGTTTAAAATGAAAAGCTTTTAGTCAGCCTGCGCATCTCATTTTACTGTGAAACCTCCATTTCAGCCCAAGTTTTAGGAGCTAACAGATTGGGAATTGGGAAGTAGGTGGCTGCTAAAAGTTGTTGGTCTGAAAATTTGCAGCTGAAAATAGTCAGAAGCATTACTCAGTATACACGGTGGCCTAAAAACCTCAATATTAATATGACTTCATAAAATGAATGGCATTTTGCAATTCCCATTTTAAGCTGGAAAGAATCTTCTTACCTCATGATAGAAGAGACTCTTTTATTTCTGATTCATTTTACTGTCATTTATTGAGAGAATAAGGTAGTGGACCCCAATTCTTGAGTGTCAGTATTGTCTGCTATTTAAGTTACTTCAGTATTGGTTTAGACCTATAAATTTCAAAACGGAATGAAATAAGATCTCAGAAGTATGTTTACAATGCTACAGGATAAAAATATATATATGAGGAAATCAAAATATAGGGAAATAAGATTTAAAAATTTATAGCCAGAAAGAAATACAGAAAATGCATATCCTAAAGTATGATATGAGTGTTTTTCAAACTTTTCACAACAGCCCATTCTAAGATATCTATTTACACTGCAACACTGCCCACCTGTGCATGGACACAGGCATTTATGAGGCGGTACTTACCGTTTCTTATTCTTTGCTGTGTGCTCAGATACCTGCTTTGTATTCTTTGTTTGTCCTTTTCCAAGTGCTACTTGCAACTCGTTAATGAGTCTTGACCTGAAATTTGGGAAACAGACTCACACTATAGGACAAGAGCAACAAATGTGACTCTATTTCTTGGAAGGTTACGCAGTAGAGGAAAACAGAAGCCTGTTTCTGAGTAGTCATAGCTAGTGAAGAATGTTTGGGGGTGAGATGGCATGTCAGGCAAACTTTCCAGGTGACTCTGACCTTCGTTAAGCTGCTCCGATGTCCCTGGGTCTTGCCTAACTGCACTGTTGCTCTGTAGCTGCGGAGACAGCTGTCTCAGGAAAAGTGCCTGAGGAATTCTCTTGAGAACTCTGGATCGGCCATGCTGCTCAAAATACAAGAGATGGGGACAGCAGTGGAGGTGGAACGCAAGCAGGTAGACATCTTCCCTCTCCTTGTCTTTAGGAAAGAGAAAAGCTGACCATTTTACCTATGAGCCTATAGTTCTGATAATTTCCTTTAGGTTTATTAAATTATTAACTTTTCTTTATGTTACTACTATTTTAAATATTTTAGTGCAAAATACGAAAGGATCTGCTATCATTCAGTCTGACACTCAGTTGATGAACGAGAGAGCTTAGGACCAGAGAGATTAATTTGCCTCAGGCTTCGAGAGGTGAATGCTTAGCTCCTGGGACAGGATCCTTCCCACCACATCATGCAATCTCTATTCCACGGTTTGATCTTAGAAGGCATTACCCTGGCCTCATGCTATATGTATGTGATGTGGATAGGAAATAAAGATGAAACTGAGCTAATACTTAGAGCAAAAAATACCAGTAAGTACAATAATCAGGGATGTGTTTACAGGTCTGTTTTCAATTCTCATTTATGTTAATATTCTGTGTTTGCCTTTATCACAGTCGTTATTTGGAGTACCTATCTGCAATTTAGAATATTTTCAATTCTAAGCACCCAAGGCAATTAGTAAAAATGCAGACTCATGCCCTGGCTGGGTGGCACAGTGAATACCTATAATTGGAATATATAATCTTTAACCAAATTTTATTTTAACTTAATCATTATTTAATTAACAATTAATAACTTAGTTGTTATGTAATCCATTATTTTAATGGCTGTCCTTCACAATAGAATTACAAAGAGGATTCCTAAGGAATTTGTAAGTGGTCCTTTATTGCTATGACTTGCACTGCCAGGATGGTAGCCACTAGTCACATGTGGCTATTTAAATTTAAAGTAGTTAAAATTTTTTAAAAATTAAAAATTCAGTTCCTCACTCACTCTGGCCACATTTCAAGAGCTCGACAGTCACTTGTGGCTGTGCCTTCCCTGTGGTGTGCACAGGAAGCTCCACTGGCCGGCTCGGCTGCAGGACCCGCCTCTGGAGAGGTCAGCTGTAACGTGTAGGTGAACTCCCCTTCTCTTCCCGTGATGTCTCCCACATGTGCTATAAGGTAGTTTATTAGAAATCTTTACCTTTCAGAGAAGGAGTTTTTCTTGTACAATTTCAGGTACAAATTTTGCAGCAAAACTGCCTGTCCCTGCGCAGTTCTATACAGAACACCCAAGAACTACTGACACAGGAGCAACAGAAGAAAGAAGAGTTGGAGGCTGCTGTCATACAGCTCAAGTCTGACCTAAGTATGGGAATAGGTGCTAGAAATTACAGTGTGGTTAGTTTTTTGAGATTTTATGCAAAAATTCTTTAAGATCCCAAATTCTTGAAGTGGCCAGTGGCATTAGTATTTCCCATGGGCCTGAATATCTGTGGCACTGAGAAAAGAGAATGTTGGTGACCCTCTTAATTGTAAACTATTTTTATTTAGATATTTTTTCAGGTTTATTTAAGCATTTGTGGACTTGGGAACATTTGGTTTCTAGAATTTAGATTGAATAGTGGATAATGGAATGTTAATAAGGAATAAGGCCATTAATCCTTGCTGACCTACTGATTCTAATCATTTATCATGTCAGACTCACCGTTCTTCAAGTTACCAATTTATTTTGGTTAGCCTCTATTTATAGAAATGGATGTGAGGTGCCTTAGAGCTTCGATTAATCTTCTCCTTGTACAGATGCGTAAACGGCATCCTTAGCGGTGTCAGAGCTAAGAAATGGAAGAGTCTGGAGTTGATCCAGGTCGCTCCGAGTCCTGCTTCCTCAGCCCATCAGCCCTTACCATGCTGCTGTTTGTAATACGGAGTTGTAAAGTCGTTTTCAGATCCTCTTGGCTCTAGAGATCACAGTTACAGGACTGTGCCTCACATACACATGGAGTACACATGGTTTACACAGAACTTTCACAGTAATGACCTCATGTAACATGCACACTTATTCATGCTTCCCAGACTTACAGAAGGAATAAATGGTGAAATGAGGCCTGCACCTGGATCTGTTGACTCCAGGCCCAGTGTTCTTGCCAGCGTGCCTTCTCTGCTGGCTGGCTGTGGTAGGGGCAGGGAATACCAAAAGGGAAATGAAAATTATGAAAACAGAGCAAAGGGCAGACCATTGAGGGTTCTGACTTACTGCTTTTAGCAGGAAGTACTCTTTTTCCTTATAGTTGTTGAGTAGTGAATTATTCAGTGACATTCTCACTGATGCCCCAAGATAATTTTCTGTCTTCCTATGATTACATGGCGACAAAAATATGTTACATTTTCTGGTGCTACCACATTATCTCATTTGAGCCTTCCAGCAGCCTTGTGAGGAAGATAAGAGAATAGAAGCCATTTAAAGAAACAAGATCTCTATCCAAGGACCCACAGTAAAGAGGATAGCTGGGACTAAACCTTTTCCCCCATCTCAGTCTTTGATTTTATTTTCACCCTACATACTCTCTAGTTTAAAGTCTTTTTCCCCACACAAAATCCTCCTGAGCTCCAGATGGACTGTTACTGCCAACTAAACATCTATACATGGTGCCTTTCAGCTGCCTCAGAACGCATAACGAAGACTTCAAGTATTACAGTCCTTGCTCATTCTGTCCCAAACCTGCCCCTTGCCCGTCTTCCCTGCTGCCCCAGTCTGAATGCTAGATATTTTCGTGATTCATCTGCCTTTGTCCCACTTGTCCCCGACCACGACCTGACAGTTACCCCTGCTTGTTATTTCACGAGTCTGCTTGCCCTCCGCACCCCACTGCCATTACTTTAGAGCCAGCTCTCACCTTACACTTTGGTTACTACCACGGCTACTAAACTGACCTCCCTATCTCTACTGAGCCTCTATTAGCGTGATCTCTTTAAGAAAAAGGTTTTGATTGTGTGCCCCCTGGCTTAAAATCTCTCAGGTTCATCATCACCTATGCATGGGGTGAAATGTGACCTCATTTCCCTTAGCACGTGACTCTGGACCAGTTTCTTAATAATTCCCTGACTTAGTTTCTAGAAAACTGTGTTAGAAATACTTGCATCCTCCTTATTTCCACGAAACACAAACAAAAAGAAAGAAAATCAAAGCTTATTCTAAGAGAGAACACACTGTGGTTTCGGTGTAGTTGTACCACGTCATTATCATCGTAGTTACGTGGACCTTTTGTCTTTAGTTTCTAGAGATGACCTCATTTCCAAGCTGGCTGAAGAAAATAAGGTAAGTTTTGAGGCTGGAGAGGGCAGAGGTGTCTTTCCTCTCTTCGCTGAGTAATAGTTCCCCACTCGTGTTGGCTTATAGTCCTGATTCTTCTAAAATCTTCATTTTAAAAAACTGTGTGTGTGGCATATTCAGAACAATTGTCAACCAGATCTTATTTTTATTGATCTTTTCTGTTTTTTAAAATTTCTATTTCATGTATTTCTGCTCTAATCTTAACTATTTCCTTCCTTCTGTTTACTGTGGGCTTGTTTGTTCTTCTTCTAGTTCCTTTAGGTGTAGAATTGTATTGTCTGTTTGGGATTTTCTTGTTTCTTGAGGTAGGCATGTATAGTTATGAACTTCTGTCTTAGAACTGCTTTTGCTGCATCCTATAAATTTTGAAAAGTTGTGTTTTCATTTTCATTTGTTTCAAGATAGTTTTTTTTTTTTTATCTCTTGTTTGATTTCCTCTTTGATCTGTTGGTTGGTTAGTAGCATGTTTGTTTAGTTTCCACATAATAGTGTGTGTTTTTTTCAGTTTTCTTCCTGAAGTTGATTCTAGTTTTATGCCACTGTGGTCATAGAACATACTTTAAATGACTTCAGTTTTTTTGGATGTATTGAGACTATTTTTGTGGCCTAATAATGATCTATCCTGGAAAATGTTCTATGTGCTCTTGAAAAAAATGTGTATTCTGCAGTTTTCAGATGAAATGTTCTATAAATGTCTATTAAGCTGATCTCTTCTATTGTAATATTTAAGGTCATTATTTCCTTATTTTCTGGTCTGGATCTATTGATGTGAGTTGGGTATTAAAATTCTCTACTATTATTGTATTACTGTGGATTTCTCACTTTACATCCACTAATAACTACTTGATATATTTAGGTGTTATTGCACACGCATAGATATTTACAATCATTTAACGCCTTTTTGGATTGACTTTATAATCATGGATGTCCTTCTTTCACTTGTTTTACACTTTTTGTTTTAAAGTCTAATTACATTTTGTCTAATGTAGTTAATGCTATTGCAGCTCTCTTTTCATTTCTGTTTGCATGGAGTCTCTCTTTCCATCTGTTCACTTGCAGTCTGTATGTGTCTTTCCATTTGAAGTGCGTCTCTTGTAAGTAGCAAATAGGTGGGTCATGTTTTTCAGTCCATTCAGATGCACTACATCTTTTTGTTGGAGCATTTAATCCATTTACATGTAGAGTAATTATTGATAGGTATGTATTTATTGCCATTTTGTTAATTGTTTTTATGTTTTATTATAGCTGTCCTCTGTCCTTTCTTCTTGATCTCTTTCATATAATTTGCCATTTTCATTTAGTGTTTTGTTTAGGTCCTTCCTCTTTGTTCTTTGTGTATCTTTTAAGGTTTTTGGTTTGTGGTTACCATGAGGTTTATGTATATCATTGTTATCTGTAGCACTCCATTTTAATCTGATAGGTGCTTTAAGTTCAAATACAGGGTGTCCCAAAAAATGTATACACACTGTAACATCTGATAGCTCAATTTTTAAAATGAAATGTATTTTAATGAACACTGCCTTTATAATTATTCAAAGTATGTGTGGACATTTTGCGGGACACCCTATATATTCTATAAGGACTACATTTTTACTCCCCCTCTTCATGATTTATGTTATTGATGTCATATTTTAGATTTTTGTGTTGTACCTCTCCTAAGTACTTATTGTGGTTTGAGTTGAGTTTGATACTTTTTTCTTTAAACCTTCATAGTAGCTTTTTAAATGTCTGATTTGCTGTATTTATCAAATATTTAGCTTTACCGGTGAAGTTTTTTCTTTCTCATCTATTCTTATTTCTGGTTATGGCCTTCCCTTTTCTACTTAAAAAAGACCCTTTCACATTTCTTGTAAAGCTGGTTTAATGCTAATGAAGTCCTTTAGTTTTTCCTGTCTGGGACAGAGCAGGTATTTTGAGAGAGATGCATGTAATAGTAGATCACACATGTAAAAAAAAGAGAGAGAAAATGTTTTCTCCTATAGAATGTGCAGATGTCTCTCAACAAGGAACATGAGAAAAATGCATATTTGCGGTCTGAAATAATATCCCTTCATGAAGCATCAGAGAAAGTACAGGTAAGTCTTCTCATTTCTCTGGTTTTTAGATGTTACCTAATTCTGTTCAATTAAGGAACCAAGAGCCAAGATTTATCCTGATTACATATTTTCATACCATTGCCACCATCCAAATTTTAATTTTCATAAGATCTACTTCATCTCTGAAATATTATCAAATTAACTACATTTCTCATTTCACTCTCCAAATTCCTGTGACACGTGAGTTTATGAGATAAACTGCTAGGTCATGCACTAGTTCACACTTTGCCTTTGCTTTATAGTTTACTCTTTAAATAGTATATGCCTTTCCTCCCTCTTATAAACGTACAAGGAGTTCAGTGTCAAGGGCTGTGTCTAATACTTTCTTTGCATGTTCTGTAGCAGGTAGCACAGTAGGTACCTCATAAATGCTTGCAGGATTTTGGAGTTGGTGTACCCGTTTTCTATGGGATAGTAGTTCCCAGATTTAACTGTTTTTTGTTTGTTTTTACATATGTATGTGTATGGAGAAGAGTCACCAAATATGCAGGCAAACAAGTTCTCAGAGGGCCCTATGAGTTCTAAAATTAAACTCATTTTAGGAGTTTTATGAATTTTGCAGCAAGCTGGGTAAATAATAAATCTTGATTTTTTTTTTTTTTTTGGCTAATAGAACTATAAAATTATAGACTTGTCAAGTTAGAGTGGGGCCAAAGAAAGGCATTAAAATAAAAAAAATTTTAAAGAGTTTTATAAATACAGGGTGTCCCAAAAAATGTATACACACTTTAACAGCTGATAGCTCAATTTTGAAAATGGATTTTAATAAACACTGCCTTTATAATTATTCAAAGTGTGTGTATACATTTTTGGGGGATACCCTGTATATAAATTTGTCTTTTTAAGCTAATTCAGTGTTTTTGATCAGTTATGAATGAAACCCTATCAAATGAATTTCTGGAGCCTCCGCTTTCAATATTTCTAACACTCAGGTAGAGCAGAAAAGGGTGACACAGACTTTTCAAGAACAACACTTACTGCTGGATGCAGCCCATGCCAGTATCACAAGTGAGCTGCAGAATCTTAAGAATGAGAAAACTCAACTCCAGGCACATCTGTAAGTCACTTGTGGGCAACTTCTTATGCATCTTTTGTCCTTGCATTTGTATGTGAAAACATGGAATTGTGCGTTTGCTGGCCAGGCACTGTGCCCTCAGGAACTAGCTCTGTGAGGACACGGTGATGACGGCTCTCCCGGCAGGTGTGCTTATGAGAACCTCAGCCTTTCCGCGGAAGAACTCTCATGCCGCTTTCCTGTCTCCTTGGTCTTTGCCGTAGAGACCATTTAGTGCTTGAGCATAACCAGTGTATCCAGAAGGCCCAGGATGCTGAGAAGAGGACCGCGGTGCAGAAGGAGCTGCTGGAATCGACCATCGCGAGACTGCGCGGGGAGCTGGAAGCGTCGCTGCAGGAGAAGACCGCTCTGCTGGGGGAGAAGGAGAGCCTTCAGAGAGAGGTGGGTGGAGGCAGGTTTAGGCTAGCTCCTCGTGTTCTAAACTGTATCTGAAGTGTCAGAGACAAGAAAGACCTCTCAGATTCAGTTTGTCACAGTTGCTCATTAGGAAATCTTTAGGTGGCTCCTCTGTCTTTGAGCAAGTGAAGTAGTCGGTGCCAAGGAGCATATCCCCTTAGGCAGCATCAGTGAGCTAACCAATAGTCCACACACATCCTCGTGTTAGATTAGGGTCAGAGCTTAAAGAACGGATTCCCTGAGGGAGTGAAGAATGCAGCTGAGGGGGAACAGCCCTGTCTTCCCAGTGAGGAAGGAAGTAGAAGAGTCTGACATGCAGACGTGTCTTTCTAATTTCAGGGCTGTTTGTGAAGTCTGCTTTGCCTCAGAGACTCCCTGAGTGGCCCCTTTTCTGAGAGGAGGTGCTATCGCAGTGTAGGTATCCATTGCATGCAGGGTGCGTCTGCTGTCGTAGCGCCTGCCGCCGCTTCCCCACTGACCCATTCTTTTCCTTCCCCCTTGGGCAGGTGAATAAAACTGAGCAAGACGTAGCGCAAGAAAAATGCGATTTGGAAAAGGAATTGGCTAAATACAAGGTATTCCCCATTTTATTCCGTGTTCTCCTGTACCACTGCCTTCTGTATCAGTTCATCTTAATGACGAGATGGCTTATTGGGTTGCATACCAAGGTGTGGGGGCTGGAGAAGCTGGGGAGCTGGCTGCGGCTCCAAGCACTCCAGTCCTGCAGCATAAGCTGCTTGTGGAGCAGGCTCACGTGGGAGCATCTGGTGTCCCCGTGAGTCATCAGTGCCCCGGCCCTCTGTCCCGAGAGTGAGCTAAGGGGCATGTGGGAGGCCAGGGGATGATTGCTGACGATGCTGTTTTTTGTTTTGTTCTATTTTTTTTTTTTTAAACTAACTTAGGCTTCCTAAGTACCTGTTAGTGCCTGCCACTTGATCTGCAAGGTCCCCTTCTCTGGGTTCTAAAAAGATAGAATTGGCCAGAGAAACAAATACAATTCTTATTTAAGTAAAAAAAAACAACAAACAGTCTTTAAAACATTGCTGCTTGCATTTCAAAATTTGAAGACAGTTAAGGTTATGCACCACTGTTGTCTAGAGAATATATCTAGAGCATCAAGAACTCGCCTACCCCAGCCAGTAGGTCCAGCAGCAGATGTCAGTGCAGATCCCAGGCCCTGCTGTCCTTGGCTTCTGACTGAACTGGAGAGCTTTTGTATTACCAGATATGTGATCAGTTTTACATTTACTATTTTTCATTTAAGAATTGGGAACAAAAGAAAAGCTAGCCCTAACCGGTTTGGCTCAGTGGATAGAGCGTCAGCCTGTGGACTGAAGGGTCCCAGGTTCGATTCCGGTCAAGGGCATGTACCTTGGTTGCGGGCACATACCCAGTGCGGGGTGTGCAGGAGGCAGCTGATCGATGTTTCTAACTCTCTATCCCGCTCCCTTCCTCTCTGTAAAAAAATCAATAAAATAGCCGAAACCGGTTTGGCTCAGTGGATAGAGCGTCGGCCTGCGGACTCAAGGGTCCCAGGTTCGATTCCGGTCAAGGGCATGTACCTTGGTTGCGGGCACATCCCCAGTAGGGGGTGTGCAAGAGGCAGCTGATCGATGTTTCTCTCTCATCGATGTTTCTAACTCTCTATCCCTCTCTCTTCCTCTCTGTAAAAAATCAATAAAATATATTTTTTTAAAAAGAAAAAAAAAGAAAAGCTAAGTTCTTAGCCCAAGCTCAAATACCATTCACCAAGCTGGCAGGGGCCCCTGTGGTTTAGTCACTCCTACCGAATAAATGGAAAATAGTCTACCGTAAAAAACACTGAATGAAACTAACTTCTTGGGGTAAGGACTTTGTTGGTGTCAATTTGCCCAAATGGGCTTTTTAAATTTGGAAAACTGGCGGCTACTATTAAATTCATGAATGTTTTTTGCTTAAAAATATTAGTGAATGTTACATGGCTAAGGCAAATGCTGTCTGTCTGTGACTGAAAAACAGCATTATTACTTTGCTTGTCTGATTTCAATGTCTTCACGTAGGCTGAGGGTCAGGCGATGGGCCTGGAAGGCGCTTGCTCATTGGAGCGGTTGTATTAGGCCAGTGGTAAGGCTTTGGAGTCCTGTTTTTTGTCAAAATCGATATTTTTAACGTGTGTTTGTACAGCTCTGGATTTTGGAGTCCGGTTCACCGAGTTGTAATTTACACAGTGAAACTCACCCTTTTCTGTGTTTGGCTCTGGGAGTTTTGGCAGCACATGCAGGCATGTGGTTACCACCGCAGTCAAAATAGAGATCATTTCTCTCGTCCCAGAAAGCTCCCTGTGCCCTTTGTCATCAGCCTCTTCTGCACCCTGGTTACACTCATCTGCTTTTCTGTCCCTGAAGGTATCTTTTCCAGAACATCCTATCCATGGGATCATACAGTATGGTACACCTTAAGGCTGCTTGTAATTAGTGTAAAGCCATTTGGTATTCATCCATGTTGCTGTATCATAGTTTGTGGTCCAACATCTAGATATAACACAGTTTCTTTACCCATTTGCCAAATGAAGGACATTTGGGTTGTTCCCTGTGTAAATATTTTTTATATTTAACATATATTTTTATTTCTCTTGGGTAAACATATATTTTTATTTCTCTTGGGTAAATATCATGAGTTGGGTTTCTGGATCCTGTGGTAAGTATATGTTTGAATAACAGACTGCTCAGCTGTTTTCCAGAGGGTGTGTATCATCTTGCACTCCCACCAGTGCATATGAGCTGCAGTTTATCTCCATTCTTACCAACGCCCGGTATTGTCAGTGCTTTTTGGTTTAGCCTTGTAACTGGTGAGCAGTGGTAGATGATTGTGGCTGTCATTTGCATTTCTCCAATGACTAATAATAGTGAACATCTTTTCATCTGCTTATTTGCCATCCACAACTTGAATTGTCTCTTCAAATTTTTTAACCATGTTTAATTCAATTGTTTGCTTTCTCACTATTGATTTTTCAGAGATTTTAAAATATAGTCTCATATTAATTCTTAAGAAAAAAATGTATACATACAAATATTTTATCAGGTATATGTGTTACGTTTATTTTCTTCCATTTTATGCCTTGTCTTTTCATGCTCTTTTAAAGAGCAGTTTTATATTTTGATGCTTAGTTTATCAATCTTTCAAATTCTATGGATCATACTTTTTGTGTCATCTCTAAGAAATTTAAAGTAAGATCACGAAGATTTTCTCCTTTGTTCGTCTCTAGAAGGCTTATAATCTTAGGTTTTGCAAGAAGTCTATGATCCTATTCAAATTAATTTTTGTATATCATTCAAGGTATGGTTCAGGTGCATGTTATTGTCAGGTGGATGTCTGATTGTTCTAGTACCTTGTATTATTGGGATATGATTATACCATAAATTCGCCTTCTTAAATTATACAGTTCAGTGGTTAGTATATTCACAAGTTTCTGCACACATCACCACTCTCTAATTCTAGAACCTTATTATGCAAAAAGAAACCCAGTACCTGTTAGCGGTTACTCCCTGTTCACCCCTACCCCAGCCCCTGGCAACTGCTGTTTTCCTTTCTGTCTCTGGATTTCTCTCTTCTGGACATTCATATAAAAAGCATCAACCAGTATGTATGTAGTCTTTTGGATCTGGCTGCTTTTCACTTAGCATGATGCTTTCAAGGTTTATCCATATTGTAGCATATGTCAGTACTTGATTCTATTTATAGCTGAATAATATTCACTGTATGAATATACCATATTTTGTTATCCATTCTCAATTGATAAACATTCAAGCTGTTCCACTTTTCAGCTGCTAAGAATAATGCAATGAATGTTTGTACACAGTTTTTGGTGAGCATATATTTTTAACCTTTTGCACTCGGATGTCGAGTGTGACTCGACACGGTTAGCATTAGAATAAAGGAATCGAGAAAAAAGCAAGCGAGTGCAAAGGGTTAATTTTCTTTGGTTTATTTTCCCCAGGAGTGAAACTACTGGGTCACGTGATAATTCTGTTGATCATTTTAAGAAACTGCCAAACTTTTACAAAGTGACTACCATTTTACAATCAATCCCACCAGCAATGTATGAGGATTCCAGTATCTCCACATCCTCACTTGTCATTGTCTGCTTTAAAAAAAAAAAAAAGTATCACACAGACAGCAGTCACCATCCTCCTAGCTCAGTTCTGTTTCAGCAAAATGTTAAAGGGTGTTCATGATTCCAAGATTTCCCCAGACTGGGCTTCCCAGCGCTTACATGTGATGTACTTGCTTAAAAATAAAAACGTTCTAGACATACCTCAGTAGCTTTGCCACTTGCTCCATTGTTTAAAATTCCACAAGGCAAAATCCTTTGGATCTGTAGTAGACGTATAGTGTGGGCTACTTGTATATAAACATGGCCACATTTCCAAAATACTCTTTCAATCCAGCTGTGATGAGCAGTTTTGGGAAGTAACTTCTATGATAAATTAGAAGCAGCATTAAATAATGTAAGAACTCCTACTAAGGTCTATTGGTTTTACTTGAATATTACCAAAATAAAATAAAAATTTATTCTACCCATCTTACCTGATGTGAAGTATCTCACGTTGTTTCATGTATCAGTCAGCACTTCTTTTCTAATGGCTTAGTAATACTTACTGTGTACATATTCAGTGGACTCTTGAACAACACGGTTTGACCTGCCTGAGTCCACTTATACATGAATATGAATTATTTCTCTATTTTATTTCGTGTTGTTTTTTTTTCAAAATTCCTCTCAGCAGTATGTTGTAATTTTCAGCATATCAAATATTGAACATATGCTTTTAGATTTGTATTTGGTTAATTATTAATATTTAAATAAATGCCAAGTATCAGAAGAACTTCGATTTCTAGTAAATGTAAACTATGTAAATTTATAAAAACCCTTCTGCTGAAGACAACTAGAAAAGTTGAAAAAATATAGAAGAAAATTAAAATCATTTTTAAAATCATCATAGCGCAATCGGATTGAAAATCCCCAAATGTAAAGGTAGAGAACATGTTCATAAGATACTTTCTATTTTACAGTTGGAAATGTCCTGTTTAAATAAGTTAATATTTTTGGCTCTGGCTTAAGGAGTCTCTGTATAGGTAGTAAATGGATTTCTCTTCTCCTTTTGCTTTTCAAAGGTAGACGTAAACACATTAACCCACAGCCTGCAGGCTCTGGAGGAAAAGAATAAGGACCTGGCAGAGCAGTTGGCTTACCTGGAGCTTCAGCAAGAGGAGGCTGATTACCATGGGGTGGGTATGAAAAGGTCAGTCTTCAGTAGGAAGTAATGACTTAATGAGTTTTTAAAAAGAGAGACCTGAGGTCAGGAGATGGGTTTTTTCCCTCCCTCCCTCCCTCCCTTCCTCCCTCCCTTTCCTGTTTTAATGATTACCATGAGGCCTGAATAACTCAAGCTAAATGTGGCATAAACTCCTATATATTCCAACAACAGAGGAGTTAAGAAAACAATCATTTAAGGCAGCTATTAAACATCTGCTTACACAGATGATCTAGAATGCTGAAAAGCACAAAGATTGCTAATGTTTTAAAAATACCTGCTCTTCAGGAATTGTGAAGAAGAAACTTGTATTCTCCCCGTCTGACAGTTTCCTCCATTAGGTCATCAGTTGTAAGTTTGATTTCTGACAGCTATTTAACAAGGCCAGTCATTACAGATAAATGGCACAGTTCTTAAAATATCTTCTCCAAGTGGTAAAGGGGATTTTAAAGAGATGATTGGTCTGTGAAGAGCAAATACGTTTCGTATTGCCTTTGAATACTTGAATACTTGAAATTTAATTATTGCTTCTATAACATGCAAATAAGCTTTGGAAGTTCCATGGATGCCCTAATGTGAGTCTATCTTAATCTGAACTAAATTCTCTCAAACTGTGTCATAAGCTGCTCGTTACTTCAACTATGAAAAATTACAGAGTAAATGTAAGTCCTTTTACATTTTCACAGCTTTAGAGCCAGCCTGCCTAGGTTTTTCAATCTTGGCTGCGATTCTTGATTATGCTGCTTAACCTTTCTGAGCCTCAGTTTCTTAAATCTGTCAAAATGGAGATAATAATACTATTATTAGGAGGTTGAGGGTTGTTCAGGGGATTAAGTTAATACATGTAACGCATATATCGGACATCTAGCATTTATGGAATTCTTGGTATCTGAACTGACCCCGGGTAAGAAAGCCGTTGAGCTCCTATTGGAGTGACTAGAGGCACCAGCTAACTCGAGGAGGTCTCTCAGGCCAGTCCTCCCTCCGCTGAGACTAAAGATTCCTCCATGCCCTTCGCTTGTTGGCCAGGGCTCAGCTGGGCTTCTTCCGCCTTCTCCTTTTGGCCGGTCTGGAAGACCGCCTCTCAGCCTGCGCCCACACCGTGAGCAGGTCTGTGGCCTTACCTTGCTACTGACTTTGACAGATCTTGCCAGTGATTTGGTCAAGGTTGATTCTTGCCTGCAGACCACACTTCTTGATAAGGTCTCCCAGTGAGAGCTCACCCCTCCAGCTGCAGACCTGTGCCTCTCCTCTTAGAATCTCTCTGACCACGGCTGCTGGCAGGCACTGCAGTTGGCTGTAGCTGGCTGAGGACTGAGGTGGAGATTTCAGGGTTATTTTTAATCTGAACAATACTATTAAACCTATTTCCATTCAGTGCTGGCAGTGTAATTTGTGCTTTGAGAGTAAACACTTGAAATTCTCCATAGAAGCTTCCTTGTAGTCTGACCTCTTATTGATACACATGAGCGTGTGTTGTGTATGTCCTCCCACCCTCAACCCCCCACAGATTTGAACTCAGGCAATCCTGATTTCAACCCTCGGCTCCATTTATGTGTGACATGGTTCTTGTGTGTGGGGATATTCCCTAACTGGGGTTCCCTCAGCACACTGCATACCCATACCAGAATAACTGCTACAGCGATGCGAAATTGACCTGTTTATGCATCAGCCTTCACTCTCTTCTAGTGCAAGAACAGGAGTTACTAATCTTTATGCTCCCTGGCCTAGTGCCTAATAATATGCATGTATCAGCTGAAGAAACGCTGATGGAGGAGACCACAGAGCATCCTGTCTGCCCTGCGGACGGGGAGGATTAAACTGTGTAGAGTGCCCACCACAGGGCCTGGCATAGTTTCCCTGCATAAATACCGTTCTCTCACTTTCTCCTCACACCTTCTAGTTTTAAGTTTGTTTTTGCCTTTTCAGCCTTTAATAATGGTGTGATTAAGCCCATTCCCACAGGCAGTCATGCAGGAAAGCTCCGTGAGAGAAGACTTAAATGTGGGAAGGTGGCTATTGCTGATTTCAAGTTAAATGACTATCCTCCCCACCTTTCTTTTGGGTTCTAAACATTTCACATATACCACCAGACAAAATATAGTCCCCTGTGCAGCTAGAGCAGTAATGGCTTGAAGTTCAACAGGAACTGAATCTTAAACCAGGAAGATGTTCGGTCAGTGTACCACTGGCAAGTGTCAGAGTCGGTTCCATCTGCTGGGGACCTGTCATACTAGTTGTTAAGTATTTTGAATAAGATCTTTCTTACAGTCTTATAAAAAAAAGCTTTGCCAAAATGCAGTATCTGCCGTTTTTATGTATTCTTCTAACAGCTTCGGCTAACTTTCACAGCTTACCTGGATTTTGTAAATGATTTCAGAGATCATTTTGTGGCTTTCTTGGCAACCTGCCTTTGAGACCTTAAGATAATTTGTGTGCTTCCTGCTTTTCCAAGGAGTAAGTCTTTGTGTTTGAGTTAGTGTATATTCTTCTAGCCACTTGCATTTTTCTTTGTAACCTGTTTCTCAGGTGCTTTGCTCTGCATACTTAATAACCTCTATAAGTAGTATATACCTAGATTACTTAAGCAACGATTACTCTCAAGTCTGCCTTCCACAACTCAGAATTGGAGCTATTCACTCTTCTAAGTGGTCTTTCTCTAATTTTTGGTCTTCCATTGATTCTCTTAAGTACAGGGCCTATTCAAATAATCTGCAAACAGTAATTTAAGTTACTTCTTTCCCATTGATTTTCCTTTGACAACTGGTAACCATCTCTTTTTGTCATAAATTTAAATTTAAATAAGTGACCATGTGTCCAATATCAGATTTTTATTTTGCTTGAATAGTTTTCTCTTACCATTGCATTAGCATTCTCTTTAGTGGAAAAAGAAAGCCTTTTAAAGGTGTATTTAAAATATTAACAGAATTTCGATATGCTTTTGCCTAAAAGGGAAAATTTTATTGAAGAAAAAGGTGCCATTATTTTTAAAATTCCTAGACACCTTTTAAAAGAGACCCAGACCATCTAAGTTATTCCATGAAAAGCCTTTCCACATTCCAAGAAAGCTAAGTGATTTTTGAGTGATTAGTATTTGTTCTAGCTGGCATATTTTAGGTTAACTCTAGTCCTTGGTGTTTTTATACACTATCCCTACACTTTACAGCACTTTGGGGCACACTGATTTATAGAACTTGGAACTGAATTTTAATAACCAGGGTTTTACAGTTATGGTTTAGCTATTTTTGCAACATTACTGGCCATCCTTCCATTTATTTTTTTACTAAAGATGTGGTTAAAGCATAATCCCAAACTATAATGTTTCATTCATGGAATGATTTTATATCAGAGTTTCTAAAATAGAAAAGTTTTTTAAAAGGAGGCCTGTATGTCTTCCACAGACAGAAAATTGATGATTAATTTTATGGTAATACATTAGTATTAGTATTCTATTTTTTTGATGGAAGTCCACATTTCCCTTAGGTTATTTTGAAACCAATACTTTATTGGTCTGAATGCTTTTAAAAAAATATTTTCCTTTGCCTTAGTGGTAGCAACACAGAGATTTTTTTAAAAACTTTAAGAAACAATGTATGAAAATGCATATTATACATGCATTAAATATTGCTTTGATAAGACAAATACTTAGATGGTCATAATAGTTAATAGCCCACTGACACCTAATATTCAGTATACATTTTTATATTGAATGTGTGTAATTTTAGAGTAGATGATATACAAGGACTAGTGACTCTTATGTGGGTTTTTTTAATCAAGTCTAGACTGTCTAAAATTTCCTAATTCTTCTAGTTCAGGCAACTACTGAGGAGAAAACAAAATCTAGACTAGTATGCCCTCTTGTGCTATCATGAATATATTTCGAACTGAGGAAAATATGAGTTACGTGTTACTATATTGCAATCTAGTTTGAAGTGTGTCTTTTCTATTACTTGGAAATAAGTGTGTTGGATTCACAACACTTGAAATAAAGGGCAGTACAAAGTGATGGCTAAAGAATAGCTGTAACTGTTAGAGATAATGAAGAATTTCTCCTTGTAAATTAATATCCCTACATATATGGTTTCATCATTATCAACTTGCCCAAAGTTGAATATAACACAAAAGTCTAAATTCTTTGGCTTTAAATACTTAAAAGGTTCCCTGTTCTTTATTCACAAATAAAGCAAATGTAAGCCAGAAGTAGTGAATTATGTCAATATTTCCCAGGACCTTAAACTCCAGATTCACTGCAGATGGTCTGTAGTTCGGTAGGCAGCTTGAATGATCGAGGATTTGCTGTGTCTGTATTATTTCACAGTTGATTTGTGAAGATACTTTTGACATCAGTTTTTCCTGTTATCAAAAAACAACACTGAAATTTATTATGGAGGGTGAAACTTCCCTGTTTAATCACTAATCTTGTTCCCAAAGTACCAAGAAGGCCCAAAATTTAATCAAAAGAAAACTATGTTATACTTATTTCTCTGACAAAGGTTGATGGAAAAGACATGGGGGAAATGCCATTATTAAGTAGGCTGTTTGAATGATGAAAATATGTAATTTCGTGAATGATAGAGCTGTCAGTAATGTTTGTCCCAGATAACACCGTGTTCAGTGTTTGACACTGAGAGCGGAAGCCTCTCCTACGGCCTGAGGGCTGTGCAGTCTGATCTCGAACTGTATACATGTAACCACTGATACAGCCCCACGTCTGGGCTGGATCACAGCTACAAAGGAAGAATTGATGTAGCAGGAACAGAATTAATAAATAAAGAAGTGCCTCTGGGACGCGTGAGGCACTCGCCCTCCTGTCTGCCTCCCAGCGTGTTGCAGAGTAGCCCTTGGCTGTCTGGGAAGGAGAAGAGGCAGCCTAGCCGATAAGTAGGCATCCTGGTTGCGTTGGTGTGAAAGTGGTGAGGGGCAGACACTTGTTTAAGGAAAATGGTGGTTCCCTTGCATGCCTGGTGCACTGATCCATGTCTGTGCTTGCTTCATCAGCTTGCCCGACAGAAGGTGGAAAATGTCTTGGGAAAAATTACTCAGAGTAAAAATAAACTGGCCTATGAAAAGGGAAAACTCCAGGTATGAGGTTTTATTTTCTGAATTTTGTTGTCTAACCTTTTAATGCTAGTTGTCAGACTTAAATATTGATGAATTTTGAGAGGACCTCGTCTGTCATTTACTAATTATATAACTTTGGATCAGCCTTTGAACCTCCCTAATTTTGTTACTGCATTAAAATCTAGGTCAGTGATGGGCAACCTTTTGAGCTTGGTGTGTCAAACTTCGCCAATTGCTGCTTGGTATTCTATTATATAAATAGTAGAGGCCTGATGCACAAAATTCATGCACTCAGGGGGTCCCTCAGCCCAGCCTGTGCCCTCTTGGGAGCCCTTGGGGGATGTCCAACTGACGGCTTAGGCCCTCTCCTAAGCTGTCAGTCGGGCATCCTAGTGCTGCCAAGGAGGCGGAAAAGGCTCCCGCTACTGCCGCTGCGCTCGCCAGCCGTGAGCCCGACTTGTGGCTGAGCGGTGCTCCCTCTGGGGAGCACCCTGACCACCAGGGGGAAGCTCCTGCATTGAGCGTCTGCCCCCTGGTGGTCAGTGTGCATCATAGTGACTGATCATTCTGCTGTTTGGTCAATTTGCATTTTAGCCTTTCATTATATAGGACTAGAGGCCCGGTGCATGGATTCGTGCACTGGTGGGGTCTGGCCAGCCGGCCCCGCCCCCAATTGGGGTGGGGAGGGCCGATCGGGGGTGGGGCCAGCTGGGGCGAGAGGCAGTGAGTGGTTGGCCAGCTGGCCCCGCCCTTGATCTGAGGGGACAATCAGGGGCAGGAGGAGGCCGGGGGGAGGGGCCGCAGGTGGTTGGCTGGCCAGCCCCGCCCCCTGGTCTAACTCCTGGTTGAACTCCCAATCGAGGGGACAATTTGCATATTAGCCTTTTATTATGTAGGACTAGAGGCTGGGTGCACGAATTTGTGCATTGGTGGGGTCCCTCAGCCTGGCTGCTGATTGGGGCTCACCAGCCAGAGGGAGGGACCATGGGAGGTTGGCCAGCTATAGGAGGTTGGCTGTGGGAGCGCACTGACCACCGGGGGCAGCTCCTGCATTGAGCATCTGCCCCCTGGTGGTCAGTGCGCATCACAGCAACTGGTTGTTTGGTCGACCGGTTGTAACAGTCGCTTAGGCTTTTATATATATAGATTAGCTTTAAAAAAGAAAAAAAAAATCTGTGCTATGCAGAAATTATCACAATTTCTTGAATGTATTTTCACACTTTGGCGGTTCAGGGAGTTCTTACTCCGAAGCTCATTTCAAACTGTGAAAGGGCTAACATTGTAGGTATGTCCTACTTCATTTCAAATGTACCATATGTAGTAAAAAAAAAAACAAAACTAGAAAATGTATTGATTGCATTACTTTAAATACTTGCCTTACAAAGCATATCCAAATACGAGTTCCTTTCCATCTTCCTCTTAGTTGTCTCATAGTGTCCGTAGTGTTATACCTGCATCCATGTCCGTCTTGTATATTTGGGCCCTTGAAACAATGTGCGGATGTGACCTTGCCCGAGTGTCTGCTGCTCCTGAGGCGGCTGAGGCGCTGGCCATGGAGCTGCGTGGGCAGTCATGGCAGAAACCCCGAGATCTGGGCCGCGGGATGCATCTGGTTCTGGGTCCTTTCCCATTTGACTGTCCTGAGTTAGAAATCCTACCGAATAAGAAATCCAGTGTAAAAACTAAGGGCCATCGATAGAGCACATTATCTGACAAGCATTACGGCATTTTACCGAGCACCCGGCGGGGAGGCAGGGCGGAGTACCTGAGGAGCGCTGTGCGTGAGGACAGTCCGTGTTGTGCGGGAGGAGAGGCACATTGGAAAGTCTTCAGTTACGCAGCACTTCCCATTGGGTTCACAGGTTGGCGTTTGCTTGTGTTTAAAATGAGAGTAACCGCTGCATCAGCACCTCCCTGTGGAGGCAGCGTGTTCATTCTGAACCTGAAGTGGAAACCAGGAGGACTGGTTACTGGTGGCCTTGGGATCCACAGCACATGCGTTTCTCCTGTGCGCTGTGGGAAAGGGGGACAAAAACAGGCAAACGGAGAAGGAAGGACCCTGCTGATGGCTCAAGGCACAGTGTGCTCTCATGCAGCCTTTCAGAAAACTCTAGAAGCGCTCAGAGTTCAGCAGCTCTTTAAATGTCCAGAGCTCCAGCCACGGGTGCTTGCCCCACGGATAGGAAACAAGAAGATGCCACGAGAGAAAAAGTTGGTTTAAGTAAGAACTTGGGGGTGAAGTTTTCCCTGGTTTAAGAATAGGCTCAGTAATGTTAGTTGTTGATTTGTATGAGAGAGTTGGGAGTAAGAGGAAGAACATGTAGAAAAGCATATAACTTGGAGATTTGTGAGTAAATATTAATAATAATCATTTTAACCAAATGATCAAAATCTTTAAAGGCAAAGATATGAGTAGTCACTTTTATGTGTTAGTTCTAAAACACAATTCAGCATATAATTCCATTTATCCAATTTTTGTAATTCTGCCAGTGAAAACACAAGACTGTCTCCTTGCATGTTGACAATTCTAATGATCCATATTTTTTAAAAAGTTTGAATGCCAGATACCACAGTTGCTTTAAAATTGAAAGTTATTACCTACAAAGTGTCACTGTTATATTCATGAGTCATGTTAACACATTGGGACTGGACACAAGAATTCTCGCTTCATATTACACAGTGTTTTACAAAGTATCATACTTTAAAAAGATATTAGCTTATAAGAACATGTAATAAATAACTTCAAAATGCAATGGGTATTTAATTTTAAAGCGTGCCTTTAACGTTCATGTAAAACGTTTTTTGTACTCGTTCAATAGAAACTTAATCTGGCCACTGGGTAAAGCTAGCAATAAAACTACTGGCCCGCAGTGTGTTAATTTGGAGTTTCCATAAGCAGTAGAAGCCAAATGAATTATCTCTGTACATGTAAATGGGTTTAGCTTGTTTTAGCTGATGAAGTCGCTACGTATTTCAGTTGAGATAACATTCTTTGCATTAGAAAAACTTATGATTGCTTTTTACAGGTTTTAGCGATTCTCTAAATTTGTTTTGAAACTCATGCAATCTCTTTTTCCTTTTGGAGTATATAAGTATATACACAGTATCTTATTAACGAGGCTTACTTTTATCACTCTTTTGCTTTTCTCTAGATAAAAGTGAAACAGCTGGAAGAACAGCTCCATTCTTTCACTGAAACCTGCTCACAGAATGACCATCTGCGCAAGTTGAACAAGGCTCTGGAGGGCAAATACACTCAGGTGTGATTGACAGCTACCACACATGGCTGTTCAGCTGTTTTAACTCGTTCTTAAGACATGGATGCCTTTTTCCCACCTTACCATATAGTGCCAGAAAGATGAATATTCTCTCACTTAACTCAGCTCAGCAAGCATTCTTTAAACACACAGTATGTACAAGGTTCTGCTAAGCCGTCGAGGAGTTCACAAAGATGCCTGAAGCTCGCTCATGCTCTAATTTGAGGCTTAGAAATGTGCTCAATAAACTTTATTATGGAACAGAAAGTAGGACTTTCAGAAACAAAGCAGCTGGTATTTTGAGCATCGTAGGAAGCACATTACGAGGGAGCCTTCTAACTTTTGGCAGACGTGAGGAACAAGTCTCTGGATTTTGAGTTATAGGCACAAGACACACCTGAATCAGCTGCTTCCGTAAAGAGGTGTTAGCAGAACAGGTGTTTGCTTGTCAGCATGGTGACTGTTGAGATTGATAACATTTTTAATTGATTTTTTTTTAGAGAGGAAGGGAGAGAGAGAGAAATAGAATTAAACCCACAACCTAGGTATGTGCCCTAAGCGGGAAACGAACCAGCAACCTTTTGGCGTGCAGGACAGTGTTCCAACCAACTGAGCCACCCAGCGAGGGTGAGACTGATAACTTTTTAACCAATGAATAGAGAAAGTTAGATAAATAAAATATGTAAAATATTTTGTGAGGAAAATAATCCAGGAATGTGTTACTGAACGAAAGTGATTCATTTCAATAATTTACACATTTACCGTGTATATTATTTTTAAAAACATCCGCCACTCTCTAGCAGCACGTGTGATTTCTGTAGCTGTCATGTGTGTGTGTGCCTCCTGTAACCAAGGAAGTGGAATGTGTCTCCAGATGGAATCCTGCTGGGGTTCTAACCGGTCATCTGACTGTTCGTCCAGGGCCTCGTTAGACGTGCTCTCCTTCAGGGATCTGATGAAGGGCTGCTGCTTGGCTGGGACGGACTCTCAGTGGGATTTCTTCGTTCCGAAAGCACAGAGCGCTTTTCACATTACGCTTTCCATCACGGCGTTGCTGAGAACGTTGTTGTTCCTCCTGTTAAAGGAGACACTCTTTGAAAAATAACTAGGTTTAGTTTAGTTTAGTTTAGTTTATTGTTTTTAATTGGTAATGCCTCCAAGAAGAAGGAAATCTCCGGAGAGGCCTGCGTCTTCGAAATTTCTTGAGAGCTGTAGACCCAGCGTAAAGGAAAGAACCGTGGGTCTGCCCAGTGTTGTTCCCAGCTCCACACGCCATGTGACCTTTGCACCTGCCCTAACTTCTGTGAGATCTCAGGACACTGGGGACTCTCGAATCTCTCTAAAGACTCTCTTGAATGCTATTAAAACCATGGAGGGAAGACTGGAAGGTAAAATAGACATTCTTGCCTCAAGACCATTTAAAACTTATGAGGCATCATATTTTCTTAAACGGGATTCGGTAAGTAAAGACCATAAATTAAATCATTAGGAAATTTGAAATTTATATAACAACAAGAGGCTCAGTGCACGGATTTGTGCAGGGGGGTGGGGGGGCGTGTGCGCAAAGAGGGTCCCTCAGCCTGGCGTGCACCCTCTCGTAATCTGAGATCCCTCAGGGATGTCTGACTGCCGGTTTAGGCCTGTGGAGATTGGGCCTACACCAGCAGTCAGACATCCCCTGGGGGATGTAGCAGTGTGCCAAGTTGCAGGTGGCCAGGGAAGAGCCCGAGCCGGGGCCAGGCACTGTACCGCTCACACTCATCCTGGCAACACTGCCATGGAGTCAGGAGGGGCTCCTGCCACCACAACTGCACTTGCCAGCTGTGAGCCCGGCTTCTGGCTGAGTGACGCTCCCCCTGTGGGAGCGCACTGACCACCAGGGGGCAGCTCCTCATTGAGCGTCTGTCCCCCGGTGGTCAGTGCGTGTCATAGTGACTGGCCAACTGGTTGTTCTGGTCGTTTGGTCGTAACAGTTGCTTAGGCTTTCATATATATAGATGAAGAATAGTAGTAACAATCCAGAAAGATAATGTTTGAAGGTCTGAGTAACAGGAAATTGGGTTCTTCACAAATAGGGGATACTGATGATACAAATAGAACCATTCTGGCTCTCACATAATTGTTTTTGGACATAGAAAATATCAGATTTTGCTTCACAATAACCATTGACATATCTAAAATCTAATTTTGATTTTATTTTTAATTCAAAATATCTACCTAATCTTAATGTTCAAATTAAGTTGTTTCGTTAAAGCCTAATTTTAAAATAGAAATACATGAATAGAAGCCCTAAGAACTTGAACGTCAGAAAATATTTTCCAAAGTAAACTTTTTAGAGCATCCATCCTTGCTTGATACTTAAACCATTAGTTACTACCGCACACCTACTTGAATGTCTAAAAGGGGAAAACTGATCGATCAGACCAAGTGTCAGTGAGGATGTGGAGCAGCTGGGCTTCTCACATGCCGCCAAAGGGAATGTAAAATGGGGCAGCCACTTTGGAAAATAATTTGGTAGTTTCTTTAAAAGTGAAACGTACTCCTACCATATGACCCAGCCATTCCACTCCTAAGTATCTACCAAAGATAAATGAAACCATTGTCTGCACAAAGACTTGTACACAGTTGTTCACAGCACCTCTCTCTGTAATCGCCGAAAGCTGGAAACCACTCACAGGTCCAGCACGTGAGCGGGTAGAGCTGTGGTAGAGCCACACGGCAGAGGACTGGGCAGCCACAGAAAGGCATGAACTGTGGATACAGGCAGAAGCTCCGCCCCATTTCACGTTACCTCATAGTCTTGGCTCCTCATCCCGTATTCTGCACTTGCGTGGCGATGGTCGTATATTGGGTTTGCTCGTTTATTCACACAAATTTATTTTCGCTTTGGAGTTTTCTTTAGAGGGAAAAAGGGCTAATAAAAAAGCTGGTTTTATTTATAATAGTAAATAAGCCCATACAGTTGGCTTCTCAGTGGCTGTGTCTTGCTCTGAGGCCGATGTTTGTGCTCAGGGAGAGTGATGCGTGGTCCTCGTTCTCCTAAGGTCAAGTCCATCCTGGACAAGAACGAAGAGGAGCTCTCGCAGGTGGTGAAGTGTCGCGATGCGGCGCTGAAGGAGAGCCAGAAGCTGAAAGGGGACCTGGAGGCCCTGGAGGAGAGGGAGAGCAAGAAGGTGGGCGTCCTGCCGAGGGGTCGCTGAGGAGGCGGGGCAGCTCACAGCACATGCCTCCGTGCCTGTCACTTTAGTGAGGACTTTTTTCTTTAAGAAAACTTTAGAAGCGCTTTAAAATGTTTTCCTTAAAAACGCATAATTCCACTCCCAATATTTTTCAACTTCCTGTCTTAATCAAAAGAAAAAGTCCTATTTTTTTCTGTTGCAGCACGTCTGATCTTGGTAATAGCCTGCCGCCTCTTGCTTTATGAACACAATATTCACAGCTACTATTTCTTGTTAAATTGTCACTCATTGCTCTCGACTTCAGCAAGGGTGAGCTCTGTGAAAACAGGTCCCATCCCCAACGTCTCCGTGACAGCAGTGCTGGACCGGGCCTCGCCCCTCCCCCTTCCCCTCCTGGTCTTCCATCCGGAGAGAATGCTGAGCAGGGCCCGAGCAGGCCAGCCAGGTTGTTGGTCCCAGTGTCTGTAGCTAGTATTTGTGCTGTGTGACAGGCCAGTAGTCAGGAAGCACTTGAGAGCTCTCGGTAGGATCCATGGGATCTGAGGTCTAGTTTTCTTCTTCTCAAAGTCACAATCACTTAAGAAACAAAATAAGAGTAAAATGTACTTTAATTATTCCTCTTAGCATCCTACCGTGCTGGTTCCCATACGCCTTTCCTGGAAGTAATGGGACTCGGCAGAAAGAACCAAACATCTTTCCCTGGTCTCATTTCCTGTTAGATGGGGACCTTTCAGCGACAGCTGGCGGAAGCGAAAGAAGACAACTGCAAAGTGACAGTCATGCTGGAGAATGTGCTGGCTTCTCACAGCAAGATGCAAGGCGCTCTGGAGAAGGTGCAGATGGAGCTGGGGCGGAGGGACTCGGAGATCGCAGGCCTCAAGAAAGAAAGGTGCCGGCGATGGCTTTTCCGCTTTTCCTTGTAATTTCCTGCTGCGCTGTAGTGAGGAGCAGCGAGATCAGACACCAGTCAGTTACACATTTCCTCTGCACACCACTGGTGATGCTGAGGAACTAGTCTAAAGTTAGGGGAATCTGGAATTTGAAACCAACATGATTTCCAGAATTTCAAAATTCTTATATTTCTGTAGTGATAGGAAGTTTTAGAAATTCATGTGATCTATTATGTTTTACCCTTGCTGTTTTCTATGCCTTTAAACTTGTCCTTGGATCTACAGAATTGTAATGGTCAAGGTAAAAGCTAAGTGCCTACTTTAGTTTGGATTAATTATCCATTTATTAGTGTCCCATTTAAAGATTAATAATTATTTTAGATGAGACATTCTGAGAACTACTTCTATTCTGAGAACTTCTAGCCATATTTTATTAGTAAACTCATTTGAATGTTTCAAATATTACGTAAAAGTTTCCCTTTTAGGTTAATGAACGAAAGGTCTGATTAGTAAGGCCTCTGCAATATATTATAATGTGCATATTGGAGGTGCGTGTCGCCTCTGTGTTATGAGCGGACGAGTGAGTTTTATAGTCTTCGTTGCGCTCATCTTTATCTTTTACATATTATGAATGTGCCTTCAGCACTTACTGGTAAAAAGAAATTCAAGGGGATGGCATTAAAAACAGTTTACCAGTCACAGTAAAATTCTAGGTACCTGGTGTATTTAGAAGCAGAAATCTTGACATCAAGCCAATTCATGTACAAGTGATAGTATGAATATATTCATTCACTGGTACAAAACTGTATGTAATTTATATGTTATATATATGTTATAAAATTACCAGACCGTAAGTTAATTATTGACATGTGTTGAGAGCTTAATGCAGCAATTTTCAACCTTTTTCACCTCATGGCAAATGTAACCTAATTACTAAAATTCTGCAGTACACCAAAATATGTATTTTTTGCCAATCTCACAAAAAAGTAGGTCTCATTTTGATTCATTCACATAGGAAAGCTGTTTTGTATTGCTTGTTGTCCTTTTTTATTGGCAGTCTAAGGGAAAAGAGGTCAGTGCCCGGGCTAAATAGGCAGGTACTGCATGTCTAAAAAATTCTTGTGGTACAAAAAAAAATTAAAAGTAAAAATTCATAAAGAACAAAAGAAAAATTCTTGTGTCCCATCGGTTGAAAATTGCCGATTTAATGTATCCAGCCAGACCTGCCCCTAAGTGGGGAGTTTCTCATCGTAGGAGCCTTCACTCCTCACCAGAAGCTGAGGCTCCTGGTTGTCCCCAGCTCCCCGATATCCTGGTCCGCAGCCTGTACGTGCCCTGGGCTTCCTGGGAGCGGCCCGTGGCCAGCGTGTCGCTCCGGGCTCTCCCCTCGTCACGGTCTGTGCTTCCCCCGCCAGGGCGCTCAGCCAGCAGAGGGTGCAGAAGCTGGAGGCGGAGGTGGACCAGTGGCAGGCCCGCATGCTGGTGGTGGACGCCCAGCACAGCAGCGAGGTAGGGGCGCGTGAGAGCGATACGCTGACGTGGTTTCACTGGCTCTTCCTGTGGTGGGAAAGGGAGGGAGACCGCCCGGTGCATGTCCTTTCCATTCCGGCCTGAGTTTGGACAGTGACATTTCTCAAATAGGAAATGGGCCTGCAGTCTTACAGGGAGTCGTTTATCGGGAATCCCGGACCAAAATGATGCCTAGTTCTTTTTTGCCTTCTATGTTTCACATTCTTTTCATTTATCGGCATAAATGTATGCAGAAGTTAAAGGGCTTGGAGAATACCTTTACCCTCCTGCAGAAGTAGCTAGAGCCCTAGCCGGCGTGGCTCAGTGTATAGAGCATCAGCCCACAGAGTGAGTGGTCATGGGTTCGATTCCAGTCAAGGGCACATAACCAGTTGCAGGCTCGATCCCTAGCCCTGGTCAGGATGCATGTCGGAGGCATTCAGTCGATGTCTGTCTCTTACCTTGATGTTTCTCTGTCTCTCCTCCCTTCACTCTGTCTCCCCCTCCCTTCTACTCTCTAAAAATCAATGGAAATATATCCTCCGGTGAGGAGTAACAAACGGAAAAAAGGAGCCAGAGTGAGTGATTCCACTATTAGGAGGACACATCCTCACGTGTGTGCTCACAGGTGTGCACACACCTGCAAATGTATCTACACATATGCATGTGTATAAACTGCACATGGATGTTTCATACGAATAAGCTTTTTCTGGAAGGTATGCAGGAACAGTTGCCAGGTCTCTTCTGTAAAGGCAGTGAGACCAGAAGGTCACAGGATCAGGAAGGTTAATTTAACGACTTAGAAAGGAGGATAAAGCAGGTTGGCTGCAAAGCTCTTCAGTGACCAGTACCCTTCCCATTGCCTCCAAGCGTCCCCGAAGCAATGTCCATCGCAGCTCTCGCACGTATTCCCGGCATCTGGAATCTCTGCTGATTCCAACGAAGGACTGTGTGGGCGGCACTTGATGTAGGGCAGGGAGTGGCTGCAGGTGCTATGGACGGTGTGCGTGTCACAGGGGAATGAAACCCGCTTCTCTTCCAGGTGGAGCCCCTGCAGAAGGCTCTGGATGTCGCTAGAGACGACAACAGGAAACTGGCCATGAGCCTGGAGCAAGCGCTCCAGACAAACAGCCACCTGCAAACAAAGCTCGACCACATCCAAGAGAGACTGGACTGCAAAGAACTTGAGCGGCAGGACTTGGAAACCTGCAAGTAAGGGCAGTGCCGTCACGGGGACCGGGGGCGCCCGGGGGGAGCAGTGCGGCTCACTCACACGTTCACACCTGTCCTCCTGTGGAGCTGGTACCCCCGGCTGGGCCTGCCGGGAGCCCCACAGCCGAGAGCAGCAGGGGCCGGCTGCCTGGGTCGCTCATGTCCAGCTCTGCCCTTGACGGGTATCCAGCTGCTTCTCCATGCAAAGACCAAGCCAAAATGGCACGGATACTGGTTAGAGGGGCCACTGGCATGTCCCTGCCAGCCCTTTGCTGACAAAAGCTTGTGTGTCCTTCAGAGCATGACCGGGAAAGGGAGTGGCAGGAGCCGGAGGGCTCGTCCCAGCCAGGAGTGGGGTCTGTCCAGGCAGATGTCAGTCAGTGGCCTCTGTTTCGGCCTGAGATGATTAGGTCAGACCCATCGAGTTCAGGCCACGCCACTCAGGTTTTGTCTTAACTGGGTGTAGGTAAATTGATTGAGATGGCAGTGCGTGCCATGAAGATGTGCACCCATGGGAATGCGTGTGCACGTAGATCTGCATTCCTCCCGGCTAGTGAGCATACGGGCATCGCAGACAGGTCTGCGCCAAAGCAGGGAAGGCGCTTTTCCTGTTGTGCGCGTGTTACATTCCGTGTAATGCTGATTATTGGTTAAAACGAGCGCGTGTCTCGTGCTTTTGGCTGGGCGTCTTCCTAGGAAGGACTGTCCGCTGCAGGGAAGGCCTTCTTTCCCTCTTTTAATGAGCTCAGGTCCGTGAGGCTCCCCGGGTGGCTGATCTGCTCACTGACCCCCTCCCCTCCTAAGCTGACTTCTAAAGGGGATTTCTCCTCTGTCCTTAAACAGAGAGCGCATGACCGAGGAATCCAAGGTGGAAGCAGAGTTGCACGCTGAGCACGTGGAAGCTCTGAGAAAGCAGTTTCAGACCGAGCGAGACACCGCCAAGAAGGCGAGCCAGCGGGAGGTGGCCGAGGTACGGGCCGGGGCACCAGCTCCTGCGCAGTTCTTCTTCGGCTCTTTTAATCCCCCTGACGTCAGGCCGTCCTGTGCTGTTTGTAAACTGCCACAACACCCGCTTCTCATGCTCAGTCTCTGCCAGCTGAGGGAGGGGGGTAAGGGCACTGCCCCCCGCGGCCACAGCCACCAGTCTCCGTCCACTCCCTCCTCGGGGCACACGGAGACGCAGGGAAGCCAAGGTCCGTGCTCGCTGACCCTGTTCAGTGGTCGCCACTCTCCACGGGAGACGGGGAAGCACCAGGGGACCCTCCCTCCCCGGTGGCAGAGGCTGCGTGAGCCTGAGGATGTGAAGTTAGGGGACGTCTGGGCTGCAGGGAAGGGCCGCGGGATGGAGACGGGCAGAGCTGACAGGTGCCTAGTGAGAGGGCGAGCAGAGCTTGGTGACACGTGAGCAGGACGTGTGAGCAGATGAGGACACGTCTCTCTCGGTCCGAGCAGACTGGGAAATGTCTGCGAAAGCGGCATACACGGGCCCGGTGGCCTGACCACCGGAGCGCGGCTGTGAGCCAGGAGTGGGCGCGGGAGGCGGTGATGGTGTGAGCACCGTTCTACAAGGCGGGCTGAGCGCGCTGGGCAGTCGGCAGGAAGGAGAAGTGGTTAGGGCCCAGCAGAGCGTTCTGTGGGGAAGAGAGCAGTGAAGTAAAAAAGCCACTTTCACAGAGAAATCGGACACTGCGTGTTGTATCCTGAGCACAGGGGAGGGAGGAATTAAAACAACTGTAAGACTTGGTTGGGTAGCTGGTCTGTGTTTTGCCACATTCGGTGCACTGAGCAATTGCATTTTACTGAGAACATTCACGAAGTCGATTTCAACTATTTCTGTAGGGCTCTGTAAATTGCAAAGCACTGTGTAAATAAGTTATAAAAAGAAAATTGTGTGGAAAATAAGGTGCACTGACATTAAAGGCACCTGTAGTCAGAGATCGTTGTTCAGGAAGCCCTTTTAACAGGATGGCGAACGTGGGAGACCGGGAGGACAGGGGACCCCGGTGAGCCGCTCCCAGTCCCCGCTCCGCCTCCCAGTAGCCGTGACTCACCTGCTACCTGTGCGCGTGGCTCACTCGGTCAGTTTTCCTGATGACAAAGTGGAAGTCATGGTGCCGACTTCCCAGGTTTGTTGTGGGGGTTAACCTGGAAATACACGGGAAGCGTTCATCACGGTGCGTGGACACGGGAAGTGCTGTGTAGACGCTGGCTTACCCGCTTCGGAAGGGCTGTGACGGCGGTGTTGAGGGGCGGCCAGCAGGTGGCTGCTGGGGAGCAGGAAAGGGTCGACACTGTGGCGTACAGTTAGGCTCTGAAGGCAGGAGCTCGTGCAGAGAGAAGAGGTACGAGCACCCGACTCCCTGCCCGCCACAGGGGACGCCCCTGCCCAGCTTCTCTTCCTCCTGCACATCCCGTGGCACTGACTTGAGGGCACGTGAGGTGGAGGGGACTCTGTAAGATACTGAAGTAATTTTTAAAGATAAACAGGCACCGTAAAAACGGTAAGAGTTCATTTGAATGAAAATCGATTTGACTCGGGGCATCCAGTCTGGCAGAAGGAGCTCCGGGGAGCGGCGTGCCGGACTCTCCGGGCGGGAGGGGCCGTGACCGGGGAGTTAGAGGCAGAAAGGCGGGCCGGTTGCTGCGAGGGCACGTCCGTTGGGCACGGCAGGTGTGTCAGGCGGATCACAGGCCTGCCTAGTGTGGCCAGGTGGTTCTTGGTTAGGTCTACTTCCGGCAGAGCCAGAACTGGCATTACGTCGTGGTTCGGTGACCGAGCTTGGCAGACATGACTCCATTTCGGCCTGTTGACCGTTGGACAGTTCCCTCCTTGGATCAGACACAGGCTGACGGGGGACGTCTCACTCTGGTGCTGCTCCCGGCTGCCGGCCTGTGGAAAACACCGGCGTGACGGTCACAGGTCCCGACGTCCTTCTCCGAAGCTCTTGGCGGCGCTACAGTCGTGACTTGGGGTTCACGTTATCTAAGTCAGTCCCTCTTCTTCCTTTTCTATGTCCTCATCTCGGGGACGTGTGCCCGGTGGTGAGCAGCTGTGGCCGTGCGTGGAGGGACTCCAGTGCCAGGGCACTGCTGGGGTTCACAAGCAGGTGGCCCCGGTGTCTGGGCGCGTCTCTGAGCCGTGATCCTCGGGACCCACACCAGACCCTCTGGAAGGCGTCCTTCTCCGGCGGCTGGTTTGTGCAGCAGCGGTGTTGGTCCCAGCAGCTTCCCGGTCGTCTGTCGGACGGTAGTCGAGGGCTGTCCTACAGTCAGGAGCAGCCTTCCCCGAGAGCCTGGGTGCGGCTGGAGCGCGGTTTCAGCGCAGGCTCTGCCTGTCTGAGAGCACAGCCGCCTCTGCCTCGCTCCTGTCAGCGCAGGGATCTGCCGGGGACGCTCGCTTTGAACATGAATGGCTCCAGGGACGTCCCCTTGGAGTCGGGGCTCAGACTCGAAGGGTGGCCTCCACGGAGACCAGTAGGATTAGTGGTCTGTAGGCCACGCGGGTGGTGCATTCTGGGTACCCTTGCCTTGTGTCCTTTGGTACAGAACCTGAGGCGAGGTCCCCAGGTTTGGATTTTTGACGTGGGTTTGGAAATAACCCCTCCCCGTGGTTAGGGAGTCTGACACGAGAGAGAGAGAGAGAGGGGCTGAGTGTGTTCCAGAGAAAGAGGAGGTAACGCAGAGCTGCAGGGGCACGTCCACGGCGTCGGGGGGTTGGGGTGCCCACTGGGCAGGGGCCTGCGGGGTGCGGGCAGTGGCCTGTCTGCAGGCCAGGGGGAGGCAGAAAGCGGACAGTCCTAGAGACCTCATGTCATAGGGTTAGGAAAGGGCTGGGCAGAGGAGAGGAACGGGAAGAGAAGTTCTTGCTCTGGGGAGGAAGCAGGGTACCTCGAAGTCAGCTCCTCCTGGTCAGTTTGGTTTTGAGGTCCCCAGTGTTTGTCCACACAGGACCAGGGTCAGGTGGAGCCCTTCGGCTGTGAAACATGCACCGGGGTCCTGGGCATCATGTGACCTGGTCATGACCCCTGAGCAGTGACTGTGGCCAGGCCTGCGTGCCTTCTGTGCTTTGTCTTGTCGAGTTGCTGTATTGTCCTGGGAGGTCGGCTGTCACACACCTTTCCAGTGATGAACCTGAGGCTTCGGGAAGTTAATTACCCAGAATTCCTTGGCGAGTCAGTGGTGAGCTGATACTTGAACGTAGGTCTGACTCCAAAGCCGTGCTCTTAAAAGGGCAAGTGTTGAACTTGCATTTAAATGGTTTATCTGTTCTAAGGAAGACTGTGTTCTTTAAAGTTAAAAATTCTGAAAATCCCTTAGCGTGTTCCTCCACTAATTACTTAATCAGACACCATTGCTATTGCCTCACTGACCTTCCCTTTTGAAAGACAGGTTCAAAGAGAACACAGTGTAGGGGGAGAGGTGAGCATCGCCTGCTTCCTACGTGGAGGTAAAGATGTCACATTCCTGCGTTCACAGCTGAGGAAAGCCCTGGAGGACGCCAATTGCAGGTCCGTGGAAGTGTCGCGCACCAACCGGGAGCTGCGGCAGAAGCTCACGGAGCTGGAGAAGCTGCTGGCCAGCAGCAAGGACAAGATCAAGAACCAGAAGGCCCAAATCAAGCTCCACTTGTCGGCCAAGGCGAATGCTGCTCAGAACGTGGAGAGGATGAAGGTTGTACGACACTCTGTCCCCCTCACTTCCTTGGTCTCTCTGAAGACCTGGGGAGGATGGCTGCAGAGCACTCCCAGCCCTGTGCTCCCCGAGTGACAGCTGGGCCGGGACAGGCAGGTTGCCCTGGGGGACCGTCTCTTTCCAGCCACGATTCTGCCGTGTGTATGTGTGGTTTCTGTAGCTGCCAGGGTCACGTCCTAGCTCCCCACCGACCCTTCACGGGGACCGGGCAGGACTCTGCTCTGCGGGGCCAGTGGGCGGGGCGGGAGGAGAGCCCAGGAGGACTGGTGACTGATCTCTCGTGGGATTCTTTCTGTCACCCCATCGGCAAAGAGCCAGCTCTCCCACTGACCTCTCTCTGCTATCTCCTGTTTACCTTCAGCAAATAGAAATGGAATTGAGGCAAATGGAGCTAATTAAGGATCAGTACCAGAAGAAGAACTATGAGCAGGTAGGTGATTTCTAGGCTCTGCTTACCCTTCACATCAAACCCCAAACTTGGACCCAACTGTCTCCCTGTCTGTGCCCCAGTCGCTGAGCATCCAGAGATTTGTGTCCGAAATGACGAACCTGCAGAGGGAGATGCAGCTGCTGGCCAAGAGCCAGTACGACACCTCGGCGCGGAACAAGCAGCAGGAGCTGCGCCTGGAGGCGGAGCGGAAACTGAGGCAGGAGCTGGAGCGCCGGTGCCAGGTAGGTCAGACTCAGCTCAGGGGTGAACTCGGCCCGAGCACCCAGCGTCAGAGCACCCGGGTCTACTGGATCCTGAGGAGAGAGGCTGACAGGGGGTCATCTACACTGAGTCTTAGGGTCACAGTGTCTAGGGCAGCGGTTCTCAACCTTCCTAACGCCGCGGCCCTTTAATACAGTTCCTCATGTTGTGGTGACCCCCACCTATAAAATTATTTTTGTTGCTACTTCATAACTGTAATTTTGCTACTTTATGAATCGTAATGTAAATATCTGTGTTTTCCGATGGTCGTGACCCACAGGTTGAGAACCGCTAGCAGGGTCGCCTAAGACCATCGGAAAACACAGATATTTACATTACGATTCATAACAGTAGCAAAATCACAGTTATGAAGTAGCAACAAAAATAATTTTATGGTTGGGGGGCACCACAGCATGAGGAACTGTGTTAAAGGGTCGCGGCGTTAGGAAGGTTGAGAACCACTGGTCTGGGGAGAAGCCTGGCTTCAGCTCCGGCACATGCGCCCCGTTTTCAACTGGATAAAGACGAGTCGCTTTTTCAGTGACTAAAGCTCACCTGTCAAAGTGCGAGTCCCGCAGTGAGATTTCTGAGCTGAGCCCGGGTTGGCGGGACTTTGCGCCCGTGGCTCCTCCCTGTGGCCCAGATACTCCTTTGCTGTCCCAGGACCTGAGCTGCTCCCACCCTAAGGCAGAGCTGAGCGTCACGTCCCCGGGGAGGGCCTGGGAGGCATCGAGCGCCTGTCCCCCGGCAGACCCTCCATGAGAAGTAGCCCTCCAGCCCCTTGGTTCAGGAGAACCCGTGCTCAGAACCAGCTGTGGTCACGTGCGCACGGGCGGGTAAGCTGAGCAGGGCTTTCAGCTGGCACGCGGGCAGGCCTGAAGGCAGACGGCACCGTGCACTCCGTGGACGGTGGCTCACTTACTCCAAGGTGGACGCCTTTTGGTTGATGCGGTCCGTTGGACTGTGTAAAAGTCTCTGTGTCACCTTTTCAGGAGTTGGAGGAAACTGTCAGACACCTGAAGAAATGTAAAGAGGTGACGGAGAGCAAACTGAAAGAAGCCAGTGTGGAGTCGGAACAGGTAAGGCAGGGCCGACACGGCCACCTTGCCTCACACCTCAGTCAGCGTAGCCCTTCCTTAGCCTCCGCGAGGCGTGCAGCAGGCAGGGGCCGCCGCTCAGGCCGGCTCTGTCATGAGGCGGAAATCGCTTTTAGATTCAGATGGTGGGTCCCGAGGAGAGAGACTAGAACGCTGAGGCCCCAGTCCCTCCCCTAGCGAGAGGGGAAGCCGGCCGGTGCGGGCTGAACGCTCCGCTGTGTGACGTGAACCAACGAGGGGGAGCTTTGTTCAGTCTCTGCCTGGAGGTGTGAACTGCTTCCTCTGTTCTCCTAGCTCCACTTGGCTTTTGGAAGGGATTTAAAGTCATACATTTTTAGAGCTGGAAAGGGTCTTTGAAATCAGTCTCCCACCTCCACCCTCACTTTCCAGATGAGAAAACAGAGATTCTTAAGCTTAAGGTATCACGTGATGTTGCTTTCAATTGGCCACGATTTTCCCTTCTATAGCGTTAAGTTAGATGGAATAAGAAAGAGACTGTGGCCTGCGACACAGCTGAGTGAATGCCAACTGGGACCCCAGGTGCCTAGGAGGCTGCCTCTGCTGTGAGCGCCTCAGTGTCGGCCAGGGTTAAGCCTACAGCTGTTATTGATAGATGGCTCAGCTAAGTTTCAATACATGCTAGCTGCCTTCTCGTTCGCCATGCAGGAGGAGACAGGATGCACAATGCCATTCCAAGCATCTTTCTTCCACTCCTGGTAAAAGTGCTGGAGAAAGGTGGGGTTCGGTTTGCTTCGGGGGGTGGGGCTGGCACTGTCACCAGGAGGCACACAGACCTGGACAAGGCCTTAGCTTTGTGGCTTTCTCAGCGTTAACACCGAGGGGAGCTCTCTGTCCTGCCCCTGCCCACCTGGCTACCACAGGACAAAGCCGCCCATTGCTGAGGACCTGCTCCACGCAGGCGCCAGGCGGGGAGCGGGGGGAACGAGCCAGAGCCCGCTCTCACGCACGTGCCTTCCCAGGCAAGAGAAACGGCCGCTCGGCACTCAGCATCAGACGAAACGCTGCCCACGGAGCAGTCCAGGGGACAGTCCTTTCACTCTTCCTCCAAGGAGAGGTTCTGCCCTTGTCGCGAAGCTCCTCCTTGTAAATTCACATCTGTTGGCTCTGCCTTCGATACCAGTGTCCCAAACACTCAGACCAGTGCCAGGCGTGTGTCAGCACTCAGCAAGTATGTCAAATACGTGAATGCTGCTTCCAGTTCGTCTTCACAGACAGACTGTCCGAGGGACTGTGCTCTGACAAAGACACTGTGGACGTGTGTGCTTCTGAGCTAAAGTCTAAGATGTTTCTGAGAAAGGAAATAAAAAAATACTACGTACAGTAAGCTGGTCCCATTTCCCAGTAATTCATTCTATTACTTTCATAAAGCACAACAGAGAAGTCCAGGCTTTACAGTTGAGGGACTTTGGGAGAACCATTTAGTCTTAAAAAATAAAAGTCTAAATTTCAAAGCATGGCTTGACATTTTAATCTTGAGCGCCATCTTGGACGTCATTCTTATTTTCTCCCGGCTTCTGTCTTGCCTCCGTCCACACGCAGGAAGCACTGAGCAGGGCGTGAGAAGCAGCAGGCCCGCCTGCACTCTCTACTCCTCATTGCAAATGACCGTCCCACCTAGAGCAGGTGTGCGATGCACATAGGTGCCAGGACCTTGCAGTCAGGTTTGGGTCTTGCAGTCCTAGGAAGGTCTCCTGAGCTAACACACGAAGACGTCTGTTACTGTCACTTTAACCATAACATTCCTGTGCTCAGATAACAGCCAACCTGGAAGAGGCTCACCGCTGGTTTAAGTGCAGGTTCGACGGCCTACAGCTCGAGCTGACAAAAAACCGGCTGCAGAGGCTCCCCCAGGAGAGCAGGTGCTGGGAAGAGGTGGGCATCTCGGCGTGGCTGGCTCAGCAGTTCTTACGTTTCTCATCACGGACGCTCTCTTCATCAGCTCCCCTCTCTCTAATCTGTGGCTTTCTCTAAACTACTGCAAGAAAAGCAGTGAACTAAACGTTTCCTACAAGCCCCACCTCCCCAACTGCCCTGGTTAGCACCACCTCGAATAAATAAGACAGAGTTTGAGCAGTGCTAGGTGTGATCTCTTCCCACCAGGACCCAGACCAGAGGCAGGAGGCCATCGCCACCCAGTCGATCCTGCACCGGTGGGAGAACAAGCAGAACCTTAGGCTTATGCCCAGGAAGTACCACCCTGAGCTGGAGAGGAAGTGACTCCCTGACCGCGAGGAGCTGCACCCACAGCCGCGCCGGGACCCAGCCAGCGCCGGGCGGGCCTGCTGCCACCGCCCCGGACACGACGTCCACGGGGCTGAAGACTTGGACCTGAGTTTATCCCTTTATGAACTCCTGACGATCAATACAAAATCACCCATCTTTTTCTTTCCCCGTTTTCCACCCAATAAAGTTATATTAATTTGTGTATGATAATCGAGGCTGTTGCTGTTTTCTAAGTACATTCTATCAAGAAGCACTTGGTGAGGTTCTCTGTCGGCACCTCGACAGGACACTTGGTTTCCGGAACTGTCCCAGCCTGACTTCCAGTCACGTCTTGGAAATAGAATCACCTGGAAAATGGTAGGAGCTGGCCAACTGTGTTGTAGGGTGATTCCCAGGCACCATCCGTGAGACCAGTGTCTCTGCTTACGTAAGGGCTCTGAGCGTGTGAGTGCCCGGAGGCTGTGGGCACAGGAGGTCAGTACAGCCGTCCGCGGCTGCGGGAGGCGCTGCAGCATCGCGCTCCCCGGCAGGAGCAGTAAGCCGCTCGCTCTGTTCCCAGCCGTGAACGGGAGAGAGCTAACTACGCACATGGTGGCACCGAACCGGGCTCAACTGCCGCTCGGGTAATGGCAGCCACTGCTGACACCATCGGGCCCAAGTCAAGTGGGCAGCTAGGCAACCGGAGAGGATGTCCGATACAACTTCAGAAGCTGCCGAGCCCAGCAGGCAGACTGTCTGGTTCAGAAGGACAAGCTGAGCTGCTTGCCGTGGTGGCAGAGCCGGCCGCTGAGCCTACGGAGCAGGGGGTAGGGGGCGGGCGCCTCTCTGCCAAGGCCCATGGGATCTTTATAACGTCACTCCCAGGCCAGACCAAAGACCAGCTTGGAAAGCAGCCTGCTCCATTTGGTCAAACATTTCCTTAGCTCACCCGACGCCTTGGAGGCCAATGATTTTGTGGGCCTTACACGGCCTGCGGGCCAGACGCTCCCACCTGTTACGCAGGGTTTGGGGAAACATGGATGTGAGCATTGGAGGACTTCTCAGAGAGAGGCTGAGTGTTCGACATCCTCCGGAGAAGTGTCGTTACCGCGGTGAGACTCGGTTAACTGGCTTTCAGAGCAAGTTGACTGGAGCGCGTGGAACTTCCCGCAGTGAGGGGCTCTGGCGGGACGGTGCACGGTGAGGCTCTGGCGGGTGGGACGGTGCACGGTGGGACGGTGCGATGGTGCACGGTGGGATGGTGCACGGTGAGGCTCTGGCGGGTGGGACGGTGCACGGTGGGACGGTGCACGGTGGGACGGTGCACGGTGGGACGGTGCACGGTGGGACGGTGCACGGTGGGACGGTGCACGGGTGGACGGTGCACGGTGGGACGGTGCACGGTGGGACTCTGGCGGGTGGCACGGTGGGATGGTGCACGGTGGGGCTCTGGCGGGTGGCACGGTGGGATGGTGCACGGTGGGACTCTGGCGGGTGGCACGGTGGGATGGTGCACGGTGGGGCTCTGGCGGGTGGGACGGTGCACGGTGGGACTCTGGCGGGTGGACAGTGCACGCTCACACACCAAGGGGCTCACGCACAGGTCCAGAACGGGCTCTGATGGCTGTGAGTTCCCAGACGGTCAGGACAGCCGTGTGCTGTCCATGTACTGGGAAGGGGGAGCAGTTGACGCTTCGTGCCCCTTGTGGTTAGGATGGTGGCTCTGAAGAAGCACGTAAGAATGAACGGACATTAACTATTGTGTTAATCCAGGAACAAGACACCTCTCCTGTTCATTTGGCTAAAGAATTTAAACTTCCTTGTTGAGTCTCCAAAACTGGGCCAGTTATTTAGAGCAGCGGCCGCCAACCGGTGGGCCGCAGACCACTGCGGGGCCGTGAGGTCCGAAAGGTTGGCGCCCGCTGATTTGGGGTCTCCCAAGTGAGGGAGCACATCTGTGGATGACCTCCAGTGGTCTAACGCCTATGGGATCGTCCCTTCAGACATTCTGTAAGGACGTATAGTTAATTGAAGGTTTGGGGGAGTCATAACCTTTAAACACCCAGAGATGGGGGGTAAGATTGATGTTATTTAAGGCTACAAACTTGCAAGTAGGAAATAAGCCATAGAAACGTAATGCACAGCACAATGATAGAGACAACGTGTTGTACTACAGTCATCAAACGTGCGTGGAGGCTAACCATTATTCCAACCACTGAAAAGAGGATGATTGTGCCAGATGGTAAGGGAGTAAGTGTGGCTACAATGGCCATCATGTTACAATGTACAAACGTATAAAAGATGGCGGTGGAGTCGGCGGAAGCTGCACTCACCTCCTGCCCAGGACCCAGCAACCGGAGGCTAGACGTCTAGACGGAGACTGCGGCCACGCGCTTACAAAGGCGCCGCGTTGACACACGTGTTGGCCCGAGCCCACGTGCCGCTGTGAGTCTGGCGGGGTGTCTCAGCTGCACAGGTTCCCCCTGAGGAGCGGGGGTCCCAACCCCCCGCCCTGCCCCCAGCCCAGAGCCCAGAGCCGAGGAGGAGCCCGCGTGAGCTGGCGGGGAGTTTCTCCGGGGAGACGGGAGCCTGCTGGGACCCAGGGTCAATGCACAGGCTCTTTCGTGCAGACGTAGGGCTCAGCAGCTTAGAGTCATGGGAAGAGACTGGGTCGTGTGGCTCGGGGACTGGGCAGAGGGTGCAAGGTCCCTGCGCTCAGTGCCTCTCCACCCCACCCACACACCCCATCTTTCCTGGGGGAGCACTCCCTCCATGGGGCATCAGCCTGCGGAGTGCACTGTCCCCCCTCCAGCTTGCACTCTGCGGAGGAGTCGGCTGCAGTTGGGCCTCCTACCGGCTTTCTGGGAGGCTCTCGAGGAGGCCCGGGCGGACTGGGGGTCGCGGAGACCGGGCCGCTGCTCCGATGCAGGGTGCCCCCTCCATGTGGCCACGTCCCGGGCTGTCTGAGCTGGTAAACTTCGCCGGCCGCACCCTGACAGCTCCCGGAGACCCTGCCCCACCACAGACGGCTGCAGGCCCCGCACCGCAGCTTTGCTGAGGGGCCCGTGTTGCACTTTGCAGCTCAAACAGGCAGTTCAGGGCCGGTCGCAGGCAATGGCTCACCTTGGCCTGCACCAGAGTCTCTCCAAGAGGCCCAGAAACAACACCCAGGAGCGGCTTCAGACCACACTATCCCATGACCCACTAGCTCCACCAATGACACCCCAAAGGGAGACCTTGGCAGGCACCCTCACTGGGGCGCATTTCACTTCATGTGGTCAGCACCCCCACAGCAGCTCGTACGCTGTGGGCAGGGTCAGTCCTCATAGCCAGCCAGCCTGGGGGTCCACACCACCAGGGACGAGGTGAAGGAGACACAGGCGTCCCGGAAGCACAGAGCCTGAGGCTCACTGCAGCAGGAGGCTCACATGACCACACAGGGCATTCCCGGAGCACCCCGCTCAGTGTCAGGGAGACTGCGCCCACCGCTGAGCCCCGCAAGGCGTCTACTACATAAGGCCACCCATCAAGACTGGGAGACAGAGCAGGCCTACGTAACACACAGAAGCAGAGAGAGACAGAGAAACAGGCCCCAAACGAAAGGCCAGGAGAAATCTCCAGAAAGAGGACTAAATGAAATGGAGGCAAGCAACCTACCAGATCCTGAGTTCAAAGGCCAGTATTACCTGACACCAAGACCAGACAGAAACACTGTAAAAAGGAAAATTATAGGCCAATATTCCCGATGAACATAGATGCAAATATCCTCAACAAAAGACTAGCAGACCAAATCCAATAATACATTAAAAGGATCATACACCATAATCAAGTGGGATTTATTCCGGGGATGCAAAGTTGGTACAATATCCGCAAGTCAATTTATGCGATACATCACGATAACAAAATGAAGGATAAAAAACACACGATCATATCAATAGATGCAGAAAAAGCATTTGACAGAATTCAACATGCTATTATGGTAAAAACTCTCAGCAAAGTGGGGACAGAGGGAACATACCTTAACATAATACATACATGGTTCAATAGGGGGAAAAGGAGACATATGTAATACAAACGAACAAATGAACAAAAAAAGCCATATATGGTTAACCCACAGCTAACATTACACTCAATGGTAAAGAGCTGAAAGCTTTTTAAGATCAGTAACAAGAAAAGGATTTCCACTTTCACCACTTTTTTTTTTTTTAATCCTCACCTGAGGATATTTTTCCATTGATTTTTAAAGAGAGTGGAAGGGAGGGGAAAGACAGAGCTGGAGAAACATTGAATCGAACCTGGGACCCTTCAGTCCTTGGGTTGATGCTCTATCCACTGAGCCAAACCAGCTAGGGCCATTTTCACCACTTTCATTCAACATAGTATTGGAAGTCCTAGCCACAGTAATTAGTCAAAAATAAATAAACAAAAGACATCTGAATTGGAAAGAAAAACTATCATTATTTGCAGATGACATGATACTATATAAAAATAACCCTAACGAATCCACCAAAAGCTATTAGAAGTGATAAATGAATTCAGCAAAGTAGCAGGATGCAAAAATAAAATAATTAATATTATACACCAATAACAAACTAGCAGAAAGAATAATTAAGAAAACAATTCCATTTACAAATGCATCAAAAAGAATAAAATATCTAGTAATACATGTAACCAAAGGGGTGAAAGACCGGTACACAGAAAACTATTAACACATTGAAGAAATAAATTAAAGAAGATACAAATAAATGGAAGGATATACCATAACCATGCTCAAGTATAGAAGAATTAATATAGTTAAAATGTCTACTGGTATACTACCCAAAGGAACCTACAGATTGAATGCAATCCCTGTCAAAATACCAATGTCGTTTCTCACAAAAATTGACAAGTAATCTTAAAATTCATATGGTACCACAAAAGACGCAGAATAGCCATATCAATCTTGAGAAAGAAGGTATCACGCATCAAACTATCCTACAAGACTATAGTAATCAAAACAGCATGGATACTGGCACTAAAAACAGACGCCTTCCGTACGTCCCTAAACACAGCCCACCTTTCCTGCGGGGTTTCATGTTGGCCATAAAGAGGGGGAAGATTGCTTTTGATTATATCAAAATTCTTGAGTTTTACAAAAAGACAACATAAATACAGTGGAAAATACATTTAAAGACTTACATCCAGAGGAAATAAACAATGCCTACAATTAAATTTAAAAAAATAAGACGCACTGTTTAAAAAATAATGGGCAAAGGATAGGACAAAAGCAATCCAGAGGAGGTAAAAAAGCCAAAAGGTTAATAAACACATAAGAGAGATTTCAACCTCACCACCACCCAATGCAACAGCCATTCTCCACCTGCCGATGGGGGAGACCCTCCCGGTTTGACGTGGCCTGGGAAGCAGGTGTCCTCACACAGGGGCACGGCCACAGGGAGGACCATGTGACCACGCACACAGCCTGCCGTCTACCAGCTCCAACCACAAGCGGGGTCAACTCTTGGCTCCCCCTGTGAGGGCTGGCCCCGTCCCCACATCCTCCGCATCTCGGGGGGAACTAGCGCTTCCCCCAGGAGCGGGCCGGGCCTTCGAGTGGCTAACAGGACTCACAGCAGAACGTCAACGTGCCCACACGGCGACCAGCCTCTTTCCCCAAGCTGACCGACGACGGCCAGGACTGGAGGTGGGGACGGGGAGGACCCAGGCCCAGGAGAGGGGGGAGCTCCCCTCCCTTCCCCTCCCCTCCCCTCCCCGCCTGCAGTCACAGGACACCTCCCCTCCCCTCCCCTCCCCTCCCCTCCTGCAGTCACAGGACACCTGCAGGCTTTGCTGTTCTCCCGGAAACACAGTCAATGCGGACCGTCACCCCAGAGCTCACTCACCCCAGAGCTGGTCCTGCGTCCAGAGAGCGACTGGAAGGCAGCGGGTTTCCCGCTGTGGGTGGGCCCCGGCCACTCTGGATCCCGGCTTCCCCAGGCTCCAGGAGGCATCACTGCACCTGCTGGGCCTCCGCCCGGCTTCCCTTCCGGCACGTGGTGCTCCCTCTAGCCGCCAGCCCCCGCGGTCAGGGCGGTCAGGTCGGCGCGCACCTGAGCTGGAGATGCAGCCTCAGGCCTGGCCCACGGCACAGACGTCCCAGCATCGGTATCCCAACGAGACGGACCTAATCCCGTAAAGCGTGTTCCTAGCAAAGGACTTGTCCCACTGCCTCCAGGAACGGGGTTTGCTTAGCTAAGAAATGCTGTGCCGCGCCCAGACCCCTGGGCAGCCAGAACCTGAGATCAGGCCCAGACGCCAAGTTTGGGAGGAGGGAAACAGCAGCGCGCCCGGCCTCCGCGCAGCTGTGGTCAGTGAGCCCGAGGACCTGTTCACTGGCCTCTCCTCCCCTCACGTGCTTGCCCTCCCTTTTCTGAACCCCAACACCTGTCTTTCTTCAAATGCCGAGTGGTCCTGCTGATTCTCACCCTCCCCAGCTGGCTTTCCGTGGGTCCAGGACCTTCAGGTGGGGTTAGGAACTGTGCGTGATGTGCTTACCTCGATGTCCGCCCACAGAGTTTGATCCGGGCCGAACAGTGGGCAAGGAGCACACAGCAGGGCTCCAGGTGTCCTTTCAGTGCCCATGGAGGTCCGTGGGGGCAGAGCTTCCCGCATGTCATTGCTCAGACCTGCAGGATGCCCCATTTCTTTCCAAGTGAAAACAGGTGGCACCTGCCCTGTGTTCGGAAGCTGTCTGTGTCCCACTCACGTAGTCCTGGGAGGCAGCACATGTGGTTCACATTTGTTATCCTTTTCTGAGCCGTTTCTTCTTGTTTTGCTTATTTTAATTGATTTTAGAGGGAGGAAGAGAGGAAGGGGGAGGAGAGGGAGCGAGAAACATCAATTTGTTGTTCCATTGATTTATGCATTCATTGGTTGATTCTAGAGAGGAAGGGAGAGGGGGGGAGAGGTAGAAACATCAATGATGAGAGAGAATCATTGATCGGTTGCCTCCTGCACGCCCCCCACTGGGGACAGAGCCTGCAGCCCGGGCATGTGCCCTTGACGGGAATAGAACCTGGGGCCCTTCATCCTCAGACACTCTACCCACTGAGCAAACCAGCCAGGGCCACTGGTTGCTTCTTGTGTGTGCCCTGACTGGGGACCAAACCCACAACCTTGGCATATTGGGACGAAGCTCTAACCAGCTGAGCTACCCAGTCCGGTCGTCTGTTTTGCTTATTAAAAAAAGAAATACCACCACCTCACACAAAGGTGATCAGTCACTACCTCCCTCCTCTTCCTCGGTCAGGTAAGAGGAGCACCTGGAATGCAGGGCATGCAGTATCATGCCTCGCCCACATGAATCCCAATAAAAAGTTAATCTCTCCCCAAATTAAGCTTCATGTTTTGGAAAAGGTTAAAGGCTGGCACAACTGTATTAGAGGTACAATTCTAAATTTATGGGAATGTACTGCCACCTACTGCACATAGAAATTATTGCAGGAGTTTGTCCCTCCTGGTTTTATAATCAAGCAAATACCTCCAAGCGTAAGTGAATGTGTAAGATACGGTGCCGCAAATAGCTTGTAATGTAGACTGCCTTGTAAGCTTTCATTCTCTCAGCTGAAATTTTTTCATCTCTTCAATGTTCCATTTTGTCTTTTTTAAATTCCATTTTCTGCAGCCCTTTCATTGAATTTTGGCAGTTGTTTTTAATTTCATAAAACTCGTCTTCTTTGAGCATTCCTTTACAGCATCGTTCCCTATGTATCCAATATTTTCTCATCTGGGATAGTAATCGCACCTCATTTTCAGACTTTCTGCACTAGTTCTGCTCCCTTTGAGTGCCCCCCACATTTGCTTACATGAACCTGTCATGTCGGAGGCTTTCCTCAGATGTCCACGCCTGCCTCGCTCTCCTCCTGTGTGTCACTCGCCAATGCACCGTCTGCTTCCTGAGGAGCCTCCGGCCAGCGAGCTCCTGCACGACACAGTCCACGGAAGGAGAGCGGTCTCAGAGGGTCAGTGGAGAATTCACGGTGCCCTTCCTTCCTGTGGAAACAGCTTAAAAGCATCACTGCTAATGAAAAGCAAGATGGAAAGCTGGGGGACTTCTTTGGTGCAAACAGAAAAAAACAAGCAAGGGTAAAAAGTGGAACTTCTTATAGGGTACTAATAAATTCCTGGGGCTTAGCGCCCGCAACCCAGGCATTCTTTCTTACGGGGAGAATCTAGGGCACAAATGCAGCCGAGAAGGATGGAATGGAAACCTGGGAAAGGCGCTCCTGCCATTTCTCACCGTGGCTTCTCCTAACGTGCAGGCTTTACTTTTCTTCCGCAACAGAATGGGTTACCTGCCGGTCGGCCACAGGACAAGCACAGAGCAAGTTCCAGCCCCTCCAAGTTTCCCAGGAAAGGAGGGAGGAAGCTGGGCCGGCTAGATCGGTGCAGGAGCAGAGCCCGTGCTCAAGCGCTGTGACCGTAGAAAAGAATCCCACGTACAGAGTGGCACCAGGACCCGCCCATGGCTGAGGAGGTGACAGTGAGACAGTGGATATCAGCTTTTAAAGTGACAGCCCCAAGATGCTGTCTACAGGGCTTTTCCCAGGCTGACGCCCGGAAGCCTCCTTTTTCTTTCTAAAATACAGCCCCCCCCCCCCCATTTCTGCCATGAGTCTGCCTGAAGCAGGAAGTTCCTCTGAAGGAGGACCCGAGTAAGGGGAAGCTTGCTAGTGACCCTGGACATGCTGCTCAGTCTCAGATGTGAGACGGGATTATAATAATTACCAAGCACACGAAGTAACACACTTTCATTATAAAAATACTTTATTTAAATTACATATACATATACATGTGCACACAGAGGGACAATAACACTTTACTTATCACATACAAATCCTGCTCTCGGCTATGAATACAGTGTGAACAGCCCACTGCACTTCTGATTCTGTCTCAGGCTTATTTCCTCCCACCCTTGAACTAGGTTACAATCCACATGCATGTTTATAGCATTTATTTTCTCCTAAAAGAAACTCTAAAGTGCTGTTATTAAACCAACAGTATGTCTAACAAGTATTGTTATCTTAGATCCAAGAACATACAATACTTTATTCCATATATACAATCGCCAGCCCTCCTACATCCCTAGTGATCTGGAGATGGAAACCAGGCTATGCTACTGAGCATCATCCTCTCTTTTTTGTCAGAAAGCCACTGTCAAACACTGATAAAGCATTTCTTTAACCCTTTGCACTCGCTTGCTTTTTTCTTGATTCTTTTATCTAATGCTAACCGTGTCGAGTCACACTCAACATCCGAGTGCAAAAGGTTAAGCTGCCTCGGAGCACAGTGTTCTGAAGTAAGCCCAGCCTCCCAGGTCTCAGTCTACGTGGCTAAGACACATACAGATGAAAAGGGAAAAATTAACTCAATTATTTGTCTTCCTACCATTAACCATTTTAAATCGTTTTGTTACAGATAAGTGAATTGCATAACTGTGCTGACATCAGAAATATGTCTTTGCTTTAATAAGCAACCTTTTGCAATAGCAACAGGCACTAAGTAATAAATGGCTGACAATGATGATGTATGTAGAAACGTAACAAACATTTCTCACAAATAAACATGTGCTCAAGTCCTGTATTTAAGGAATTGTATTGAGAGAGCACATCTGTCTTACTGCTGTGTTCTGGTCTATCACAGTATCGGGTACAGAGCAGGCGTTTAACATACGCACAGATGAATAAACAGTATGAGAAATCAGTCTATTCCACTCCAAGCCACTCAAAAGTCACTTCAGTCCATTTCAGCCTGGGGACTAAAAATTGCTAAAGGAAAATGACAGGACAATATACAAAATCTTGTAGAAATAATAATTTTTACATAATTACCAAAAGATCATTATGAGCCCTGGCTGGTTTGGATCAGTGGATAGAATGTTGGCCTGCAGACTGAAGGGTCCGCGGTTCGATTCCCGATCGGGGCACATGCCTGGGTTGCAGGTTTGATCCCCAGTAGGGGATGTGCAGGAGGCAGCCAATCGATGATTCTCTCTCATCATTGATGTTTCTGTCTCTCTCTCCCTCTCCCTTCTTTAAAATCAATAAAAATATACTTTAAAAAAAAGATCATTATGGTATGTTAAATACAAAATACACATTAGATAATTCCAAAATTACCATTACTATTTTGGGGTTAATAATAAGCCTTGAGACAGAAAGTACTTATCCACACATAGCAGCTGCCCAATATCCCTTTCTTGGTTGAAGGGGCCTTAAATAACACAGTAGGTGTAGAGGAGCCTCTGAGCCATTCTAATATTCCCGCTGTTCTGATAAATGAGAGCCAAGTTGTAGGCAATATCTCTTCGTAAGTCAACCTGGTCAACCTCTATACCCTAGGGGGAAAACACAAATGAGTTACTTTTCTAACTAACAACCAGGGCAATTTTATGGTAAATAAACAGCTTTGTAAGTCTAAGTGTTCAAAAGCCGTTAAAATTCACAATACTAAAAAATAATTCTAAATTATGCATCTACCTTAGATATAATCATTATAGGAACTGTATCATCAAATATTTTTAAATGTCTAACCAGTAATTTAAGAAAAGGTCTCACCCAACTCCAGAAACAGTAAGGATTTAAGAGCAAAACAATGAAACCGCAAAAAAAAAAAAAAGAAATAATTGAATATGATAATATAGTCTTGGATAGGAAAGGCCATTCTAAGTATAACAGCAAAAGGAGAAACTATGAAGAGAAAGATTAAGAGACATGACTTCATAAAAAACATAAACCTTCTGCGTTTACAAAAATAAAGAAATTATAACACAAGTGAGCAGATGCAAAAAGGCCTGCACTGTCCAACACAGAGGCACAGAAAGAATGGGAAGGTCACAGACAACGAACTGAAAAGCAGCAAGAGGAAAACAGTTACCTACATGTACTTCTCTTCAGAAATTAAAATAAAAGGCAGACTTCAAACACAGATTATCATAGCACTGGCAACACTTGACCCTATACTACATTACCTTAAACAACAAAAACAAAAACCTACATCAATACTGGTCTTTCATCTTTAGAAAGAAATGTGTTAGTTACCCTTGAACTTGAAAATGAGCAATGACTATATTACTCAATATTCAGGCTTCAGGTCTACCAGCTCTTACCTGTAAGCCACAGGGCTGTCTTAGGATAACTAAACTGGTCAGAATCACAAGTCATGTATGTCCACGTGGTTGCTGATGGAGAATAAAGCCAGGATGGCAAAGAGGGACTTGTTGCTGAACATTATTACATGAATGGATTCATCAGGGAAAACACATTTTCACATGTCCGCTAACACTTATTTCACTGCCTGGACCACAGCTCTGAGCTGGCTGCACCCCTCAGTTTCTGAAGAAAATGGTACGATACCTCTATCACCATCGGAGGGAGCTCCAGGGCCTTCTGGTAATAGTGGATGGCCAGGTGGGTCAGCCCCAGCTGGTGAAAGCCACGGCCCATGTTGTAGAATGACTCCTGGCAAGGCCCACGCAGACTGAGGTAGCGATTGAGAAAGGAAAAGCCCTACCAAAAAGAGAAAGACAAGCAATTCAATACTTCACTCATGTGACCAGTATGAACCACTCTGTGCCAGGTGCCAGGAACACAAATACTGAAAAAAGACACAGTCGCACCCGAAAAGAACACCTGTCTGCACTCTGGTGTCAGTCACCGCGTGGTCAGCAGCTCTCCGGAGGGTGTAAGGAAAGAGCTTTTAAGCTAGGGATAGAAATATCCATAGAAAACAGCCAAATGTTACAACTAGCTGTCAAGGATCCAGCCTATAAAAACACAGGACATATGTGTGGCTCTATGGCTTCACACTGGCTTTTGTGGCATTGGAGGCCAGTCAACTTAAACTTTTGGTCTGAAATACATGTCTAAAAGCTTGAGCAGAATACAAAATCTGAGCCCTTCAATGGTAAGTTAGAGAGGTTTGTGCTCAGGAGCAAAGCCACTGGAATATACGTAACCTTCCTCAGTCAATGGAACCTTTCCGAAGTTACCTCTTAGGACCTTAGTGACCTCTAAACCCAAAAGCCTGGGTGGTGGTGTTTGCCCCTGAACGCTTCTGACTGAAAGGCTTTTGGAGAAAATGACTGCAGAGAGCATGCAGCCTCGTGGTCACAGCGTCCGAACAGCCGCTGTGCCTCTGCCTCTCCCACATCCACTCTCCCCTGTAATGCAGCCGCAACTTCGAGCATCCACCGGAAGTTACAAACTGCAGGGCAAGTGTCCTATGCGGTAAGTAAATAATCAAGTAATTTGAGAGGCTAGAACTTAAAATGTTTGACCTCCATAAGGGAGATTAGTACAACCAACTCCCATTACCCATTATCTCTTGTTTTACCTCTCTCCCTACATTTAAAACCTACTATTTAACTCTAAAAGTGATTCCAAATTTAGCTTCCAAATTACACTGAAGTACAGTAAGTCCTCACTTAATGTTGAGGTTCCGAAACTTTCAGCAATGACATGTAAGGAAACCAGTTCTATCAGAGGCCACGTGAGGTAAACCCGAGATAGTTCCCACAGCACGTCATCAGCATTATAATGAAACGACGCTGAACAAGACGTTATTCAAGGGCGTGCTATACATAAATTCTTATCCTACTGGGCCTAAAAACTTCATAATTTAACTATTTAATACTGAGTTAACCCATAAAAATTCCCCATCAAGTGTTACCTATGAACTCTGTAAGCTTCATGAGGACAAGGAATTCTGCCTGTGTGCTCACTCACTGCTCTAGCACAGTGGGTGTTCACTACACATCTGTCCACATCTGTTCACCTTATCAACAACTCTTCATTGTTTAGTACAGCAACAGCACCCAGTAATAAAGAAAAAGAAGCTTAGAGGAAGATGTAGACAAAGTATTACAAATAAATACCCCAAAAGGAAAAATTCAGGTTTTTAGGTGGGTTTTTTTTGTTTTACTTTTTCATTATAGAAAATTTCAAATACATAAAAGTAAAAAAAACATAATGAACCCCAATACCCAGTTTTAACCATTATCATTAGTTTAATTTAGGCATTCTTTTAGCCATTTTTTTTTTAAAAATTAATTAGCATATTCCCTCATTAGCTGTGGGCACCACCATCTTTGCGACAGCTGAGGGTCAATTCGCATATCCCCTCTTTATTAGACAGGATACACACACATATACAGGAGTACCTGTAGGTGTTGAATTCACGAGGGCTGAACAGAGGAATAGGGGGTTGGGAATTCCCAACACATGTATTAAGCAGGTGTTTGTTTGTTTTTAATCCTCACCCGAGAATATTAACTTTTAGAGAGAGAAAAACACTGGTACGATGCTTTTAGAGAGAGTTGAATTGAGGGATTTAAGCAAATCCACAACATGGATGTGAGAGAGAAACACCAACTGGTTGCCTCTTGTACGCGCCCAACTGGGGATTGAATCTGCACCCTAGGTATGTGCCCTGACAGGAATCAAACCAGCAACCTTTTGGTGTACAGGACGACGCTCCAACCAACTGAGCCGCCAGCCAGGGCATTAGCAGGAATTACTTTTGAAGCAGGATAACAAGCACATTAAGTTTATTCATTTTAAAAAAATATACAACCACATAACGAGAAGTCCAAATTAATTACCTGCACAATAAGAGCATGTCTCTTTAACACATACTTCTGAGAGGCCATGTGAATAAAGGTGAGGCCTATGCAGATGCTGTAGAGAGGCTCATGGGGGTGGGCGCGAAAGGCTTGCACATACTGGCCTGGAAAAGAGCAGTGGTAGCAGATGGTGTGACGAGAACATAGCTCCTTATTTCTTCAAATGTATTTACTCTAATACATTTTAAGGGTAAACAAACATTAGTGGTAGTTAACATACGCAAATTTCAATTTTTAAAAACATGTAACAAAATTAGAAGGATTTAGCCATGAATGTATCCTAACCATAAAGATTAAACATGAGTAACTAAAAATAACCTTCTTTTAGGTACAACTAGACATCTTCATGTGGAATCATACTTCCAAAGTAAGTAATTTATCAATTGTGATCATAAACCTAGCTTATGATCTTAAATCTATTTAAAGAGCAATGGAGGAATGTGTCTTTTGATTACTTCTTTTGGAAAATTATCTCTTTTAAAAAATCAAATGTAATGGACCATGGAGGTGAAAAAATAATTTTGTTTTTTAGATAATGGGTGTTGTTTTTATAAATGTAGCAACTACTTTGTTTTTCCTTAGAAAAGCTATATGTATCAAATAATAAAATAAGACTGGGTTTTGTGAATTCCATGTAACCCACATGTACAATTATCTCATGTCAAAGGCTTACCGATATGTGATAGGGAAATTTACATAGATTTTTCTTACAAAAAGATGACACATAATTTATCATATGCACAGATAAAACCTCTACTCCTCCCAGCTCCCATTCCGGAAGGAATGGCACCATCAAGTCTCTTTGGCAACACAGACGGCAGACTGCCATTTGGACTGTCTGTTCTTACCTTCTGTAGGTTCCTAAATTTAGAAAAATAAAATTAATCTGTATTTTCTATTTTCTTAATATTAAACTAACAATTCCAAAAAGCACACCCAGTGGAAGAGTTTCCATATCTGATGCTCCAACACCAGCCATACAGTTTACTCAGAAGTGCACTTGGCAACGCCAGCTTTTAGGAGGAGACACAGGCCTCACTTTAACTGTAAGCTTTTGGGTAGGTATTTTCCTACTTGGTTTCTTCTGATTCCTTACTATAGAACTTCGCTACACATGATTAATGAATTTTCCCTGCGTTTAATTAGCATTAGTAAGCACTATGTAAAGAAATCTTGAGATAAAGACTTTTCTCCCAAAGGAATAAACTATCAGCAAATCTTAAATCCTATTTTGTACTACAGCAAATTAAAATCAGGTGGCAAAAAAAAAAAAAAAATCAGGTGGCAAAATATCTATAATTAATGAAAATCATTTTTAAAACAAATACGCCTAAGTAAGGAGAATGGCTGACCTTTAAAATAAATTCTAAGACTTCAGCCTTTTTAATCCAAAACTTCATAAGAAAAAGTAATATTAATTATTATTATTACTAGAGGCCCAATGCACGAAATTCGTGCAAGGGGCTCAGCCCTCACAGCCCCAGCTTTGTCTGGAAGGTCGTTCAGCCACCCGGTCTAATTAGCATATTATGCTTTTATTATTATAGATTGCTAACACAGCCACTTACTGTATGTGCCAGGCAGTGTGTTAAGTTCTTTGTATTAACTCACTTAATTTCCACAACAATCTACAAGGGAGGCTCAAGTGTTCTCTCCGTTTCAGAGATGAAGAAACTGCGGCAGGGGGAGCGGAGGGAGGGTAACTCGCAGCTGGACTGCTGCTTGGAGCCAGGCTTCTGCACCCGAGGCCAGGCTCTCGACCAGGCCTCATCCTCGGCAGGGACCTGTGCCAGGACACTTACCAAGGGCGTGCTTAAAACTGCCGGACACGAAGGCGTTGTGTCCATTCAGGACGCACAGGGCGTGGTTCTCGGGGTGCTTCAGCATCAGGCGGAGACAGAAGCGGTGGTGCCGCACCTCCTGGGAGTGCATGGTGACCTGATTGAACATGTTCCAGAGGTGCGGCCTGCCCACATTCTCCATCACCATTATCCTGAAATTGAAGGACAACGTGAGGCAAAGAGAAGACCTTCCTCCTTGTAAGAATGAAACCCTTCAGTGCTGTCCCACCTACACTGCCATGTACCATCCCCCCAAAAGGACCACTGCGATTTATTTAAGCAAACCCTTTCACACACGGAAAGATTCTCCCAGCAAATGCAGAACTGAACCAAGTGGCTTAAGTTTCACTTTTTATCTCCCTTTCCACTACAGCTGCAGATCAATGAACACTGTAATAATAATGTGCGCTAGGCATTGTTAAAAACTTTATAACTCAGTTAATCCTTTCAATAATCCTATGAAGTGGTAGCATCATGATGTCCATGTTATAAATGGGGAGACTGAGGCACAAGAGGTTAAGTATGTGAGCGCACACGCCCTTATATATTGCCTCTGGGACTCACCAGTGAACTGAATCAACCAGTAGGCAACAGGAGAGCTAAAATAAACAGCATATTAACCCTTGAACACGAGAAACTAACTGGAAGGAAATAAGCCCTATCAAAGAATCTAGTTGAAATCAGCCACTGGAAAGTCACCTGATATAGTTGTATGCCTTTCTGAAATTTTTGTCCAGAATTGCAGCAGAAAGACCAAAGTATTCTAGTTCTTTGCGTTTTTGTTTGTCATCATAAAATGAACAGTATTCCAATGCAGAATCCACAAGTAACTCAGCCTCCTGAAATCGGGACAGCTCACACAAGGAGAATATGGCCTTCACCAGGAGGTTCCACCACTCCTCCTTGGTCATGACACTCGTGAGGACAGCAAATATTGCTGAAATGAGACCAATGGAGATCAGTTAGAATACTGTATGTATTTCCAGAAACAGCAGTATCAGAAAACAGCATCCCTATGACTGATGGAAAGGTAAATTTAATCACCACGGTCCAATGGGCCTAAATTCTTGCCAGCACTCTTGTGACAATGACGAGAAGGGGCAGAGGCCTGTTTCCACTCCGACTCCACCCCCTTCTGCTCTGCCTCCTGCAAATCTGCACTCACTCTGACTTGTCTACAAAGTCCAGCTACCTCCTCGGTGCTTCTCACGCCTGAGGATGCCCCGGCAGGACGAGTGTGCTTTCCAGGACTGAGGTCAGATGAGAGTCTGCACATACAGCGATTCAAATGTTTGCTCAGCAAAGGACCTCAAATCCACACTCTGAGATTCAGGTTGTCCTCGACCTTTTTGTTGTCTCGATTTTCTTTTTTGTTTTGCTTTAAAATTCTCTTTTCCTTCATTCCCTTATTTGTCAGTAAGATGCCTCCCTTTTATTTATAACCCTTGAGAAGTATCAAAAGCCATAAAACTTTTTTAGTCTTTAACCTAGTAATTCTCCCTTTGGGAAACTATCCTAAACAACTAGTCAAAAATATAGATACACCTATGGATATGAAGAGGCTCACTACATTTTTATTTATAAAAGAAAATTATCAGCCCTGGCCAGTGTGGCTCAGTTGGTTAGGCATCATCCCATGCACTGAGAGGCTGCTGGTTCAATTCCCAGTTGGGGCACATGCCCGGGTTTTGGGCTTCATCCCCAGTAGGGAGTGTGCAAGAGGCAGCCAATCGATGTTACTCTCTCATGGATGTTTCTGTTTCTCTCTCTTACCCTCTCCCTCTTTCTTTTTAAAAAAATCAATGAAAACATATTTGAAAAAAGAAAATGACCAGAAGCAACCATACATCAAACAAATAATGAGGGAATGGGTAAATAGATCATGGCACTGCTATTCAATGGACTATTACACATTCTTTAAATATAACTGCTACAAAGAGAATAGAGCAATATTAGAACATGGCTATGAGAAAACAAGTGAAGAAAATCAGAGAACCAAGATGTATGTAGCATTGGGCCTAGCTCATCCTATCCAGGCGCAGTGTAATGTGATCACTACCATAACAAAATTAACTAACAAAGAAAAACAACAGAAACTTTATGAGCATAAGAAATAATCAACAATGAGCCTGAAATGAGAAAATACTGAAAGAGAAAATAGGCAAGATCAGAATGGAGAAAATATGACCTAAGGAAACACAGTGCAAATCCCTGAGCTCAGAGTCCGTGAGCTGGAGATGGCAGACTGAGCTGGACAAGGAGCAGCTGCCCTCACTCTCCCAGGCAGCACCTTGCTGACCTTATATCCTTACCTCATCCCAACAGATTCAGCTCTTCCGGATTCTGAAACCCTGTCTGTGGCACACGGCCATGACGGTCACATGATTTAACAGCCCTGGCCCGTTTGGCTCAGTGTTTAGAGCTTCGGCCTGCAGATCGAAGGGTCACGGGTGCAATTCCCCGTCAAGGGCACGCACCTGGGCTGCAGGTTCCACCCCTAGTCCCATGTCAGGGTGCGTGTGGGAGCAACCAATCGATGTAGATCTCTCTCTCTCTCTCTCTCCCCCGCTTCCTCCCTCTCTCCCTCCCTCCTTCTCCCTCAATTCAACTCTCTCTAAAAATCATTGGGAAAAGTAAAATATCCTCAAGTGAGGATTAACAACAACAAAAAAAGATTTAGTAAATATCTACTGAATTAATAATTAAATAATTTTCTGCCAGATATCTTTAGTTTATAGCCTAGGTCTTTTCCAAAGTCTGTAAGTGATAACCTCACCTAAGCATATTTGATGCTTTTCCAGCTAAAAATAGATGCCTTTTAGAGTTGTTATTTGAGACTGAGTTAAAGCAACTTACTTTCAATTTCTATGACGATTGCTGCATTGGTCAGAAATGAATTTAACGAAGAATGGGACGTATGTCATTGCAGTGACTGGGCAAACACAGTAACCTGCACTGTCATCTAATGTTCACAAATTCCTTAAAATGAGGTATATTTTCTTCTTAAAGTCAAAATTAAAAACTTTACTTTTTTTAAACAGAAAAACTAAGCAGAGTTTTTCCTTTTAATTTTTTAAAAAAATTATTTACATATGGCCTTGCTTTTTCTTTAAACACCAAATAAGTTTATTATACTTGAAGGATTTCAATTAGAAAATTTCATTTTACTTGAAAAGGGTATATTTTCTATTAGCGTACTACTGTCAGGTATTACTTCTTGAGTCTTTTTATCAACTCAGCCAAGTTTTATGTAATAAAGCAAATGAAAAGTAATTACCTTTGGTATCACAATTTGCTGTCTCTTGGTCATTGTTGTCTGATATTTTGTCTCGTGACACTTTAATAAGGTAGAGATGCCGCTCTCCAGACTTGGAACTGGATATCAAACAGACTTGGGCTTTATTCATTGCTACCTGAATTAAAGATAATTTGACATTTTTTGGTCATAAAATTTTTAAAGAAAATCTATGAGCCACAAGTAACATAGGTGTGCCTGAAAGATTCTTAAGTAAGGAAAAATTCGACCAAGTTACTGTGAATATAAACATCTAAAAAAGATTGAATAGACATTTTTTCTTACTAAAGCAATTTGGGTCTTGTTACTCACAAAGAGGACAATTCATATCAATGTTATCACACACATAAACACCCACATACCGCCTCCCAGCAAAAATGCTCTACTCACACAGGATGTCATAACCTGGAAAACATTTTTGCAAAGTGAACAATTTTGGCATAAGGTAGTGTGTACTGGGCCAATAACCAGTAAAGCTGTGGTTCTCACTTTTCTAAATATGGACTAGCAAAGATCTTTTTCACTTAATCTACAGTTAAGTTTATACTTTCATGCAGACTTTCAATTACATAATCTCTAGGTCTTTTGTCTCTATCTGACTTTTACTTTGAGTTTAATAGAGTGAAAGAGAGTTATAACATAGCTATAACCTTTATTTAAGTCATTTTCTAACCATTGAAAGAGTCAGGAAGGCTACATAAAGATCACCACCCACCTTTAAAAGCATGGCTAACATGGTAAGCAGGGTGTCCATATAACCATACATTTTGCCTTGTGAAAACAGCAGAGTAGAACGATGAAGCAGTAACTTCAGCTCCTAAATAAATAAGCACACGACAGTCGGTGACAAGATTCCTTTACTCTCAGGTGTTTTGTCTTAGAGACCAAAGCTTAAGAACATTTGCTTTATGATCTTTCACTATAATTAGATGCATTCTTTTAGAAACTGCAATTTACAGTGTCTAATGAGTGGCTGAAACTTCAGACTCAAAATCATTTTCCAAACTCTGAACTTAATACACTGAAGTGGAGGTTGGTGTTAGCCGCAGAGACCTCCTGCACGAGGAGAGAGCTGGGAACCACACGCACCCGGAAAAGCTTCCTCCTGCGTCCGGCCTACCTGCTGCGCAGCGTTGGCGTCCTGCGCCAGCGTGTCTGGGTCGTACATGGGTTCCAGGGCTTCCAGCGCCCTCTCGGGCCGGCCCAGCTGCTGCTGCAGGGTGGAAAGGGAAATTCGCGCATCCAGATGCAGGGGGGCCAGCTCCACCACTTTGCCGTAGCTCTCAGCAGCGCGCTCCATGTAGCCCAAGGCCTTGAGGCATTCTAGGAGGCCCAAGGAACGCACACAAACATGAACTACACATTGCTAAGCTTGCCAACATTATTTCCCCATTTTTAAAGAAACCGTTTAGCAGTATCAAAAGAATTATAACCAAAATATGTATGAATATTTCTAGCACTTTAAAACAACTGTCGGCTCTAATTTCTACCTACTGATTGACCAATCCATTGAATTCCTAACTAAATTCAAATTGCTACAAAGATGTAATCAGCCTACACAGTACTTTAGGACTCTGCTTTGTTCACTTAGCATTATGCTTTCAACATTTTCCCGTCTTCAGCAGCATTTTGAATGATTATAGTAGCCAATTAAATAGATTATTTACTTAATCATATTATTTGACATTTAGGATATTTCCAATTTTTTTACTCTAAACTGCAGTAAACATCTTCATGTATATAAGCCAGAGCTCACAAATTGGTGGACCAATTTAACCTACTGATGTGTTTTGTTTGGCCACAGTGCTGTTAAAAACAATAAAGTGTACATTTTTTAAAATTAGGATTTTTTGAAACCCAAGTTACTAGCTTCTTATGAAGAATGTGGACTTGACAGGGCGAGTGCCCTCTCCCATGGCACATGAGCACTCGCTGGGGAACAGCCGCACCTCAGGCAGGACTCCCCTCCCCTCCCCATCCTCACCGTTGTTACTGCCGGCTCCTGAGCTCTGTGATCCCCAACCCCTCACCTCACTCAATTATTTCCTTGGGGTAAGTTCTCAGAGGTGAAGTGATTGGGCCCCATTCTTCAAACGTTATGCCAGTCAATCATTAAGTTCTACCATCTAAACTTGAAAACAAATCCCTGTAGCATTTCTCCTCTCCACCTAATAGCCACAGCACTTATTTAGGCCCTTTTCATCATTTTCCTTTTTCACTGCAATTATATGCTAAAATGATGCCATTGCCCAATTGCTTTCTCAAAGCTCAAATTCCTCAAATCCCTCCTATCACCTTTAGGCTAACCTCTGCTAATAAAGGAAGACTACTTACTATGGATGGATCATCACAATAGCATTTGTCCTTTTTTACTTTTCACTTTTAAAGGTATTTTGTTATTATGCTATAAGCATTAAATTCCTGTAATGATCTCTTATATAATGAGCCTGAATTTCTTTATGATTTTTAGATGATTCTGAGGTTTTATCTCCCACTCAGGTCAAGCGACACAGGCTCAAAATGTAAACAGCATGTATCAGCATCATGCTCAGCGTTAAATAGGATTTGAAATACCTACTCTTAGTAACAGGAGCAAGTTCAATCTTCCAGCCTTAGGAAGGCAATAACAATCCCTGCTCTCTGCTCATGTCTTTAAAATCCAAACACCACACATACCATAGCTTTATGGGAGTATATTACATTTGTATCCATATTTACCCAGGAAACTGTCACCTTCATTATTATGTGCTCTCTTTACTATTTCATTCTGTATGTCTCAAAATACCAAAAAATGTCAATCAAGGCTTCTCCAGTGATAGAAAACTTTCTTGCATATGTAATATTTAAGAACTACTAGGACATTCTGCCATCACACAGTATTTTAAACAAGACTATTCACATTTTAAAGCATCTTTTGTGTTGATTCAATAGGAAATGCTATTAGAATATTTTTGGCTTTCGTGTTTCTTGAAGAGATTTAGTTGTATTTATTAAGCTATTTTTTTCTGCTGTAAGTAATTTATTTCTGATTAGTGTGGACTTGGAAATAAAATGACAGATAAAACCCAATTGTGAGCCTATTTTTTGCTCAAAGAGCTTTGAAAATATGTTCTTCTCCCCCAAATAACATATTAAATATAAATCTGTAAAAGTTTTTAAAAAATTAGAACACCCCAAATCTGCCGACCTAGAAAGCAGAGGCGATGATTCAGACAGGTAAGCAGCGCTAGTTAAGGTATTTTTAACAGGAACATGCTAGTCCCGTCTCATTCTGGCAGCAGGAAAGCATCAGGGAGGGACAATCACTGAGTGACGTACCAAGACCGTTTAAAATACTGGCTTTCCAAGAACTGCCCTGAGACCGCCTTCACTAAGACCTTCACACTGTGTAACAATCACTACCCTCTTGTCTCCTGATACGACGAACCCTCTCCGCCCACAGAGGAGCATTACCTGCGTGCCGAAGCCACACCACCGCGAGGTTGTACCTTTCGGAGCAGACCAGCGCACTAAGGAGAGGAAGCGCAGAGCTATATTCCCCAACATCCAGGAAAGCCTCGGCGACGTCTAGATAGAGGTCTCCCATGTCTTCAGGATTCTGTTCCACCAGGGTTGTCAGGAGAGGCTAGACCGCAAGATTCACGCCTGAAGTCACTCTTAGTACAAATGTGCACATCCACGTCTATTTCTCTTTTCCGCACACACACCAGCCATCGGGGCAAGCCTGAAGAGAAGGCTTCATAAAACAGCTCTCAATCCTCCATTTCCTATTCGCTT